>NC_091115.1:3208055-3536944 GCF_024713975.1 Paralichthys olivaceus
CGTGTGAAGACCCCGTAATGACACAATCCTGAGGAATGGAACGAAAACTAAATGAAAAACACTCTGCGTCGTTCATCATCCAGGACAAAGCAGCGCTTTAGAGACAAATAACCTCAATAATCTCAGAAATGCTAATAAGGTAGGAACTCGCCTGAGGCCGACGATATCCCATCGAAACACTGAGCCTCACAGTTTATCAGAATGAATAATAAGGGTTTTGAATCGGGGCTTCTAATTAGTCGTTGAGACGCCGCTTGCTCTAATAATCTGGATTTATCTCTGGATCCCATACGCATTAAGTGTTTATCATGGTTTTTTAAAAATAAAATAAAAAATCTCAGTCTTAGGTTGGAAGATCGTTGGATTTCGAGCAAAACACTGAACAAGCTTCGCTCCCTAATCTTTCATCGAATTTAGGAGGATGAGGACGTGATTGCAGACCCGTCCAGGGCGTCTGACATGAATATGGAGAGAAAACCACAAAAAACAGAGCGAGATGGAAAAACTGAAGAGTAAGTAAACGGCAGAGACAGAATATAAAAGGTATGGCAGGCTGCTAATGGAGTAGGTGTCCATTATTACTCTCCTGCTGAGAGGAGACGGAGCGCTGGGTTGATAGAAACAGTGAATGAGGACTGTGTGTTGTCACTTAATGAAGAGAATGAATACATCCAATAGTGAACTGAGCTCTTCTTCACCAGCCTTGTGTCAAACAGAAGAGTGAGCCTTTTATTTCCTGTTTCCATCCATCGACTCAGTGTCTCACATTTAAAAAACCGAGAGCTTCAACACTGGGAATGTTGTCGACCGAACTAAAAGTCTCACTCGGAGAAAATCCTCCTGTGTGTCCTGAAGTTCACAGACTAAAGAAAGTCAAACACAGAGATCCTTGAGATTTGTGCACGAACTCTTATAACGACCTCAACATTCTCACATTGTTCGATTTGGCATTTGAAAAACACATTCACAGAAACACTGACAGGTCCTTACTGTTGGAGATGTCTGTTCACACGCAGCCACCGTTCTTATGTCTGTATTATACGTTGCGGCAGATTCACAAATTTATTTTCGAGTGGTTTCTCATTTCTGACTCTGTAATGACAACCGTCCCCGCAGCGTTTCTTGTTCTTTTCATCAGCTTCTTGAAAAAAAAAACATGTCTGCAGTTTAAGTTTTAAACATTTTCTTCTGAAAAGAAAAACTTGTAAAAGAAAACCAGACCAGTATACGTATTTGATTGACACATAAATGACTGGGGGCGGCGGCTGCGTGGCACGAAGTCGATGGTTCGTGTAGGAGACACACAAATAAAGAAGCAGAAATTGTTTGTGTTGCAGTGAAGAGCTAAAATCAGATTTAGTCTGTTCTAACCCAGAGAAGATCCAGGCTCAGCATGAGGATTAACTGGTGCATGAGGAATATGTTGGCTGAGACCACTGGAGTTCAAACTTCCCCCAAAATGAATAAAAACCTGATGCAGTTAATCAAAAATATATAAGTTGTAATATAACTAGTTACAACTGTATCGTACGCTAGTTAAGGTAGCCAGGGAAGTTAAACACACAGATTATTACTTTCCTTTAACATTTACTTTATGGATTTTGGAAGACACAATGCTCCAAACCGTGGTTCCTGTTGTAGTCATGACGACAGAGCAGAGATGGTACAGTCGTTCCTGCCATAATGGAGCTACAGTATGTAAAGTGCAGGTCATGCATCCTCTCATTGGGCCTGAATAAACACGACACATCAGCTGAATGGGAAAACGGGAGATAACTCTTTCTCTGGATAAAAAAGAAAACACCTGTGGCGCCACATCGCTGCAGACGCTCCCTTATCTTCCTGGGCAGCCGATGAGAGTTTGGCGTTATTGAGTTTCGGGCGCTCGACGTACCTCATATCCGGCCCTTCTTTTACCATCTCATCCCAGACGGATGTAATCTCATCCCATGTTACGGATGAATGGCAGCGCTACTGATGGCAGAGCTCTTCCTCACATGTGTGCGCAGCGCAGAGGCTCGTCTTCACTATTCAAAGGGTTAGTCATCCGAGGCCTGGATGGTTTTATGAGGTGATGCACCATCAATCGTCCGTACATTTCTGAGAAGCAGGTTTTTTTTAAGTGTTGTGCTCTGTTATCTGGAGTCAAGCAGAGCTTCTGAGGCAGAATCACTTTACAGTGGTTACTTATAGTTTGCATTTGAACCTGTGGATTAACGCCATCTCTCACTGGGACTAGTTTGGTGAGGACGTCCTGTCACAACTTAAGCTGCAATACTTTTATTACAGAGTCACATTAACACCAAACACAGAGGGAGTGTCTTCCTAAAGTTTCGGTGTGGTGTCTGTGGCAGGGTTAAATATCGCCTGGTTGTCATTTTGGCTTTCCTTGTTTCATTTTGGATTTGTCACGGTGGATGAACCCAGTGGTGACTGTCAGTTCAGTTTTACACACTCAGCTGTGAATCTCACACACACACACACACACACGACTAAGTGTTTACAGTGAAACTCAGACCCACATTAACCGCCTTCACAAAAACACAATGCAAACCATTGTGATTGCGTTGCGCTCTGAGAATCCTAATTATCCGACAGCTTAGAAAATCCCTCTGTTACTCATCCGCTTCTCGTTATCGACATCTTTGGAATTTGCATTTATTAAAGCAAAAAAATTCTGACAAAGTACATTTTGAAATCCTTAATCACTTTCAAATTGCTTTCTTCTCTCAGGCCTGTTCATCATTTCAATGATCCCTCGGGCCTGTTTCTTCACTGCCTGGGAGAAAAAGCCTCCAAGTCCAACCACCCAGAGCAACAAGACAAATAAACCCCGGCGCCGAGAGGGTTGATGGTGAGCTGGAGCACCGGGTCGAGGCAGTGCGGCTTCATTAGCGCCGACGCGGTGCCCGTGTGCTTTGATAACCTCCCCCACTGTGGCCCATTACCTGGGTATGTGCCGCCTCACGGCCCTCTGGGACACCTTGAGCAGTACAAAGAGGGGTGGGACAAAACACTTCTGCCGCCGCCACCGCCTCTATAAACCATTTAGCCTTTCAGACGTTCAGCCTTTGTGTCCGACACACTTTGGAGTCTGACTCACCCTTCACGGGGCAGCGGGCCGAGGATGAAGTAGGAATACTGTAGAATGCACCATTTTAAACAACTATTACACAGAATGAAACGACACATCGAAGAGATTCTCACACAAGGACGAACTCGCCTGCCGCTGCATTTTCAGGCTTTTATAACTTAAACTCTTCTTTCTGCAACAAAGTGGATATTTATTGGAACTTTACATCAGCTATGGAGCCGGCTGAAGAGGAGAGAGGAGCAAGTTGTCTGTAATGAGGCTGGGATTATTTTGAGACGACAGCTAAAGAACATGGTGCATCACCGCGGTTGAACAGCGGCAATTGTGAGACTCACCGAAAGACATTTAAAAAAAAAAAAAAAAATCTTATTTCGATTTCGTCCGTTTTTCTAAGAAGAGCAGTCGGGAGGAAGATTTGGAGGGATGTTTCATGAGGAGCCAATCAAAAGAATTATTTCTGATTATACATTGGTTAATGATAATACCCACATCTTCCTCTGTGAGCCATAATTAGGCACGGTAAACAGGATGACAATAGAGGAGAAGGCTGATCCCAGGCCATCAATTACTTGTCCTCCTCCTTAAGCTCTGGCTGAGCCGCCTTGTGGATGGAGGCTAATTATTGTTATTAGAGACCTGCCCATTATTTCATCCATCTGCTACACGTTTAAGTGTTGCCGCTGTGCTCAGAGCAGAAACGCAGGCGCAACTAACAAACATTTAAATCAAAACTCAAACTGCAATCTAGAGTATATTCTGGTTGTGTGTAATTAGAAAAACATGCACTGTGCTATTACTGTACGCTAATAATTCACCCTGAACCCCACGGATGAACGCACACGGATAAAACATGCTCCAATTAAATGTGACACGGCGCAGGATGTCGAAGTGTCTGACTTCTCCGTACTGTAGCAGAGGAAACTGGCCTTTTTCGGAGGGTTTTTCATTCTGGCTCGTTCGACTGAGAGTCAAAGAAGAAGCAGGAGGGAGGGGGAGGGGGCAGATGATTGTGTGTTTGTCTGTGAGTGTGTCCGATATTTATTTGGGGAGAGTCATTTAATTTCTTTCCTATGAGTGAAAACTGAGAAACTCACTGTGGGTTTGTGTTCGAGTCTATCATGTTTTAAATGAAACATCTCTCCCCCGGTGACTGATGGAGACAGACCGACCCCGTGTTGTGTTGCGTTGCGTTGCGTTGCGTTGTGTGTTCCAGTCGTCAGATTTGTGTCTCTGGGTGTTATATGTACAATACTCTCTTCCTCTTTAACAGGTGGCACGTTCAGTTTCCATGACATCAGACCTTGGAGTGTTGGTGCTACACCAGAACAAGAATAGGTTTCATTCTATTCCTTGTTGGTGCACGCTACAATCATTAATGCATCTCCAACTCAAAACATCAGGCCTGAACGTTTCTTCAGGATCTAAACATCTCACAAATGACCTTTTATCTCGGGTGGATGTAATCGTGCTCTCTGATGTGTTGGGGTTGTTACAGAGCTGTAGGTGAGGAGGCAAAGTACAGTGCATGCATAAAGTGCAGTGCATGTATAATTACAGACAAAGGCCCTGTCAGATTGAAACTCAGTGGGCACGAACACATGCGGAGCCTCATTTCTCCTCACCTGACAAACCTCCCACGTCCATTTTCTTCAGGTTTTTGGCCTCGAGGACGACCACGGTCAGCTTGCCAGCGGTGGGAACGTATCGCAGGGAGAAGCAGATATCGCCCAGCTTCTCTTGCTGTCGGGGAAGCAGAGACGATGCAGAGGTGAGAACAGTTTTTAACAGCACAGATTAAATCCAGTTTTACTGCATCACATATTCCCAGCAGATGCTCACTAAGAGGCTGTAACCTCCCCTCCACAGCACACTGGACACTGCTCAGTCAACCGGATCTGAAGATTTACCTTTTTTTTTTTAGACGTGTTGTTTTTGTGGTTCTGCTCTCGACAAACAGAAAAGACAAAGTGCAGCAGATGAAGTAAAAGGGCACAGTAAGAGGTTTTCTTAAAAAAGGTGAGTCTATAGAAGGTTCTCGAGGATCAAGAGGCGACGCCCCCTGCCCTGATAGGATTTGACAGCTCATTCCACCGTGGAGGAAGCACAAACAAGACCTGTGTGTATTGTTGTTGTTTTGTTTGCAGAGACGGCAACGCAGGATGACGTTCCACGGAGCAAGGAGCAAAAGTTTGAGTGATTGGGTTCCAGAGTACGGGTGCAGAGCCATAAGTCGCTCTGAACGGTCGTGACGTGAATTTGATTCTCGCAGCCGCAGTGGAGGCTGATGAGCAGCGACACATCTGAGTTATTTACTTGTATTAATCTATTTTCATTTATTTGCTTCTTTCATTTCCATATGAATTTTCTTTCTTTGTCACTCATCAGTGGAAAAAGCCGGGAAAGTACTGACTGCAATCACTTCACTGGTTCAGGCAAATCATCATCACAACATTTATTATCACACACATGAGCAGAGAGCTGTTCACATGCTTGTCATATCCAACAGGAGGAGCGGACACACGGTGAGTAACGTCCCCTCAGCTTTGTTGTCTAATATAAATGAATCAATCTTGTTTGAATTCCGGAGGCGTATTGTTCAATATAAATACTTTGTTCTTCAAGTTATCTTGTTTTCAAGTGTCACTTTAGGAGTGCTGTGTGTTTTTTCCGCCACAGCCCCAGTCATTTAATTTCTTCATTTATCATCCCATAGCCCGGCGGGGGGGTTTACGTACAGAACCAGTGACTAAATAGTTTCACTTTGATGACGAGGGCCGGATTTTAATCAAGACAAACACACACTCCCCCGGAGGCCAGAGGGAGTACGCTTAATTATTCCGGTCGAGAGCAGTGAAAAGGTGTTTGGACTGAACTTCCTCTCTCTTTAACAACAGATCTGAGGGGGACGTCACAAAGATATTCACACATTCCTTTAATCCCAGGATTTAAAAAAATTAAATTAAAATAAATCTCATTTGCAAAATCTTCAAACTTGGCTCTTTTCAACTTTTTAAATAGGTGTAATTTTCAGCTAGAGGGTCGGACACTGCTCTGCACACTAATGTAATGTGTTGTCGCCTCTATTCATTCCCATTTACTATTCAACACAGACACACATATATATAGAGCATTTGGATAATAATAATAACACATTTTACATTTTCAGCAGTTACAAAGACGGAAGGAGCATTTCCATGGTCGACCTCGGCACCTTCCCGAGCCCGAGAGAATCGCTCCTTGTGTAAAACCGTCATGTGCGACAGGTGCAACCGAACGTAAAGGAAGTATAGTGATGCCCTTCAGCTGGAACAACACCGCTCAGCGCTGTTATAATTAACCTTTAAATCAAAGCACCATAATGCAAAAAAAAAATACGAGGTTCCCCTGGCAACGTGTGCGATATGCCGTGACATTTACCATGAAAATTGAATCTCCTGAACTGCTGCCTGGAAAGTCACACTCGTGTTAATTGAAGGGGAAGTGTGGACATCTGATTAAGTGACATTTCCAGGAGAGACGGATTACATCAGCCACGGAACCACGTCCGCAGTTCAAGCACAAATGCTTTGCTGAACACGGGGAAACAATCATTGGGATATTCTTCAGACACTAGATTTTAAACCTCCTCATTTCTCCTGTTCGGAGAAGGGATTTTCACGTGTGTGTCCGCCAACTCTTACCTCCTCCTTCTCAGCACTCTGCAGATCCCTCCACTCCTCTGTTATGTGGCTGAAGTCCACCTTATTCATGGGAACCTTGATGTCACCGATGGCATCGTGTTTGGAGAAGCGGTCAAAGTCGTACACCGTCATTATCAAGGTCTTCCCACCGAGCTCCACGTAGGGGACCTGAGGAACATTCCAGAACAGGCGACTTTTAAAGCATTTACAACTTGCGAGTTGATCTGAACCCATTTTTAACAAAGTGTGGAAAAAAAGAATGTGTTGTGTTCCAGAGTCTCACACGTACACGTCAAAGCAGAGTGTCAGCGCCTGTGTTTTTTCTTGACAGGACAAATAAACAAGGTTTCACTTGCTGAATGTTGAAGTGAACAACTGTCGGAAAAGATATACAACAAAAACCAAGAGCTTACAGATGTGCAGACAATGTGTGTGCAATACAAACGAGTGCCTGTAGGTTGCTACTGTCTTCTACAGTGCTTTATGATCTATTTGACTCTAAATGGAACGAGGATTTATTAAATGAACATCATGCTGTTGAAGAAGACTTGAAACTAGAATTTATATATATTATAAATCAATTGAGAAGTAGAATAATCTTCATGACTTCTTTTTGCAACCAGTGGCGTCGCCCTCTGCTGGACACTTCTGCATTAGCTTCACTTTCCCGAACACAGAGTTTATTTTTAAAAAACAGTCTATGGTTTAAACAGCCATAGTTTGTGTTGTTGTTGTACAAGACTACATTTCATCAGGATGTGTTTAAAAAGTTTCCTGACAGTAAAGTATAAATACAGTGGTGTGTATGAAAGTTGTATGAGAGTTGTTAAATTTAAATAATTCGTTAAACAAGAAAAAACGAGAGTGTGGGAGAGATTCAGTGGTTCGTCCCTGACATTATCTCACAAAATCATCTTTTATTCTGGACGGTGTCAGAGCTGCTTAGAATCACCTGTCGCCTGCTGTTTGTCCAAAACGCATCACTCATTTGGAATTAGAACACACACACACACACACACACACACACACACACACACACACACACACACACACACACACACACACACAGAGAGCAGGTATTGAGATGGATATCACATCACATTATATCTAACTTACACCAAACACCTGCAAGCTTCACTGTCAGGTGAAAAACTAAACTTTCCCTGCTGCCGAGCAACAGCCCCGCATCCATTATGGCCGAGGCAAGGCCGGGGTGTAACTGTGCATCTGCCTGTGTTAATCCTGATCACGTTGAGCCTCAGTGTGTGTGTGTGTGTGTGTGTGTGTGTGTGTGTGTGTGTGTAACTGTGAGAGCTATTCTGTCAGGAGCTTGTTAATGTGCCAGCTGGTTGCTGTCTCCACACCTTCCCAACATTCATAGCTGCATGCAAATCAGATTGTCAGTGGAACCAAAAGCTCCTCAGCTGCAGAGAAAAGCGCTTGAAATGCACAAATGTTTCTGAGCATTTAAATGAAATCAAACTTTTGAACATGAGCCGTACCTTGAAGGTGAACTGCTCGTTGAAGACGGGATTGAGCGTCTTCCTGTGGACCTTGGTCTCAAATTTCTTCTTCTTGTCAGGCAGCAGGTAGACCTTCACGTACGGGTCGGACGTGCCACCCATGTCCATCGCAGGCAGCTCTGCCGCCTGGATGATCCCCACCATGAGCTAAGAGAGGACGAGTGAGAGGATGTGATGCGTCAGAATGTCAACGGCTCATCCAGATTATCACAACTTGCACCTTCATCCCACCAACGTCCTCTCAGAGAATCTGAACCTTGGACAAATAAACATTTTTGAATCATTTGAGTTTTACAGTCGCATGTTTTTGTGAGTCATTCTTTCACAAGGAAGAAGCTTCGGGCTCATTTTGGCGCCAATTTTAGAAATGTGTGTCAGCGGAGTCGGTCAGTGGCTGCGGAGTTTGGGCCGGTTCTCTTCACATAAGGCCGATAATTGATAACCACAATGGGGGGCCCGGGAGGCTGATTGACCTGCCAGTCAGAGCCTCTGCTCAAAGACCTCTCCGGAGGCCCCAGCTAGTCACTCAATCAACTTCCTATCAGGTAGCCATCAAGCAGCAATCTGGAGGCTGGCCAGGGCACTGAGCCGTGGAGCCGTACAGCTGTCGGGAGCGGCATCAGTTTACTGTGCGGAGCTTCCAGTGACGCACGAGCGGGAAACAATGACCTCCAGGTGGTAAACAGCATGAGGCAAATAACCACCAATATCAAGCAGGTTAAGATTTATTGTTATGTGTTGAAAGACTCTAAGATACAAGGTGCAGCTGATTTAAAGGGTAAAATAAATAGTTTAATAAGTGGGTAAAGGCTACATCCACTGTTTAGTTTTAAAACATATTTACT
This sequence comes from Paralichthys olivaceus, assembly GCF_024713975.1. NCBI lineage: Eukaryota > Metazoa > Chordata > Actinopteri > Pleuronectiformes > Paralichthyidae > Paralichthys > Paralichthys olivaceus. Next base: position 3,217,198 of record NC_091115.1, read on the forward strand.
TGGTATTACTTTTACCACGTGTGTTCTTTTTATCCACATTCATAAGTAAAGTTTTTTCCTTTGCCATATCTGAGAGGCACGCTGGCTGCAGATTACAGATTTTCACAGGTTGGTGGTGAGATTCCAGTAGAGAAAGGTCTTCATGAGATGATCAAGTGTTACACACGATCAACAGTGAAAGAACCACAGACACACACATGTGCAATCACGAACATATGACAACAGTAAACACACCTCAAGTACATGGAAATTATGGGATGTCGTGGATTTTAGACTTTACTTCTGCCCAGGTTGTGCACAACATTTTCTTACGTTGAAAACACAGAAATATTTTCATCACTTATATAGTTTATCAGGATTAATTCTCCAAAATAGCTTCAGAACTCAGATAATAAAATATGCTCAGTTGTTGTGGCTTTTTTAAATTTAACCTGAACCTAAATGAGACCATGTTTTGCACTGTTTGCGCTGCGAGGCTGGATTTGGATTTGGACTGCGGTAATTCCTCGCTGCATGCTGTCCCTCTGATTTCCAGCCGTCAATCAGCGTGGTCCGAGGCAGACACAGCACGTCAAACCATCTTTACTCACAGACGCACTGATGCTCGAGAACTGATAAAATCAGGATGTGGTTGGAAATGTTGTTTATGAAACCTTTTGCTCCTTCAGCTGACTGAATTTCTCCTGACGCTGTACGTAACTCCACCCGACGGCCACAACACGGAGTAGATTTGTAAAAACTCATTGAAAACAGCTTCCAGCAGATAACACGCCTCAAAGTTAAAGTACATATAAATAACAAACTAGTCTCGCTGTGAGTCTACAGAGCTTTTACTTTATTTTCTCAAATTCAGTGGGAGGAAGTATCTTTATGTACATCTACGTGCTAAACTAAGACGGCACACAAAGTAAACGTTACACCTGCTTAATATCAGCATGTTGACAAACGAATTTAGTAATTTAAGTTCAAATATTTAGTTTTGTCCGTTTCCATTGACGATGATTAAAAATACAGGAGCAGCGATGTTTGAGAAGTTGTTTCCGTCCGTTTGTTTTGGCACCGACAACAAGTACTATTTAAAAACCTGGACAGCTGACTAAACGGCCATCACACCTTTGAGAGCAAAGAACATAAACAGCTGTGGCTGTGTGTTTGCACATCTGTGTGGGTGTTTCTGTTTACTGAAGGACTCGGGCTCTGACACGCTGGTGGGCTGCTGGTTCTAACCCCTTCTCTGTTACTCTTCAGTCCACTGAGCAGCACACTGATCACTGGTGCTTCAGCTCTTTGTCCCAGTGTATCATGGATCTGCTGTGACCACACACACACACACACTTCCAATAATTCTCCTCCAGACTAATATTTACTTTGCGGCTTATTTAAAAAAAAAAAAAGGAACTGTAAGGGGAAAATTCTTAAATAAATAATTAAAAGGAAATATTTTGAAATTCCTCCCCTCATAGTAAGAAAGTTTAAAGTTGACATTCTGACTGGACACAGAGCAACGGTCCTGCCCTTCACCTGCGAACAGAGCAATGAATAGCATACTGAGCAACAGCGCCCTCTGCAGCCAGACCTGGTGACTGAATCTGTTGGAACCCCGTGTCGGAGCGATTGTCAAACATTATCTCTCTAAACCTTTTTGATGCTTTGGCGCTGTGTCCAACAACGGTTGCGAATGTCCAAATCCGACAGTCCCGCTCTCTCTTCAGACAGCTGTTGGACAGGTGTGTGCAGGACGTGTGATAGCAGGTCTGGTTTGAACTTCTCTCGGTCTACATCTGTCATGTTTCTCATGAGACTGAGACCGTCGCCGCCATTTAAACGATTTTCGGCCCTCGCTTTTCATTTTCCACCCAGAAATTCAAGTGCATCCATTTGGAAAAGATATCAACACTTTTGCCTTCACACATGGTCGAACAACACATCAAATGTTGTGCTGTTGTGAATCAGCCCATATTAACACGATCTCGGAGCTAGTGGGCTGGTTCTTGCGGCTGTCCCATTACAGAGGGGACGAGACATCACCATGCGTGAACACTGTCTCACAGCAAGATGTTTGAATCCTGGTTTGGCCTGGATCTCTGCATGTTCTCCCGCACCTCTCGCCCCCCCCCCCCCCAGTGACCCTCTCCTCCATAATCTAAAATTTCAGAACCCAACAGCCCATCGCCAATTAGCCTCCAATATTTATCAGGGCTTCTGCTTTTGATAGTGGATATCCACGCCAAGACTCTGCCGTCCGCTCGTCGTACACTGTTTACAATTCGACTCGTTGTTTTTAAACACTCAAGTTTAATGTTCTACTTTTTATGGCTGTTTTAGATCCGGACGACATTAAGCCTCATCTCTGTTTATTTGTGGGCAAATAAAGTCTGATCATATGTGATTGGCTTCCGGGAGAAAGATAGCGTCCCTCACCAGCTAATAGATTACATGAATCGTGACTGCAAAATGATCCTATAAATAAGACAATAATGGTTTCCATCATGCTCCCTCTCTGAAAGATGCCACTTACTCTGTAATAACATAAAAAGGAAACTACAGCCAAGGCATTAAATCAGTGGCCTGTGCTGGTTTTCTCTCAGCAGCTCTGTGGTCTTCACACTGATTGCACAAACCCCAAAGCCTGAGGATTAAAAAAATATTTCCTGACGGCCACTGCGCCTCTGGACTGTGTGTGTCACCGAGCTGAAAGTGGGTCGGATGAATGACTGCCTCCCCGGGTTTCTACGTCTGCCTGTTGTGAGTTTCTTTAACTGCGGAGTGGCAGCGAGCCGAGCCCAGCGTCTCCGAGGTCACTGTCATAGAGCGTGAAAACTGTCATCCATTCATTACACTTTAGCTCCACTGTGAAGCTTATTACCAGAGTAATCAAGAACCTCATACAGGGACCTGTCACTGCCTCCCAGCACATGACAGATCAACTCTGTGAAATGTAATATTGTCCACATAATATCCATTTCTATTAAACGACTCAATTTCCTTTTCCCCTAAAAGAAATAAGGGTCTAGTTGAACACAAATGGTGTCTGCACCTTTAAATTGTATTTCTATTATTATTGACTGAACCTATATATATATATATATATACACACAAAGTGCTTTGGAAACTGTAAAAGTGACCAGTGGTTGAGCTGCTGCTGATCCATTTCCACTGCAGACAAAAGCCAGATGTTGTGTTAGTGGGTTTTCTGACCAGCAGCTGAGCTCTGATCGCCTGTTTAATCAAATTGTAATGATATTGAACGTGTCATGTGTCTAAATCCAACACTGCACAACACACACGTGAAGCTGATAAGATGGTTCTTGAGATCTGTGAGACACGGACGGAACGATTCCTAGAATTATGATATCGAGTGACCAGGAAAGGAGACGCCTTTTTTGAACTGTGTGTGTGTGTGTGTGTGGAGGGTGTACCTACTGTATGAGTGTGACTCAGTGTTTACAGGAGCATTCAGTTTACTGTCTCAGCTCAGCCTGTCACTTCTGTTTATAATGGTGAGTTAGGTAACCCAGAGAGGGACGGCCTGTGTTCACGCACCGTGTCTATTATCTGTCACACAACATCTGGAGCCAGGAAGCTGATGTTCTTCCTCATTTTGGCTTTTTAACACTCACTCACTGGAAAGAATGAAGCAGATGGATGTCTGCAGGGGCTGTTTTCAATCAGGTTGAAAAGAAAAGACACATATTCAGAGATGGACTGAATCCCCCATAGTGCTCTGAATCTTTAACAAGGCTCAGTGGCCACCGCACAAACTCGACCACCGTGATATCCCTGTGAGATCGCTCTCGAGCTTCAGTGATCACACCGTTCACAGTGGTGGTAATGAAACAAAAGGAGAATGTTGTGCAAAACCTGGGCTGGGTCCTGGTTAATCTCTGGAGGGATGAGAAGTTGGACCACCTCAGAGGTTTCGGGGTGACCATACTTACGGGGAAGGACCTTTCGTCACAACGACACACACTGAGAGAGATTCGGAGAACAGATCCTTACCGTATTCTCCGTGAAATTGTAATCCAGGGAGTATTGTAATTTGCCCAGTTTCTCGTCCTCCTTGGGCGTGGCCTCTTTCTCCGTTTCGGTCAGCCCTGTCTCCGCATCCTCCTCATCCTTCAAGGCCTGAAGGAGACACCCACCAAGAGTCAGTGTCGCCTGTTTGTCGCTGGTGCTAGCACCCAGCCAGCCGTTCCCCGCCCAGGTCCTGCCAGTGGACCTAGTCCTGTAAAAGCTGCCACTTGTTTTATGGTGTGTAAGGGGGGAACGGGGGGGGAAGCAAGCACTAAAACAACATAGCAGTTAACACCAGGACATGCTCTGTGATGCACTAAAGCCCCGGGCCTGGTCCCCTGATGATGCCGTTCTATCAATCTTTGGGTTTTTCTGTCTAAAGGGAGAAAAGATCAAACGATGGCGCCAGAGATGAGAGCAATGGGGCAGGCATTAGAGGAAGAAGAGGGGGAGGAGGAGGAGGGGAGAAAGACAGAGAGGGGGGGGGGGAAGAGAGAGAGAGAGAGATGCTTCTGGAAAAGATCACAGTAAGACAATTCCCTTGATTTTATTTCAGGCAGATCAAGTCTCTGGCAAACTGGGAAGTGTCTGGAGTGGCAGAGAGTGAGAGGTGCGACGTGGCCCTTATCATTAGCCTGGTGCTGAGGTGAGGGTAGCAGGTGTGGGAGGGGGTGGGTGGGGGGGAAGGAGGGGTGGGGGTGGAGGAGTCTGTTAAAGGACCAACATGCGATTGAAGAGGCAAAGACTGGTTCTCAAGGTCAATCATTCAGCTTCAAACGTTGCCTTCCAAGACGTCTCTGTTAGGCATGCAGAGCATTCTCTGTCGTTCAAACCAGTGCTCTCGTGTGATTCCCCATTCCCAAGTCTGGCCACGCCCTCAAACATAACAGTCGCATTGTCATCATAACCCCCGAAAAGCTGTAAGGTTGACCCCCAACGCCGATGGTAGCTAGAAGCATCATGCCAGCGGTGGGTGGGTAGGTGTTGGTAGAGGGGGTTGTAATGTACATCGGGGGCCTGCTCCTATTAGTTTGTCAAGTTGCTCATGTGAAAGCAAAAGGCTGATCAACACTGATTGGTTTTAAAATGTTCCCGCTGAGCCACTTGGTCTCCGCCTTTTGGTTAATTTTGGTTATTAGTTTTTGGTTTTCACGTTTCGGAAAACAGAGAAAAGTGGAGCAAGTGAAATGCTTGCGGTGATTAACGGCCTTGTTTACACTACTGCGGATATTTTCTCCGTTCAAACAACCTTTGTCGTACAAAACGTAAAGAACGGGGGAGATAACGTCTGCGTGAACGATCGGTCAAATACCTGAGAAGATAATCGTGAGCATGCTCAGTGATCTTATTTTTCTTTGGTTGTAGTAACTTCAACACCAAACCAAAATCTTTGCTGATAGTTATTTGTCAACCTTAACCAAAAGCTTTCGTAAGTGCTATGTTTGGTTAAGTTGTGACGAGTGAAATCTGTTTACAGGTCCAAGCGCTGTTGTTTTCAATTGTGGATCTCAGATGTAATTGATTAAATATATACGATGCAAAGTACAGTTTGCATTGCTCGGGTTAGGGTAACGCAATAACTGTTTTAAAAATGTAAATTGATTAATTGAAACGTGAGTCATGTGAGCTCCTGCTCCTGCGAGCGAGGGGCACAAACAAACAGGGAAAAGTCTGTTCAGCAAAATATCCTTGTAGTGTAGACAGGGCAAAATGTATTTATTAAGAGGATTTTATATTTGCTTTATGAAGACGTGCTGCAGGAATCTGTTTCACTGCATGAACTTGTTGAGCCTATTCATCATTCTGCGTTTGTCCACTTGTTTCAAATGTAAAATGAAATATTCAAAAGGCAGGAGACTTCAGCTTGGCACAAAAATCAGTGTGGTTCAACCTTGTCAATGCGCACCCAGTGTTTCTTTCAAACATATATATGTGCATATGCAGGTTGTACACACATATATACAGTAGATATACATGTACTGTGTGCATAGTTACATATATTTGGTTCTACAGGAGTAAGTTGTTGTCAAGAGGCTATAAGAAAACGTCAGAGCAGCAGGCTTAAGAAGATCCAACAGCAATTGGGAACCTACCGCCAGTGACCATCCCGAACAGTCATCAGACACAACACAGATAAGGAGGACATAGAAGGAAGAAACACAAATTAAAACAACCACACACAGGAGTTAACACACCAGAGTCTGGGCACACCAGGAGAAATGACCGCTTTGCCTCGGCAGAGATTAGTGACCGATAAATGAGGTCTTAATTAATTGAAAAACATCTTCTCTGCCGCTGTCTGAATTACCTTGCTGGTTGTTTTCTGTTACGAGAATAAATGAGTTTCAATAAAGTCTCAATTGATGTTTTCTTCTACAACAACTAAGTCAATTAAAATATAAAAACATTGTCAGTGTCTTTTCTTCCGATCCACCTGTGATAACTGAGGTCCTGTGACGTAGTGACGCTCTGCCGCTGACGCATTTGAAGCGTCAGAGTTCGAAACGGTTCAATTAAATTTCCTCCTGTTGGTTTATGGTTTGCTGATGTCATTTCTCTGGGTGGATACCACTTCATTACACGGCAAACGCTCCTCACTCTCTTCAACAAGAGAGCAGGTCCTCATGTGACCCGAAAAGAAAACACTCACAGGAACCAAAAGTAGGAGATAAAAATAAAAAAAAGAAGAGAAACTCTCTCTTCAATCTGAAGCCATTTAAATGACTTCCATTACGTCTCCTGTAATTAGACTTGATTTGTTTTTAATTCAATCAAATATAATAAATCGCACTTTAACTATCTGTTTGGCAGTAATGAATAAATAATATGAACAAAATACATACAGTCAAGAGTCAGCCATCGCACAATAATACATTTCAAAAATCTAATCTGGCACCGTATCACATTAAAATAATTAAAATTATATTAATTCTGAACGGATAAATTAAGATTTTAGCAAAACGTCATGCAAACAGGATTAAACAAAAGAACGTGATTAAATTAGCGAGTACGGGAACGGTTCTTTTTTTCCGTTTTAAGCAACAGTAGTTCAAAGTTGTTACCTCGGTTTTGGCTCCATCCTTCACGTCCATCATGTTGATGGCGTTTTTGCCCTTGTCTTTGCCCTTCTTTTTGTTTTTCTTCTTGAATATCCACTTTTTGCAGATGCAGAAGCAGCACGCTAACACCAGGATGATCGCCACGAAGGCGATGGAGACGATGGCCCATGATGGCACTGGTGACAAAAAAAAAAGGAAAGAGGAAGAAGAGGGATTAGACTTCTGAGAGAAAACCACTGCTGAGAGGAGAAGCAGATTTCAGTGAAATTGGCCAAAGCAGCATTTGAACCAAAGTTGCACAAAAGCAGCGATTATAGAATCTGACAGGTGAGATAAAAGCAGGGAAACGTGCGTGCGGGCAGAGTTGGCATGCCGGACAAGCACCGGAGCCAGAGCCCGGGCCCATCAAGAAGTGGCAGACTTAACGATCGGTGCTGACTGGTGGGACAAGACCCGACTGAACAGCTCCAGCCAATTTAGTGGAAGCAACAGATGTTGGCATTTTCCACTTGCCATTTAAACAAAAGATGCTCAGACAGCTGACACCTTCACGGAAATCATCGGCAGCACGGCGCTCGCCGGGGCCGGGAGCAGCGGTCATTCTGCAGGGCGTGTGTTTGAGAGGTACGACCGTGAAAGTCAAGGATGCAGCGAAAACAAATGGGTTCGGTGAAGTTTGACGTGTTGTGTTCACACGCTCTGAAATTACTGTGTAAAGAAAAAGCTTGGAAATGTTTTCTGTTGAAATTAAAGACTAAAGTTATGGACAAAAACTTTCGTGAAAGGCTGAGCTGCTCAGACTAATCAGAGGTTAAATAAAAACATTTAAAAGTCAGTCAGGAGGACGTTAAAGAGAAGGTACACACAAATAACCATGGAGGAATAAGTGGGTTGTTATCTAACTACATAAGAGACGGCAAAAAGTAATAATAATGAAAAAGACATAATAATCGATCCTTTATTTAACTCAGCAGACGTGAATCTCAGGTTAAACAAACAAACCCATAACATAAAACATAAAAAAATAAAAAAATAAATAAAAAACGCCATCACAAACGGAAAAATATTTCACAGTCCATCTTTGTGGGGTTTTGTTCAGCAGCATTCAGCTGAGGTTCCTTCGCCAGGGTCCAGGGAGGGAGAGAGGAGAAAAATCAATGGTGTGTTGACACGATCAATAAGCACTGTCCTCTGAGGAGAAACCGTGAGTGATGCTCTCAAATAACTTTACGGATCTACAGCTTTGGCCTCGGGGCGGTGCAGCTAATGGAGGTGACTCTGGATGAGCCACGAAAAAACAAGGTGCCAGAGTTGGTGCGGATTTAAACTTTTGACGACATAAAAAGAGACTGAAATCCTCCTGAGGATTTGTAAATCTTAAGATTCTTATTTCTTTTTAAAATACTTTCTTGTGTCTGTATTTAATCATTGATTCATTTAAAATGTCACATTTTCATCCTTTCACAATTTTTTATAACAAATCAGGAAATTCGGGCTAAAGCATAGTGTGACATTGGCCTAATGATCCTTTAGAAACCATGGTGTTAATCTTTTTCCAATGATATGTTTTTCAAGCTGACAAACCACAGCGATAAGCATCACCTCCCTAGAGGATCTGATTTTTTTTTTAATTTCATAAAGAGGCTCAGATGAACAGAAGTCAAAATAAATATACAGTTTAATATAAAGTTTGATTACCTTGAAATGCTTATGTGACTCTACAGTCAATCATCGGAGCTCAGAGCCCCCCGACGGAAAGCGGCTACAGTAGAAATCAATGCATGAACCGGGCCCTTATCTTATTCATCAAGTGCACGTCTTCCAGTGAAAGGCACTCGTGTGTTCCTTAATTAACGGAACCTGAGTCCCAGAAAGCAATAAAAGCCTCCCCTAATTAACTACATTGTGTGAGTGTCTTTTCTCCAGAGAGAAATAGAGCGAGGAAGTGAAAGAAAGAGCGAGAGGGACCCGCACGTCAACTCGCAGCACTTATCACTCGTTCCGCCATGTGACACGGCATGGAAAACGGAATTTCTCTTAATGGGCGGGCTGCGCTTCATGTAATTCACGTGCGCTGCTCCTCAAGGCCCAAATCACTTTTGAGCGCTGTGACAACGAGCAGCCTTCAAAAACTTTACACGATGTAAGAACGACATACCGTGGACTGGTGATACGCCCGTCTTCAATGCTGCAGCTTAATGTTTCACACTGGTCTCTGCAACAGTTTTTTAAAGTTATTTATATAAATAAAACACATTTTTACCCTCCAGTTATTGTCATTAACCCTCTGGACGTGGATAACGGAGCTCAGCGTATTTGAAATCAAAACTTTAATGTTGCTTTGGCCACAGACCCCACAGAATATCATTGCACCACAATGTTTTATATTTTAAAGCTGAACCTGGTGTAAAAGCTTTGTTTGAATCCACTGTGGCTTCAGGTGACGTACAGACGTCCTCTCTAGAGTCACTGTTGTAGAAACATGGAGGCACAACATGGCGTCTGCCTCATTCTTATATATAGAAATAATAACACTACTGAAAACGTAATTATGATTATTATGTTCCATTCCTGCCTCAGATCCTCCTTGATGCTTCACACTGGACCTTTATCTGCACTGACAAACACCATCACAGAGTTTTAAATGACAGATCTTTATTTACTGCAGCGGGCGGAAGAGGAAATTTCATTCTCTGCAAAAGCTGAAATCTGATTTTGGCTCTGATGCACCAGGCTGCCGGGTTTTAGATTCTCAGAAAGGAGCTTATCGGATATCGGTTTTGAGCCGAGGGGGTCAAACAGAAGCAACCTCAGCATATATGGGAAAAAGTCAAAATTCACCGGCTGACGTTTTGTGTCCTTCCAACAAACTCATGACACGTGTGTGAGTCATTCTTACATATGTGTGGTGCTGTCGTCCAGCTCAACACAAATTGTGTCCAACATTTTAAGATGAATTCTAGATTTCATTGCTTTTAAACTGTGATTTATACAGAATGGAGCTCTATGGATGCATTTAAACATGTAGTGTTTTATGTGTGTGTGTGTGTGTGTGTGTGTGCATGTGTGTAATACTGCATCTGGGTTGTATCGACTTCCAGCAGCAGCCCACACTAATCCAATGTGACAGGACTCTGTTGGTCAATTAACCTTGACATTATATCTTGTTATGCCTATGAGAGCAACACTGTGTCTGTGCCCTTTCAGCCCCGTGGCCCATTTAAGCAAACAATATGGTGCAGGGAGCTTCTTCCAACTATGTGTGACAAGGAGTTGTCATAAAGTAATTGAGAGCTAATGACAATGAAAACTTGTGAGTTTCTCTTTTCATGCCAAACAAGCTTTAGTTTAAAATGTCACAGGAACTTTGTTATTTAGTTGGATTGTTAAGAAGCCAGCTTTGCCAGTTTTCTTCTTCCTTCTGTTTCTATCTCTGCGTTTGTGTAAGTGTTTGTTTGTTGGACGAAGCTTCCCGGTCCCATTCATCTGCCACAACAAGATCCTGAGGCTTTACCACCCAAGCAGCACAACCCTGCATTCAACACTTATCACATACGTTTGCTATTTCTAGTCTCTATTCTATAAAATGCAGCTCCATCAAAGCATTTGCAGGAATTCTTTAAGTTTGAAGTGGGGCAACATTAACAGTGCAGGAAATGGATTCGCGACAATTGATGTGGATAAATGCCTGAGACAGAGACACATCGATTGTCCTTTCTGAAGAAAAGTAAAGCAGATAAACTAAAAAACAGACTGAACCTGCTGTCTGTTGAAAAAACAAGAACTGTACCAGTTTTTTTAAGTGTTCTTACTCACAGTTCTTTCCGTTTGAAGAAACTCAAACTTATTACTTTGTGCAAAGACTGATTAAAGAATTTCTTTTGCAGCATTTTAAATGTTAAAGAGTGCATTTGGTTTTTAAATGCGTAAAAAACCTCTGATTAAAAAAAAAGGAAAAAGAAGAGAGCATTATTTATTTCTCTGAAATGTCAACGGCTTGTGTTATTTTGAGTAATGGCTGTCGGAGCCGGCAGTCATGGATCAAACAGCCTCTGTGTTCAGAGGTTAATTGTTATTGGGAAGTAAAGCCTTGGGTGTTTAGAAAACTTACTTAGAAATTCAATGCACTGGTTTCCTTGGAGGCAACCTGCTCAGTGAGAAGTAACAATATGGTTTAGTGCGATTACACCAAATGTGTGTGTGTGTGTGAAAGGCTGAATTATTCACAAATTGATCAGAAGGCTTTGTTTGGTTTCCTGAAGGAATCAAAAACACACTTTGTGCAACAACATTATTACTCGAATCTATCGTTTCTCACTTCCTGCCTCTGGGTTCGGGTATTTTTCTCTACGTCTTTTAACGTTGTTCATATGTTACACAATCTTAGTAAGGAGCTTTTACTGGACTCACTTTGTTTGAGGTGTGTGTTTATGTTAAAATTTAATTTCCAGAGGTCATGAACTGTTCAAAATAAACCTCTCCAAACATATTTTTGAGAGAAACTTCCTTGAAACGTGGTTAGAATACCTAAAATATAAAGGAACACGTTCAATTTGTCGTTTCTCACGCTGGAGAGATTCACCAACAGATGTGGCAGACGCGACAAACCTCCAGATCTTTATGCACAGAAATTCAGAAATAGGTTTGGTTGACGTGACGGCTCCATGCTGACAGCCTGAAACATCAAACTGGGTCATGAGCCTGAAAGAAAAACCTCCTGTAACAGCGGCAGAGTCTGTGACTGTGCAGCTTCTCCTCTATTCCTCTATTTCTTATTACCTGCTACCTGACTTTCTCCAGACGGTATCGATATTCCACAGAGTAAACAAGGCGACGAGCATTCATCATCAGCTTAGCAGCACCAGGGAGTAGACACACGGCTTCTGATTGAAGGGGCCAGGTTGAGAAAACAGTAATTTAAGACTCTGAATAATGGACAGGCTTTTTTTGGGGGATGATCTCACAGAACTTTTCTGCCTGTGAAACACAAAAGAAGACCAATCTAGTCCTCCAGATTACGATGTCATGACTTGGAAGCGATAATGAATCGTCTGCTCTGGCTCTAAAGATTGTGTTGTCAGGCTCTGGGCTGGATGCGGCGGGAATAGCGCTACGTCTCAATGACAGACATTCAGTGTGAAGCCAAAGGGGACGTCAACCTCAGCGTCTCCATACAAACACAATAAAGAAAAGAGTAGATCCTGTTTGTTTATCCACAGCACGCATTCAAGATGGAGATGTATTGCTGTTTTCCATCGAGTCCACATGGATATGAGGCTCACTAGATATCGCCAGAAGCTGTATGAATAAAAAATAGGGCTTTTATTTTAGTAAATATGTTACCTGGTGGAAATAAATCTCCCTCTGTGGAAGACAGAATTTCTCTTCTTACTGCCTTCCTGAGCTATTAGATCTCTGGAAAGCGGGAATATGACGAGTGCTGTCATTTGCTGGAGAAACAGGACTTCTCTCTTCCACAGGAGTCATTTCCTGTTGCAAAAATTACTTCCACATGAGCCTGTGGATATATCTATATTTAGATTTCAGCTGAATGCAAAAAATCTTTGGATCTGCAGGCAGCGCTTTACAGGCACCGCCATATACTAAAATTCTAATGTGGACATGGAAGGATTTGGTGATAAAAAGGCAGAACATGTTGCATTAAACAGAACAGAAGAGACAATTTTGACTAAAAGCATAAGTGAGATAGAAAAACAAGAAATAATAGAAGCTGCCGCACAAATTTTATTCTGCCAAACACTTAAATTATTGTTGCCAGATGTTTGTTTTCCTCGTCGAGTGTTGTTATTACTTCTTTCACAAGATGATTTAGTGAGAAATTTCCATCTGAGTCATTAAATACTTGAATTTGTTTTTACAAGTTTGACTCAGAGGCCACAAAACAAAAGCTGGGATAAGTCATTAGTCTCCTCGATTTTCAGGGACTCTTTGTCAAAATGTCACGTCTGACATACGCAGGTTTTTTGTGCGTCACAGAGTTGAATCATTTCTTTCAGTCACGGTTCCACCAGGATCACGATGAATCCATTGAATGGCTTCTGATGGATTCATTTTCATTGTCCTTCACCAGAAGAAGGATAATTATACAAACCTACTGATAAAAACATTTGTGGTAGTAAACAATGCACTGAAATTAAATTAAAATACTGAATGCACAATTCCCATGGGTGTTTTTTCAAGTGTCTATGTTTTAGGGTTGTTCTTGAAGTTATTCAATTTCAGAGTTTGAAAAATAGAAAAGCTTCAAACATGCTTATCATCTAAAGATGAAATTAGCCTCTGGGGGCGCAGACTGTGGATATCTAGGCCAAGACTTCGTCTCCCGTTCGCCATAAACGGTTCACATTCTGAATAGTTTCTTGGTTTGAGCTTCACAGTTTATTCTTTGAATAAAATGCCAGTGTTGGCAGAAAACACATCATGGATTAAAAGTTTTCTGGGCTTCAAACTAACTGAAACTACTTTCTGTTTCATTATTAATTGTTCTGCCGGTTGAGTCCAGCAAGGTGTCTGACTCTAAGCAGGATTTCTCAAAAACTACTGAACCAAATTTTTTTCTGCAGGGCTACAGCATGACCCAAGGAAGAACCCATTAAATTTTGGTGCAGGTCCAGGCGGAACCAGAAATGTCTTTTCCACTTTCTTTAACGTGGCAAGATAGGACGTTAGCCTTGGCAGAGGTATGCACTCGCCGAGAGCTCTTCTAATTAAGTTTTGGGATTAATTCTCTGCTTTGTCGTCAAAATGTTGGCAAAGTAACGGTGAAACATTTCTGTCACAATTTTCCCAGAACCGAAAATCTTAGTTTTGTCCAACACACAAACCCAAAGATAAAACACCGAACTAGAATAGAAGCTGATGTCTAACTGGCTGAGGAGAAGGTGAAACGCACTTACAGGGGATTTTGTTCAGCTCATTCATGAACTTGTCCTTCAGCTTGGAAAAGGCCTCGTCCTTCTCGCCGGTGTCGGGGCCGGCCATGTTGGTGGTGTTGGAGCCAGCCGTGGAGGAGGAGGCGGTGGTGGCCATGGGCGCCGCCGCCGCCAGCGCTTCCCTTCGACTCTCATTCATCTTGACGATGCTGGGCAGCCAGGCAGATGCTGGACAAGAGGAGAAGAGGGGAAGAGGAGACGGAAGGGGGGGGGGGTGTTAGTTTTTCTGTTTGTTTTTTTTTACTTCCTGTCACAGATGCATGTCAGCGGGCCTCATCATATGACTGAGTTGAGGCAGAGCGTGTGAGCAGCTGCTGGCTCAGCCTGAGTAAACATCAGCTGGGGTCCACAATGAATTGGCCAGTGCACCGAATTCAGAACAAAGCTACTCAGTCATGCTTAAACTCTAGATTAACATCACAGAGCCGAGCTACAATTATTATTCATCACTCCTGTACAACACAGGCAGTAAATCTCTGTGACTGGTTTAATTGAATCTGTGCTTACACAAGTCGACCCAAAGTACAGTAGATAAGAGCAGACAAGATTACAAGTGGACTCTTATCACGCGGAGCTCTTTATATACAGCAGGTGTGTTTACTTTACATACAGGCGCTTTTTGTGAGGGAGGAGAAGGAAACTATCTCTGGTGTTAACCTGGGCTTTGTCTCAATTCACATAATCACACCCTTATGGAAAACGTACAGTGCGCTACGTGCACCCAGTGGATATTCATAAAATGGCCGAAAAGTCAAGTGTAAAATGATTGAACACAAATTGCAGCCACGTTCCGCTGTGTGTACGCGGTCACGTGATCATGACTGTGCAGTGTAATGTACTGTACATCGCAGCAGCAGCCTCAGTCATTTTCATTCACTGTGGGGAGTTGGTTCCACATGAAGGTTCCACTTTATTTCAATGCTGCCTCAGGAGAACAAAAGGAGACACTTACAATATATTACTGTGACACTAACGACTTTATGGATTTATGGTATTATAAGCACCAAGACATAAACTCCATACACATAGCATAAACATGCTCTAAATCACAATTTCAACATATAGGGCTGCAAACTAACGATCGATTTATCACCTGATAAATCATCTCTTAATTCAAAATACTCATCTTAGTTACCAGAAGCTCAAACTGATCAATTCCTTGTATTGAATGACCAACAGCTCAAAACCTTTTTTTTTTTTGAGAAGCAGTAACTGCATTGTGTTTTCATTTATCACTACAGAACTGACAGTTACGTAGACGTTTTACAATCTTGACATATGACAGTCGGGCCACGCCGCAGCGCTCTAACAATTCTGCTGCAGAGAGGAACTATTTATTGTCCACTTTATCCGTGCAGGTTGTAATTTGCTTCTGTCACCATAGCGATACGAGAGGATAATGGCACACTATAGTTGTAGAGCTTTTTTCCACCAGTGCACAGTGAAGGTTGTTGGCCTAATTCTCCTCAATTGTACAACCCAACTCATATTTTCCCATTTATAGTGCTGGTGCTGATACGCTGTTTAAGGTTTGGATGTAATTGAAAAAATCCAAATGCAACCCTGAGAATGGCCTCCGATTATATTCTTAACTGAACCTCAAAGGGATGAGAACTAAATGAGGCGGTGGCTATTCGTTCTAATATAATCTTTAAAAACACAAAAGACCGGAGCTTCAGAGAGCTGAGTTCTGATTCGCGTTTCCTCGAATGCATCGAATTAAGTTTACAAGTGCAGCGAGGCAATGTGTGGAGAAAAGAACCCGTTTCATTCACTCAGGTGATGACGACAATCCGCTTCGCAATCACATCATGGAAGGAAAACGATCGACTGTTAGCAGTTAGCAAGTAGTAACTGCATCCTCTGTACTCTTTGAGATTTCCCCAGCTGATGTGGTAACTCAATCTTCCAGCCACATCACTGTTTCTCTGAAATAGCTTATTGCCACTACCGCTGAGACTCGCGCCACAACCACAATCTGGAATTTCAAAACAAACTTCGTCCAAACAAAACTGATCATCAGAGAGGCTGGTTTCCACTTCAGTGACCTAGATAAGACCTTATCCCAGAGTTTAAGAAACCGAAGTACTCTGTTAGTAACCGGGACACTGGTGCATACATCTGATCACTGATCATCTTTGTCTCGACAGGTTCAACTGTGACACACAGCCGGTAAAATGATGCCCTACTCATACGGCATGGCTCACTACCAATTGGTTCTTTGCAGTGGCAGTACCAGCACGACACCGGCCGAAGTGGACAACTGTACAAACAGCACACGGTCATAAGTATCCCGGATACTTGTATTTATCATGTGAGCTGGGACTGGGTTATGATCATCCCAGATAAGCCTCATGACTGGGATTTCTTTTCTTGTTTATCTAAAGTTTAGTTGGGATTTAAGGTCTAGATTAACTTTGTGTTACAAGAGAAAACAAACTGCTACATTCATACTGAATATACAGTAATTATGGAAATTGTACGTGGAACAAGACAGTATAGTCCACTGTTTTATTTTCTGTGTATTGATCCACATATTCATCAAAGAATTGTTTTTTCTCTGATAGCACATGGGAACTATCTCTGATTCAGCACCACGGACAGCGACCACTTCATCTCTACATCAAACAAACAGTGAATAATAAAAAGTTATAAAACTTATCAGACGTCAAACTTTTAGTGTCACCACCGATAGTATGAACAGAGAACAACATGAGCAACTGGAGTCAGGGCTGCATGTTTCCACACCTAAACATCTTAATACT
The DNA here is from genome assembly GCF_024713975.1 of Paralichthys olivaceus. Taxonomy (NCBI): domain Eukaryota; kingdom Metazoa; phylum Chordata; class Actinopteri; order Pleuronectiformes; family Paralichthyidae; genus Paralichthys; species Paralichthys olivaceus. Next base: position 3,233,989 of record NC_091115.1, read on the forward strand.
GTGTCGAACACACATCACACATCAGGATGTGATGTACAACAGAAATCACACGTTCAGACGAGAGGAATAAAGAGCATCAAAGAACCAGAGGCAGTAATATTATTCAAAGTCATTTACAAACACCGACTGGAGAGGAGGCAGGGAGCCACAGATAGAGACGTAATCCCCAAACACATTCAGTGAATCCTCAGTCATGACCGGCAACACAAAAACATGAGCTGAAGTGATTCTACTGAACATTTCCACAACTTTGAAGCACTCACTGTATATATACAGATAAACAGACTCTGCTGTCACTTGGTTTATAGTTTTCTCTCCTGGTTTTCTCTTTTGTGGGAAGCTCACATAATTGAAACTGGTTAAATTACTGCAGGTTCCCAATTATAAGAAAACCGAGGTTTGCAAACAGAAATCACACAGAACGACGAGGAGCGCTTTAATTAGAAAGACGGCAATGACCTTTCTTCCCACCAGTTTAGAGAAGAGTGGCAAAAACAAATTTGATTATCGACATTGAATTTCATTAGAGCATTTTGTTAATTTTATTTTCTATTTCTTTTTCGTAGAGGGGATGTTTAAAACCAAACAATTCTGACGTCAGCAAATGGTGTAAAAATTAAAAAACCTATCCGAACAATGTATGTGGATGTCAGTTCTGCAGGCCAACAGCAGCAGAGCCGCTCGCTGGGACAATTAACAAGAGAGGCCCAACAAATCAGCAGGATGAGCTGATTGGTTGTAAGAAACCAAGCCCCCCCCCCCCCCCCCTCGGTCCAGTGCAGAGGTAGTGACAACATGGAGCTTGAAAGCTTCTCTGTAGTGCCGTGAGCTTTGCCAGGCACTCGTCTGAACACAGCTGGAAGTTCTGAACCGAGAGCCACCCGTCGAGGCTGGACTGGTTGCTTCTCGAATGAAGGGTGAGATGAAGGGGGGGCCTTGTCGAGGGTTCTCGTCAAAAACAGAAAAAGAAGCACCTGGAGACCGGATGTGCGTTTACATCCGTGTCTGTCGAGGCCCTGGACAGGTCACCGTGTATCGTTGGACCAACACACAGAGACAGACAACCATTCAATCTGACACTCACACATACGGTCATACACATCCAATTAACATAAACCCAATCTGCCTTCGGACAGTGGCCAAGGACTCAAGGTGTATGTAAGTACAGACGGACAAACTAAAGTACAGACGGACAACCTGAAAACCAAGGGCCATGGCTCTCGATAGAACTGAGGCATAAAAACAAATACAGCTGTTGCCAGGAGACAGAATCTATCTTTTGACTATATCTGTGTTTGTATGGCCTCTGATGTTATAGATCATTTCCTCTGTTTATGACTTCAGTGTAAGTGCTGCTGCTGATGGTAGCTAGGTTACATAACACCTGTTGATAACAATGGTTCATCGTCTGCACCTTGACAACTGCACTATATTAATAACTGTTCTGTTGTTCTATATGTGATGCCCCGGTTGTGTCCTTGTACTGTTGTGTATGAGCTTTTATATTTTCCGTGGTTTGAAACCCTCGTGTTGACGCTGACCTCAGCAAAGAAAAGAAGCTGTGACTGTTGATTGAATGACTTTAAAACCACTTTATGTTTGTTACCTACTTGCTGTGAAATCACCGCTCTCTCCAGCTGTGGTTTTAACACTTTACTAACACTTCTGTAACAACATCTTCGTCTGACACAAACCTGTCACGTGGCTTTAGCTGCTGCTGCTGAAAAAAAAAAAACTTCTGTAGAGAGAAATAAACTGCACCTTGTGTTAAAAAACTAAAAGTATAATCAAAGCAAGAAAAACATGAGTCATTGAATAATAAAACATCGGGTAAAAAGTGTCAGTGAATCTTCTCCTGCTCTGAACAAAGCAGCTATTGGCTACCTTGGCCCCCTCAACCTCCCCCTTGGTTGCAAAGGACGCCTACGCATGTCCATGTTCGCGCAGCCTCACGTTGGTTTCCCTTTGAGATGCTGCAAGGTTAGTGTGGAGGCTGAGCCATTGAGACGCACGCTTGGCAGTGACAGAGATACTTCAACACAGAAGAGGACTTTTAAGGAGCACAATGATGCTCTGCAGAGTGCATGTGGGAGGCTTCTTCTATAGAAAGAGAATTGATCGTGCGTTCGCTCAATATTTCCAAGTGAGCTTATGTCTGATGTGAGGGACAGAAATGCACACATGATGCTTCACCATGGGCGTGTAAATATATACACAGGAGCGGGATTTGGAAAAGACAGTGGACACAGATTTTTATGTAAATGACACCAATCTGGTGAATCAGAGGTCTTTTAATGTGCAGAATGAGACATGCATCTGGATTCAAAAACGCTCGACGCTTTGATATCAAATAATTTTCCGTCAGTGTGGGTAAAGGCGCTTGCTTCTCAATCTCTGCATAAAATGTCAAATGAAAGACGAGCAAATACGAGCAGAGTGTGTGGAGCACCACCCGTGGAGTCTGTTATGCCTCTCGCATCAGGCCTCACATCACTTGCAAAAATGAAACATTAATTCAGCTCATCTTTGCACCTTAATGAATACTTGCCCATTCAAGCGTACGTTGACGACTTCCATATTATCTCTACTGTCTGCGACGCTTCATGGCACTCAAAGAGCCGGACTCACTCGGATGTGGAGCGTGCTTATTTATGTTTATGGAAAACCCGAGAGCTGTGTTGACCTTTTTTCCCATTACGGAGGCTGTCATCGCCATGTAATCACACTGCGTATCCACTGAGACGCAAAGTTAATATGTGTCCTGTCACCGCTGCGACAGATTTAAAGAATGTTGTTCTTGGACAAAATGGCTGCGATTTCCTTTTACAGCTGCAGCTCGTCCTTTCCCCTCCACTGATGCAGCGTCACATTAAAGCATCTTGTAACCTCTGGGTGATGCGAGTTAAAAGAGCTAAATACAAATGTAGGGGAATAACAATTGATGGAACCTATTCTCAACTTTCTCAGTCATTCCCCACTTCACTCTTTTTTCCACTTTTTCCTCCTTGTTTGCTCCTGCCATCCCTTTGGAGGTGTGCCGCTCAGGTGTAAAACCCCAACCCAATTACAGGGCCGCCAGATGGCCCAGCAGGTCCCCAACCGCAGTGGTTATGCTGGCACACAGCTCCCTCATATCACCTCTATCTTCCTCTAACTGGGTCAGCTCCCTTGCTCTCTACCTCCCTCTGTCCTTCCAGCTATCTCCTCCATCACCCTTTCATGTTTGTTTTTTTCTGAGTTTTCTCCACCAGTGGATTTTTTCCCCAAAGCATCACCGTTTCTTAAGACTGAATAAAGACAGACACGACAGATTTGGGGCTAAAGCTGAGAGAAAGAAGTTCATTCTCCCTTCAGATTTGGACAGTGTGTCTGTATCGTGTGGATTGCTCTGCTCCCCACCAGTTCCAGTTTTGGCCACCCCTCTCTCGCTGTGCGCCTGGTGTCACGTCTCCCGCTGTTTGAGGCGGTGACAAAGCTGCCAAAAATCTGTCCAGCCCCGGAGTAATACTGTCCATTTTGTCAACTAATTCAATACAACCCACAAATCAGAGCAGTGAGGAGCGCAAGACACTCAAACAGCCTTTTGCCAAAATCAACGCCCTCTTGTCATTTCATTGGGTTTCATGACTTCATCATCCAGTGAATCATCAATCAAATCCATTTTATTATCTGCTTATTATCAAAAAATGATTTTGCTGTTGCTACGTCCAAATAGCTCGATACACAGAAGACCCCCCAGTAAAGACAGAGCCTAACCTCTACATGTGCACATCTCTTATCTTGATTAATGCAGTATGTGCATCATGCATAATAGATATGCTTATTATCTTGTAGCCTCAAGCTTATCAAAATTAAGATCACATAAAAACATGTGTTTAAAACCATTTCTTGTAATTACAGCTACTCTTTAATATCCCCATGGGACAAAGATTGTAGATTTTAATGAAGACTTACTAATGGCAATAAAATCAAACAGAAAAGTAGACGGTCACTCAGCAGAGCACATTCCTACGCCAAGGCCCAACAGCCCCCTTTAAATTCAATCAAGCCGCAACGAATTACACAAACACATGGACACAGTTCAAATGCGGTGCCTGCCTAGGTTACTTGTAAATGTCAGAATTCAGCTTCAGTAGAACTGACCCATTCATCCATTGTCCACAACAGGATGGAGCTGGAGTCGATCCCAGCTGACATTGGGGGAGAGACAACTTAAATATGTCATGTTTAATTGTCTAATTGTTTAATAGTCACTATTTAAAGTCTTTCAATTGCTGTGATTTAGAGACGGAGAGAAATTCAAAGGCTACTGTTGAGCTTTTGTCTTTTAAAAACTAGTGGCATAGATGTTAAAGTCAATCAAATGCAGCAGGAGACACACAAACGCTGCCGCAGTGCTGGGATCAATAGTGTGGATCAATGAGGAAGTTCTTTGATTAAACAAGAAAACCCGACGCAGACTCTGATCCAGAGTCTTAAACAAATACACGACACAGAGATACAGTTTTTACAGATTCAGGCTGTAAGTCCCTTTATATAAATGAAATAGTAATGAAGGGATATTATGTAACTGTGACAGTCTTGATCATGTGGTGGTGAGAAGTTGCTCATAGGTTCTTTGCAGGTTTGAATCCCCTAGAAGAAAGTTAGTGATTGCTTCACAGATGTCGAAAACATAATAATCCAACCAAGGACACTTGTTTTGATCTAAAGGGAGCGCTAACAGTCTAATTACAATAAACCAAGCAGAAGAAGAATGAAGTTCATTATAATGAACCAGGGACATATTCACAAGTTTTAAGTGGTTCCATGGTTTATAGAGCATTTCATTATCCAATTATAACGACTCATTTGATTTTTTATTAATTATTTGTACGACGTGGAGAAGAACGACTGCCATTCAGGTCTGGCCTTTGTTTTCAATGCCATCTGGCTAATGGCAGTTTCTCTTTAAGATAATGGTAGCAGGGTTTTTAGCTAATAACACTGGCATGAAATCCTCAATTCTTTTAATACTCTCACAGATATGATGAGAAAGTCATGCCTCAACAGGGTTGTTACCTTCGCCAAGGAGCTGGGTGCTAGTTTAATAAATATTGGAATTGGAATATTCATCATTTTCGCTCCCTTTAGAAACAAACAACAGAAGATAAACAGTTTTTCTCGAGGGCAATTCAACCTGCTTTTAAGACTTTAACCGGAGCATAAGCAAAGAGCTGTCTTACTTTGTGCATATAAATGAAACTAATGAGTCGGATGGGTCATTCTAGTAGAAGAAAACAATTCATGCGTGAAGCCTGAAAGTCCAGATCTGACTGTGCTCCTTCTTTTCTCTCTGTTTCCAGTCTTCAGCCAAACAGCAGCAAACCCATGTCTGTGTCATCGCTGCACGAACAAGAACTCAACGGCAGGAACACGAGTCAAATATCAAACAAATTCAGCCCAATAAATTGAAGCCAACTCCAAAAGCTAAACTGCAAAGCACAGTTGCACTGATGTGTGCAGGTGCAGAGCCCTCGCATCCTGGCTAAACTTCGTTAAAGTGGACGAGTTAGTGAAGTGGCACATTAATTACAGGCTGTCAGTCAAGTATCCGCAGCCATCTGCCACGTACTCATTTGCTGGAGGACAGTATTTCCAGACACTGGTCACACACATCCACACACACGAGGGGGAGGACGTATATATTAAGTCACATAAAAAGGATTGTGAAGCTAGCCTGCAGTGAGCAGAGAAGTGGAGGCCTCGTGGCCACTTCTCCATGTCCAGTGCAGCCTCTTTACTCACCTGAAGCCAATCTCAGGGGGTAATGGAAGTGGAAAAAAAGTTATTAACCCCGCTTTGCAGCAAGGGCAGGACAGCTCCATTAAGCCAGTGCACAAAGATTCCCCCATTTTCAATTACTGCTTGCACAAACTGAGGAAAGTAAGAAAAAGCAGCCTTGTTGTCGGGTAGAGAGATGGACTCAGGGACCCCTGATCCCTGAACTGTCGGTGAATACATTGAGTCTATTTTCATAACAAACATTCTAAGGAGGCAAACCCCCCCCAGGAAAGTGGGGTCGGTCAGGAAGGAGCTAAATGAGAGGGTGGGAGAGAGAGGGAAAAATAAAGTGTTGTGAAACCCAGTGGGGTCTAAGAGAGAGATGCTTGTTGAAAGACCCAAGAAACTTCCTGTCAATTTTATGATTGAGGTAAAAAACAACATAAAACCATGTAAGATATCATCTCAGTGATCCTTAGAGGATCAATCAGTGATGGACAGACGTGGGTGAGAAAACAAAGCCTGCAGCATTGACAGGATTTCTCAAACCGGTTAATATTGGAGCATTTATTTAGTTTGGCCATCAAAGGTCCATTACTCACAAATTACTCACACATGAGCAGCTGGGGGATCTGTAATGGTCCACTGTTTCTCTGCCCCCGCTTCTATTAGACAAACAAAAGATCTCAAACACCAGAGCTGGCCGGCTGACCTTCTCGGTTTTCTTTCACGTTTGACAGATACAGTTTGAAGGAGCTTGAAAAAAAAAAACCACCTCCCACATTTAGCAACCTTTAGCCCGTGGTTGCGTGCTTAGTTGGATGCGAGGCTGCAGGGGACAGCGGGGAGGTGGTTGAGGGCCGAGGCTAATATAGCAGTGCCTGGGGAGTCGTGTCTGTTGGAATCAGTCTGATGTAGGCGGCGAGGCCAGGGGCCAGGGGCCATGGTGCGACTACTGGTAGGTGAGTCATACAGATAAAGGGGGAGGCTATTTGCTCAACCGCCGCCTGCCTCCAGGTTTAGCCGACAGGGACATCTCCCCAACGACCACTGGCTGTGTGACAGGGCTCAGAGAGGGGGGGAGTGACAGGGTTTTAATGGTCAAGGAGTCAGACTGACCCTTGGAGCAGAGCGATAGATTCACTCCGAGGGGTTAAAGACGGGACTGGGTTCACTCTGTTGAAGGGACTGTGCTGATAATCCTCTCTAACAGGACAATCGTTTTAATTTGGTGCAAGTTCTCTAAAGAAGGGGTTCAAAGTTCAGCACCCACATTAAATATGGTAAAACTTCCTGCAGGTTCATTTAGAAAATGAGCAAATAAAACCAATTTGCACGTTCATGCTTTCTTTATTTCGACCTTTTCCTTTTTTTTTTTTTACCACTTTCCATCTATGGTAGGACGGATATAACCACACATGTGTTTTGCCTCAGAGAGCTGCAGCTCAGTGGAGAAGCAGAATAAAACTCATGTCCTGTAGCTTTGATTTTTTTCAGTTTCCATCCTCCAGCTTCTCTTTCTCTTCTTCCCGCCCACTCCTTCATGCCTCCCTCTATAGTACCGGCCTCCCGCAGGGCTCGGCCGCAGATAACGGAACAGACATGGATTATCAAGGCAAATAATCAGCAATATTGCATGCTGGGACTTTGCAAAAGGCTGCTACTTGTTCCAGAATACCAAGAGATGGCTCCAGTAGATGTTTGGATATCTGAGAGCTTGACTTCCATTAACACTTGGGTTTGAAAAAGAGGCTTTAAGGTTGCAGATGACAAAGCAGATGGAGCCACTGCACTTCCTTATACGTCTTTTCTTGCTGTTGGTTTAATCATTCTCTATTTTGCGCCCGCATGTCAAAAAGACACGTCCCCAAAGCTGTTCATGTTGTTCTCGAACAGACGGCGCTTCAAGTGCTCTTTCCAGACACTTGGCGGCTGACCTTTTAATTCTGTGTAGAGTGTGGGGTGTGTGAGGTTTACTGATGATGTTGCCTTGCATTGCCTCAGACAAGGAATAGTTAAGCTACTGACGAAGAGACAAATATCCACCCTGTCATCTGATTTGTGATTCAAATGAGCTAAAAAAAAAAAACTAGTTGCCTTTCAAGTGGTTATTTGCCTCCACTAACCAGTGCAGTTTCAGTCTATTTCAGTTTTTTTTCCAGACCCACTCAAAGTCCAAGTGACAACGTTGATGAATTCACCAAAGGCAGACATGAGATATCTTGAGGGGACACTGTGACCTTCACCTTTGACCAAATTCAATCAGCTAATCTGGGAGTCTATGGGATTTTTGCCAAATTTGATCGGATTCTCTCGAGTTGTTTTAAAGGTAACGTGTTCACGTGGTAAAAATGGTTTTGTGCGTGACAATGATCTTTAAACACCAAAATCAAATCAAAACGTCTTTGAGTCCTTACGACAAAATTTGCACCAAATTCAAGGAAATTCCCTCGTGGCGTTCTTGCGTTATCGTGTTCACAAGATTAGATCATACGGACGAATGGATGAACAGACAACATGAAAACATAATGCCTCCGGCCACTTGCTATCACTCGTACGGAGACATAAGAACTAGATATGTGCTGCCTTATCTGATTTACTACTTGACAATGACGGGTGGACTGTGGGACTTTCAGCCTCTCAGAGACTTTTTGCTAGAGGTGTTGAATTAATTCAGGTGGGGTGTATTTTAGGCCAGAGTGACTCACGGCCTCTCTGAACCACCCCTCTTTCTGTGACACACACACACATACACACACAGCTGACAGGTTTCGATCCCTTTAAAGGTGTCATAATGTGAGAGTGTGATTAGAAGGTGAGGAAACCTCAGAAATAACAGTTCAAGTGTCACCGATCTTTCATTTGAAGCAGACGTGAACAGAACATGGCAGCACAATGAAGGAGAATGAGATGATTAGGATGATTAAGATATGACACTTCAAAAGTTGGCACTGACTTGACTTCTCCTTCCTTCCTGTATCTCCTCATGGTGTCTGCTTCCTCGCACACTATGATGATTTTTTTTTTTGTTCCTTTTGTCCTCGTCCGTCCATTAGAAAGCTTTCCCCCCACTGGGCCTCCTTTCATACGCCCACAGCCGCTCATAACATTTCCACCCACACGCTTGGTTTGAAAAAACATCACGCCCAACTAGCTCAACGAGCGTCTCAAAAGTATAAATGTGATCTTTTTATTCCAAGAGCACAAAGTAAATAATGACACCAAAGGAACCAGCTGAATATCAGGCAAAGACAATTTAACTTTCTTAAGGGAAACTAAGAAGACGTAAAGTAAATGCAGCTATCGTTTCCCATCATATTTGTTATTGAAGTGGAAAGAGCTGTCAGATTGGATCTCACTGGCACTATCATTTAACACAACAGCCTCCCTAAATCATACTCCGCGGTGCCAGGGTGGCTTGAAGAGTGAGACTGAACTCATTGAGTACGGTGGCAGCTTGACAGATAACATTGTGAGGGTGACACTGAAATAAACAGGCATTGTGACCAACAATCTTTCAGCTTATCGTTTGCCATCAGGCGTCTGTGACACCGCATTAGCGTGAGTTTTGATTTCCTCATTTGGGAGAAGCTCCCTCGTTCGCAAGCTCGCCGTTATCGCCGTGACCCCAGGTTGCGAAATGCTCCGGTGTTACCGAGAGACCGAGCTGGAAGAAAGAGAAAAGGGAAGAGACAGATGTGTCTGTCATACATATATTTCTTTCTAATGCTGTGATATATACCTCCTCGAGCTCAGATGAGGCTACAGCACAGGTGTTATTGGATTTTTAGCAACATCTACATACGGTGCACACTTGACAGGCGAACCGGATGCCATCAAATATATTTCTGTTCCTGTGAGCATCAAGTCTGTAGATTAGGATCAGATGCAGCCATATCAAGACAGGCCATGAAATTGGGTTGGAATTGCTCTTGAATAAAACAGTCTGCAGCCATAATAGTGTGATACAGAGATGGAGCCTTGAGATGGATGTTTGACGCCATACAGCGGCTGAAAATGGAGCAATATGCTCGCTGCCTCTTTGCTTACAGATATGCCCCCTGCAGCTGAATTTGACTGTTTCCTCGAAGGAGACAGAAGACGACTTGGAATGATGCCATCCTCTCTTAGATGGAACCAATGATTGTTTACAGAACAGAGCAGGAGCAGATTAAAACCTGTGTCTACTGCACAGACATTTAACACAGGAGTGAATGCTGATCGTCTCCATTCCCACGGCAGACAAGAGCCAGATGTTAGTGGGTGTGTTTACAGGTGGAAAAAAATTGCTTTTAATCCACCTCTTCATCCTTCAGCTCTGCTACAGCCAACATCCTGGTCTTGAGACAGAACCACAACCACGAGGATCACAGTAGTGGCCGCCGAGGCTTCAAACCAAAACATCTGTCGTCGCGGTGCCTTCAGGCGTCGCGGTGCCTTCAGGCGACGACAGACAAGCCCCCTCCACCTCCCACAGCCCACAAGATAATTATCACTGCTGGCTGTGGCCAGGACAGCAGTGCACCATCCCCACCTCCGTGTCCAAGTTACGCCTCTGTGAATTTTGGGTTGTGTGATTAAAATAAATGAGGTCTGTGACGTGTGTGTTATCAGAAATTAAGCAGGCCCATTATTAATTTGGTGAATTTATTTTCATTGTGCAGAAACTGGAGAGGGAGAGTTTTGGCTACACAAACTTGGAGAACTGCTTTAATGACAGAATAATGAGAACCAGACCAATGGGACTTTTGGGGCCGATGCAGATATTGATATTGGGAAGTATGAAATTTCCAAAACCAATATTTTTGGCAGATTATATTGAATATGTATTCGAATAAAATCAATTTTATCAAAGCCAAAAAAATATAATTGAGGCTTGTTATTTCAGAGTTTAACTATAAACCTTCCAAAAGTACTTTCGAGAAAAAAAATAGAAAAAGAAAAAAAAATGTTGGCATCCGGGTTTAGTTTCGCCATCTTGAACAAAGTTGAGAATTTCTGGCTCCGTCAGCTCAGTTACACAACACTTGAGATTATTTCAGCTTTCAGAAAGTGAACTCAAATCTGCATACTTCACTGAGAACTGCATCTGACACACCACCCTGTCACAGCAGATCAGATCCGGTCCCAAACCCCCGCTTGCACATCCAGCTTCACATCACATCTTAATTCCAAGTGGGCTGTGGAAAATCTTCCCCCTATATAAACCTCTCTGTCATGGCTCCTCATGAGTCACTGAGCCTCCTGACTTCTCCCATTTATAGTAGCTGCTCCTTCATCGCTCTCCTTTCTCAACAAGGAACAAGTGTGAATATTCCACATGGATTCAAATCAGACATTTGCTCGTCACATGCAACACAAAAGCATTCGCAGGACGACTGTGACTAAAGCTACGAGATGACGAACAGATGCTGAAAACACTATCAACGGCGCTGTTACTTGATTTTAACAAAAGAGGCAACAAGTATCGGATGTTTTACTGCCACCGGCACAATGTAACGGAGATAAACGGTGCCACAGACCAGAGTGACGAGGCCGCAGGAGCTGGTCTTATTTTAAGGTCACATTACACAGGAGCGACACTGTACGTGTGCCGAGGCTGAAGGGAGGCCCAGGAAATGGCTTGGTCAGTAAAACCTGCCTCTGAGACCAATTAGGAGGCCAATTAATTTCTTCTTATGGAGGAGCGCATGTCAGGGCTTGCCAGCGGAATCCTTTTTTGACATCTGTCCCCAGCAACAACCCGAAATGACGCGTTTCATGTTACGTACTCCTCTTTGAAAGCCGAGCGGCTCAGCTGGACAACATCCCGAAGGAAAAACTCTCTTGAGTCTGTGAATCCACAAGCGTCAGTGCTTGTTTGGTTCCCAACAATATCATGTTCTTAATACGTTTGTTAGAAGCAAATGAAGCGTGAGAAAAAGCAGTCGACTGTCTTAAGCTGTTTACCACACATTCAGCTTCCTCCTGATTTTTCTCGACGTCTTACTAAAAAACGAGATAGTCGGAAATTTTAATTAGCTTTTTGATTAACTAAGCATGAGCGCCATTTGGTAATTGAAATGATGGATTGTGACAGTGAGAGGCAGGATGGGCTGCTGTGACGGTTCTTATTTTTGGTAAACAGCAGGAGGTTTGAGAGGCGGAGCTGGATTGGAGGGATATTCTCCACGTGAGACGTCTCAGCGTAGCGCCAGGTTGGCACGAGCCGAATGCCAGTCAGCCTCCACTCGGGCCCCGTGAAGGATTGTGTCATTCGACTGCGGCCCAATCTGATCAGACAGAGAAGAGGCCGGCGGAGCGGCGTCACGCAGAGCCAAGCTCCTGAGCCCAGCGGAGGTCAAAGCACACAGAAGCAAGCTGTCCAAATCCCCACTGCTGTTCCCCATCTGACGGGACTCGAGGCTGCTGGGAACCGGACTTCTACAAACCTCTCATAAACACAGAGCACGAACGACAAGAACACTTCTTTTATCTTACTCCCTACACACATCAGCAAACACCGTGAATTTAAATTAGTCATTTAATAAAGACAGCAGGATGTTCTTAATAACTACAGTCTATTTCATTATCCCTATAGAGTTTAATGTTATCTAATGTTACCTGATTTTTTATGTTGAACACCCTGAGGTGGGAATAACTGATGAGGCGACTGCAACTGTTTTGAATGTCATTACCTCCGCCAAGGTTTTATGTTCATTCATCTGCAGGATTACACAAAAAAATACTCGCCGGGTTCCCACGAACCATGGTGGATGGAAATACAAGAAACTGCTTAACATTGCAACGTGGGTATTTTCTTATTTCTATTTTCCTTTCTAAGATATTTTCGGAGCATTTCACCTTTTCACGGGGTCGGAACCAAACCTGCGGCTGTTGCAGGATTTAAGCCTCTGTTCTTAATATCCGATTTATTAATTAATTCTTAATTAAATCATTTGTTATTTAGGGGACTCATATCTATGAGTACTGCGCACCATTCTACTTTATCTCATGTTGTATAGGGTCTATATTATTATGTATGGGGAACTGCGTCTGTGCTCCAACCAGAAGGTCACCAGTTCAATCCCAGGCTTCGCCCTCTGCACGCATGGACAAGATACTGAAAACTGCTTTGCCACTGTATGAATGTGTGAAAGGCAATAAACTGTACTGTGAAGCACTTTGAGTGTTCAACACTAGAAAAGCTCAATATAAATACAGACCGTTTACCATGAGTCTGAAGAGAGCAGCGGCTTAAGTAAAGATTAATGAACTGATCCAGTGCACTGCATTACATTACATCAGGGTTTTTAATGCTGCTTCGTAGCAACAAGCAATGAGACCAAGATTTACAGTGATTTTATACGAAGCGCAGTAAAAACTTTGCAGCTGCACTCAAACTTTGCCACAGCGTTATGAAATCTGTGACTGATGAAACAATTACAGGAGCAGAAAGTGCTACGATTCTGTTGAGAAACTAAAACAGTGGAATTGGCTGTGAGATGACACATCAGTGGTTATGAAGAGAGATATTTACAAGCGACTATATCTTTCACATTCCCCCTCCAGGTTCTTCTGATTCATTACACTAGTTTTAGCTGTACTCCTCTAACATTGCCATCAACAACACAGCCTCTGCTCCCACTGCCACGCTCTGAATCCCAGGCTACACTCCTCTTTTGTCCTCCTCTCTGCCTCCTCTCATCGCTCCCACTGTGCAGCTGAGCGGAGCGGTGCTTATTACCTCAGATCACACTGTGATACCCTGCTCCACCAGGGGGACCCAAATACTGTAAGTGCAGGTCGGACCTCTCCGGCTATGAGCCCCTGTGACCTTGGAATGAGCTGCAGCAGCCGGGGAGGGAGTCGGGCATACAAACAGTCTATTACCATCCATAATGTTGGCCCTCTGCTGTGTGCCTATTCAGGAGCCTCATGGCTCTGCCCTCTTCTCTCATTTTATCCTACCAGGGAGGAGGAATCTGTGTCTCTGTGCCGCTGCTATCTGGCCAAAAATGAAGGGACCGGAGTACATGAATAAAAGGGTCTGGTTTGCTCCAGGCAGAGCGGAAATTGATCTATTACTGGGTTCCATTAGAGATCAGTGTGGGAGGGAGTGGCAGGGCCGAGAACTGAGGGTTTTACCCTTTATGTTTTCTGCAGAGGAAGAATATGTTGGAGAAAATATGTGACCGCCGGCGCAATGGAACAAAGGTATGGAGCCAAATCACAGACAATTGTTTGGTGAATCTGAAAACTACATTTTTAATTACAAGTTTAGAGTGTGAACTTAAGTGGAGCAGAAGATTTTTTTCAGTTGGAATTCAACGTGAATAAAAAAGTTTAATTTCATATTTTGATATTTAAGGTTTGAAGATTATTATCTTTACCTTATTATCCATCAACAAATCCAGGAGACGTTTTAGCGTTTGGCTTCATTGGTTTGTTTTATGTGTAACTATAATCTATATAGCCGTGTTATTTCAATGTGTCAGGTACAGAATATTATTTTACAGGATGTAAAATTGGTATCGCACCGAACTCATTATTGGCAGATATCCAATATTAGCAGAGTCAGATCAGACAGACGATGACTCTGAATAAATATGATAATGAGTAAAATACACTGGAATTAAAGTAAGTAAGTAAGTAAGTGAGAGTGTGTGTGTCTGTGTCTGTGTGTGTCAGCACCGTCCTCCGTCAGCCCAACCCTATGACCTTGCCTGATGACATTCTTATAATAGCCTCCTTATTTAGACCTCATAAAGATTCCCACATTTTGTCGTGTCGGACAATGTCCCTTTAATCAGTTTTATCCTTTTACAGCTCAATGGAAACAGCTGGAAAATAAAATGGAGCTTGTACGATTTGCTCAAATTGAATATATGAATTCACTGCTGATGGTACATTCAGCTCTGAGTGGCCGAGATTATAGAGATGAATCACTTCCTATACGGAGAAAGAAACGTGTTGTGCTCTTACAACACAACAATCACAGCTGCAGAATTTCCTCCAGTTTTCGCTTGACTTTTTTTTTTTTTTTTTTTTTTTACACTCTCTCAACCACAACAAAGACATAATTCCTAATCTGAGGCATCAAGCGACCGTTATCTAATTGTGCACATAAGTGGACTGATTTGACTGATTTGTCCTGTTTATCTGCGATATGCGAGCGGTTAAGGTGAAAGCACCAGAATCATTATATGAGAATAAAACTCACTCTTTGAGGTATTCATCTTTGGACAAAAAAAGAGTTTGAGCTGACGTGAAGTAAGCCCGGCCCGACACAAGCTATCTCTCGTAACGCTGAGCACCCTACAATCAGGCAGCATTGTAGTTGGAGTGGGAGCCTCTTCTGTTGATCATTAGTCAAATGGAGATGCAGCGTTGGAGAGAGCGCCGTGTTATTTGCTGTGATTTTCCTTTATTCCACAATCCCGCAGATGACGTGTTATATTATCTTTGCTCCCGTGTTTTTACAATCACGCATCAACAGGTTTGCAACGGACAAAATGTTACTGTTCCTGAGTTATTGTCGTTCCTTCTCTCCAACTCTCTGTCACCTTGAAAAGAAACGAGGAGAGTAAGACTCAACCTCTCAACTTTACATCTGCTAAAATGGCCATTTTCTCCAATGACTGCACGGAGGTAAACAGAATTAATCAAGATCACTGGATTACAGGACGGCTCGAAGCTGGCTCACTGTAGGGAGAGAGAAAGACTGAGAGTCAGCATTAGCTGTGAGCTTAGAGACGCTCAGATAAATGGGTGATTTATAGGAGCCATTAATAATGAGGGGCAGCTCGCATCTCTCATTACACAAGTTGGATTGTTTATCGTGGTAGAGAAGCTGCGGCTCCACTCTTACGTTCGAGGATATTCAATCACAGGAGCCGCTTGATATAAAAGGTCAAACTGATGCAAACAATGAAAATCCAAACAGATCATTTGGAGACAAAATAGAAGCAGCGTTGCATCGTCTCATGTCTCGGTTTAAGACACGCTGCCTCAAAATATCCACCCCCGTGTTTGATCATGTTTATTGTCTGCAGCCATCTGCAGCTGATAACCCTTGACTTGAACAAGCTGTTAGTTATCCCATGAGGCAACGTGGAGAAATATCCGCACTTTCCTGTAAGAATGCAGAGCTGCGGCTGATGCACAGAACAGTTCGGAAAAGATCCACTCAGATGTCAGGACTGATATGTTGATGGCTTTAAATTAGAAGTTAAAGCAGCTTGAGAGGAGATGTCGCTGCTTAAGGCGATGTGACGCTGTGACACAGATTTGGCCACCAGGAAAACCAGCAAACAACAACAGAGAATTCATGACCTTGTGCAAGTGGATCTAACCCTTGAGTCTTTTAGAGGAGGAGGTAAATACGGAAAATCATCAGTTCGAAAAAGGGGAATACCTGACAGGGAAACAGAATCACCAGGTCTGACACTGTTGCTGCCCCCGCTCAGCACCAGCTGGATGTGTTTCTGTGACATTTAAGGGAATTAGGTGGTGTTAGAAAAAAATGACAAGCGCTTTGTCTCTGTTAAAGAGCTTAGCCAAGACACGGAGAACAATTTTATCTAGCCCTCACACAGGCGTTTAAAACACAAAGGAGAATCTTTGCCCGGCTGGTGGCTCTTGAGTGCACCACTTGCTGGGCTGGAAATTTGTGTAAGTCTTGACATGACACTGGAATAAAAAAATAAAAAAGCTAAGAGTAACAAACAGCATGGCCTCGTCTGTTGTTATGACATGAAACTGGGCATCTGCGAAACATCAGAGGTCATGCCCACATTTCTGATTTGATCACATGGCTTTGATATAAGATGATTTTCCATAAATCTCCTTTTAAATGTGCTTGTTTTTTTTCCCCATGTGTGTGTTTGTTCGTGTATGAGGTCACTCTATTCCGACCTTCAGCTGTGGGCGAAGCAAAGAGAAACCAGCTGCCAGACCTACTTTGTCCTCTGTCAGGTGATGACAACCTGCATAAACATCGAGAGAAGAGCGCAGCTCACCTGAGGGGCGAGAGCCAGCGACGATGATCTGACGAGTCACTCAGAGGAGAGCAAGTGAAGCTGGGCGAAATCTGCGATATGACAGGGAAGGGGAAAATATGGGGGAGGTTGTTTTTTTTTTTTTTTAAGAGCTTCATGATGAACTTTTGCTTCCCAAAATGGCAGCCATAGTTGGTGCAAGGGTGAGGAGCTATGGTCAAAACTAAAACCGCTGCAGCTTTTGTAGGCTCTGGTTATCTCCGTCAAGGAGGTTATGTTTTCACCTCGACCTATTTGGAATATTTTTCAGAAGCCTAATCCATTTAATTGTGTGTAGCAGATCTTTTCCCTTCCTCTTCCTCTTCTTGTTCATCACCTTGTGTAGATTTATCTTGCAACCTTCCTGAAAGTCTGTTACTGGATATATGTATTTATACTCCTGACTTTTTTGCTGTAGCGAGTATTTTTCTGGACATAGCAGATTCGAGAAACTGTGCAAAGCAGTGAACTTTATATAAATCAATAGAATCCGCTTCAAAGAGCCAGCCTATTTTTGATGATTGACATAAATAAGATTGGTCTATTAGTCAATCAGTCAAACTATTAAGGTCTGCCATTATGAATCAGGCTTGATGGCTTGTGATTGGACACTAAATGCATATTGGAATCATGACTCCACAGCATCAAGGTCAACGTGAGGCCCACGAGGAGGCTTCACCTGGTATCAATCAGTGTGGACGCTCCGCAGCATCAGACAATCCTGATCACACGGAGCTTCACACATGAATTATTTAACAAGGCAAGTGATAGTGATGTGTAGATTATATAGAGGGACTTCTGATATTCATGTGCATAGCCGAGGACAATGCATCCTGGGTATTCTATCTCGTCGTGTAATTATTTACGTTGATGCTAATTTTCCACAAGGGAGATGATTGTGCAGAGGGCCAATCTCTCCTGCCCCCTTAGAGCTATGACACACACACACACACACACACACACACACACACACACACACACACACACACACATACACCACACACAGACACACACAACAACCCAGAGAGGCAGCGCTGCCCCCTCAGGCATATCTGTGTCAGTACACAGAAAAACTTCATTATAGTGAAACAAATGTGTCCTCAGCAGTAAATGAGCCCCAGTATTAAATTATAAAGAGAGTGACACTGTGACTCCGTCCACCAGAGCTTCTGGATGAGCTTCTTGATGTGCGCTGAAAGCCCACGCAGGCTCTAAAACCTGTTTGGTCTGTAAAATGTGCTTTTGATGGTTTCCCCGAGATACAGCGGGCGGCTCGCGGAGCAGGCCTGGATTTTCTCTGAAGCGTTTTTGCCATGCCTGACATGATCCTGTTTTGAATGGTCCTCCACGGTAATAAGGTCATTTGTCTTGTGCAAAGGAGAGGGGATAGTTGTCATACTCCCCGAGCAGGAGATAAATGTGAAAGGCTGAGACTGTGCCAGTGAAACAAATTTATGCAGTCAAGCCTTTTCTCTCTCAGCTGTAGCCTGAGATAAAAACCTCTGCAATGTCTGGAAATAAAACGGATGCAATTAAAACCTCAGAATTGAATGTGGATATCTATTATTTACTTACTTATTGATCTTCTGGGTAACCATGTACGTTTTGCTGCACAGCTCATGCAAATCGATTATCAAACACAAGTCTGTTTTGTTTATATGTTAGTTTCGATGCTGATTTTTTCACCCGTTGAAGCTGAAATGCTTCTTACTTTGTTTTATACTCGACTTTAGACTCTTTATGGTTTTATTCTCTGTTATTGTGTGTTGTGATACTGTAATCTTGGAGGAAGCTTGCTAAAGAAGCTTTCCTTCAGGATTTATAAAGTCCTATCTTATCTTGTTTTATCTTATATCTTCTAAATCTTCGCGAAACATTTGGGTGCAATAATGAAAACAGTTTTATGTTGAGGTTGTGCCGTAGCCTGCATGTTTACATTGTTAGTTTCCTTGTTTAAAATGGTAAAAAGGTAAATAAATGTCCATCCATCTCAAGGAGATTTGGTTTGGCTTAAAAAGAGAAAACAAAAATGGAAAACAACACAAAGACACAAGTGGCTTCCGGAGCTTCTCCTTCCTCCATCATGCGGTGTGAAAGGCAGGTGAGTCAATTATGCTCTCCTTTTTTTTTTTTTGTCCTCTTAATGCTCTTCCTCCTCTAAAACCAAAGTGCACAGCATGTTTATAAAAAAAAAAAAAAGGATTGTTCACCGCTGCTAATGCCTCCCAAATCATTGTTGTTCTGTAAATGGCTTAGCTCCTCTGCCATGCTGAAGCCTTTGTGGTCTACCTTGCTGCTGCAGTTATGAATAGACTCACCGAGGTCCGACCCTGCAGGCTGGCTCGTCTACAAAGCATTTTCTTCACTCAGCTGTTTATCGTCACGCAGTCAAATTCCTCGCGGCCGCTTCATGTCATAATTTTCTTGGATCACGCAGGAATGAGTGTTTTCGCAGCTATAGTGGGAATCCGATTATCATACAGGGATCACAGTCGTCATGGAAACCGAGGAGGGTGCATGGTGTTAAGCCATCCCTTACACATCCTAGAACATTGGAAATTAGTGTGAAAATTCAGCTCCCTTAAAATAAAGACGTGACAAATTCCGTCTTTCATTACAAGCACGTCCTCGAGCCACAGAGCACATTTGAGTTTTTAGCGTCTGTGTGTGTGGTAGTGACAGAACCTGTGCTTTTTTAGAAATATGACTTTTTTTAAGAGGCTTCTTATTACTGAGGTTCCAATTTAACACAAAGCATAATCACAGGTACACTGACAATGATTCATACGTTCTCTCAGGGTAAACTGAATATATGATTTCCTACAGTTCGAGCGATTGATTAGGACGCTTAATGATATTTATTAACGTAATCTCTAAATCTGTGATTTGTCCTTTATAACGCACCTCCTGTAAACTGTAAACAAATCATGTTGGTATGTTTCTTTATCTCGGTAGTTTTAAATGGAAATGTTACTACTTTACTGAGGGAAGCGCAGCACCCCAGACAATTGGCTTGTTTGTTCTATATAACTGTAAAAATGTTGAAAACATCAACAGAAAGTATAAAATTTGAAAAATATGTTGGTATCATTTAAATTCTCTTGTCTTTCTAGTCGCCTGATGGTTTAAGTAACAGCTCGCCAGACATTTCCTGATCATCTCTTTGTAACAGCTGTTAACACAGACAAGCTGCAGGACAAGTTCCAAACGTCCGGGTACCTTTGGCTCGCTCTCGCCACTAATTTAAACCACATGTTTTATAATGGACAAAATGGGGGGGGGGGGGGGGCTCCAATTGAAGAGATTTTGGCCAAATTAGGAAAAAAATATACACAGCTGCAAACACAGCATGGCAACAATAACGCACACATATGGACACACGCTTTTTTTCTTCCAAAATGAGGCATTTCTGTTTGTTACTCCCTCATCACGGTGATGATCAAGGACGTCGAGGACAGTGACCGAGTGATAAAGACATCTGCAGGGCCGGGTGATTACAGGGATCATTTTGTCTCCTCTGGTACCAAACGCAAAGCAAATTCAAATTGTTTTCAACTGTGAGAAATTGATAAATGTTCCATGATCTAGTTTGAAGTGAACAAAGAAACATTCTGCAGATGAGGTCTGAGGCACTTTGTCATCGTCCTTAATGAAGTCTGGACGCTCTGTGAGGGACGGGTGAGGAGAAGGGGAAACGCAGGTGGAGGGGGGAGTCATCCAGGAAGACGGACACAATGCTGTGTGGAGCAGATAAATGAAGCAGGAGTGTCTTGGCCGCACCAGGAGGGGACGGCCATCTGCGAGTTCATGCTGCACAAAAGCTTATCTTGTTACCTCCCCTCCTGAAGAAGTTACCCACCTCTCCGTCTCTCTCTCTCTCTCTGTTTATCTTCTACCTGTCATGTGTCTTTTTCTTAAATCACATCTCTTTCTCTCTTTCCTTTGCCCTCTGCCTTTCCTCGACAAAACCAGTGTAATAATAATCCTGCGTGGCTGGAAACTTAATTAGAGCCTGTCACAGCTCTAACTCTGGATGGTCGTACTGTTCATTACCTTCTCAAGACATTCCTGCTTCATGAATTGCAATTAAAAGACTTCAGCTTCAGATTTCAAGACTCTGTTGACAGATTTTTTTTTTATTATCACCTGGGTTTGAAAAGAAAATGGACAAAACCATCCATTACTGTTCAGTCGTCCATCAACAGTGAGCAGAACTAGAAACTGGTCGAGGCAATTGACACAGAAGAGCGACTCGTGATGCATTTAGAGGTACAATGACTGTCCAGGTCATTCATCCAGTGCAGTGTGATACTCAGCTTGGGCTCGACCCTGAACCCGCCTGCACAGCGCTGCCTTGAGGCCACAAGCGGCTCCCGACTCAACGACTCACAATGTCCCCGCGCAAACAACAAAAGACATGACTCCGAGCGCTGTCACCACTCATCACGCTGACACAATGGAGGATGCAGCTCAGATGCGGGGTGAGTGGTGGAATACGGTGCTCGCAGATATGATAGTGTGTTTTCTGCTCTGGAACAAACAAACCGGCCTGTGTTGAATGAGATCAATACAGGGATCAATACAGAGGGGCCTGGTGAGGGTTAAGAACCAAGAACCAAATGACCCAACAAAGAGGGTCCTTGACCAGCAGCAGAGACTGACCTGGCCTTGTTTAGGAGATGCTGGTGATAAAGGCAAGTCATAGGAGGACGTAAAGTATCATCTGGTAATTCAACGTAGGCGTGTGATGCTGAGCAGTTCGCTGCCATTTTGAGCAACACGTCTTGTCGAGACAGATGAAGGAATAGCATATGTACATGAGCTGGCGAGCGCCACACTCTGCGCTCTGAGGCTGGATTCCCTACTTAGTGCCAGTCAAGCTTACTAGAGCGTGACGCAGGAGGCTGGATTGATTGATGGACCAAAGGGGAGAAAAGGCAGGTGGGGTAAGACATGCGCAAAACAGAGAAGCCAAGGTTAGACACTGATCTCGTCAGTACGTTCAGGGGGAAGAGAAGTGCCTCAGGGGGGTAATTCACTTCGCTAAAAGCTCTCAAACCTCCAGCAGCCAACACGCCGCTGCTCTCACCCAGATGGAGACAACACGAGAAGAACAATGTGACTGACATCGCGTTTTGTTTCCAATTACAGAACCGATGTTAACGCTCTAATCTCAATCTTTTTTTTCTTGTCAATGTCGACAGTGGATTAATTCATTTCCTGTTACTTCTGACACAAGCATGTTTTCAATTTTAGATTGCACAATACATTTGAATACTGTAACTACATGTAATTCTGGACCCACAAAATAATAATAATAGTACTTGACCTTTTCACCACTGTGCGTATGTCAGCAGAATCATTTTTTCTGACTACTCGATTGTCTAAATTGTTTGAGTTAAATTTTCTGTTAATTTGACAAAACTGTTTCAGGAATAACTGAGGTTGTGAGGGACCGTGAAATAAATTAGCAACACATGGATAAAAGAGGTCATGAGAAAAAGATGCAGTTGAGTGTGGGGATGAACAGAATGGTTGGGTCTTTTAAATGGTACCCTGTGGGATGATGCAAGTAAATGCAAACCTCTGCAGCTGCAAACAGTAACCAACTTATCTAAAGGAGCTTTATCAGGTCATCTCGGGCCCCTGCCCTCGCTCCCTGATGACATCTTCGTCCCGAGGGTAAACCCTGACCACACACTGGTGGTAACAGTAAATTAGCGCAGAGTATTCAGTAAATGTCAGACTTAAGCCACCGTAATCCAGCAGCTCGGTCCCTGAGTGAACTACACTCTCTCTGTGCATCCTGGGTAATTTCTTTCTCCGGGGATTTTTATCATATCAGCAGCCAGAGAGGTTATTTATACTGACAATTATGGGATAGACTGAGACGGAGATCGAGGGCTGGTTTTAGAGCAGAGTGAAGGACTCGATTTATGATTTATATTATTCTAAAAGACTTCATGTTGTTGTAACTTAACTTTTCCATATAAGGAAATAAACCTTAGACGGCTGTTTGGCACCTTATCTCACAAGTCTTCACTTGCAGCTGGGTTTAAGTTTAGAATATTCTTGCACTAACTCAACATTTCTCTCTCCTCAATTCACCCGTCTCTTCACACGCCAAGGCACTGATTGCGTTACACCAGGCTTTTTAAACCTGGCTTTTGTGCGAGTCCTCACCAAACGAATGCAGAGAGAAGTTGCACAGAAGCCTCTCGCATGACCCACTTGCTTCTCTGTTCTCAGCAGGAAATGGAAGGAACTTGAAAAGCTCTGAAATGTATCCGCAATTTTATTTTTTTTTTTGTCCCGATCCCTCGGCCTCACAATCACGAAGACATAAATCACAATTTTGCACATGAATGCGGTGCTGGGTGTGTATTCAAGCCTGTGCGCTGCAACTGTAAGCCCTGCAGGACACATCTGTAATGGGATCCCTTCCTCCCATAGTGGACCTCCTCGATGGGGCAGCTGATAATACACTCCCGAGTGGACATATCCGATCGGTGATTACCCTCCATTTACCGCAGCTCGCTCACCTTCAGAGCATGTCAGAGCATCAGAGGACAGTTTGGAGAAAAAGTCCTGATTTGGAGATAACCTCCTGGCTTCTTTCCTTTCTGTGACAGCCTTTTAACATGATAGAGCCTTTAATTGCAGACCGACTCTGAGGTTACTGGTAGATGGTGACACCCCCCCTCTTTGACCCGGGTAAGGAGAAAAACAGGAAATCTGATCTCACACTTGCAGTATGAAAACATCCTTGCTGCTCCACTGCTCAAATCAACAGTGAGAAATATGGTCCAATATTTTTAACACAATATTTAAACACAAGTTAATTTATCCAATATTAAGTTGTAAAAAATATTCACTCCTTCTGATTTCATTCCTTTTCACACCACCTTATTTTGCTTTCTGTCAAACACAAAACAAGCTTTGTGCTTCAACTACTGAAATCCACTGGGTTGTTGCTATGCAACAATTAAATATGTTTGAGGTGTGCTACTCTGCACTTTCCTTTTACCTTTCAGTAACCTGTGCAGAGAGAAAAGAAACGACCCCCTCGCTCTCTATAAATACAGGTCTCTGGTGGATATGGAGCTTTCTGTGGAGTCAGAGATGCAGTGATAAAAAAGTATTTCTTTACCGTTCAGATCGCAGCATGTATATACGCCGACTCACCCGGCGCAATGACAAGGACGAAGGCAGCGGCGTACTGAGATAGAAAAATATACCCCCCCCCAACATCCCTGTCATCGCCCTCCTCCCTTCATCCCTTTCTTCACAGGAACTCCAACTCACATCACCTCTCTCTTCATGTGCCTCACATCCTGCCGTCAACGCTACTGCCACGAGAAGGAGAGGTGTATTGATGGGGTGTAGAGGAGGAACCGACCACCCTCTGCTGTCGGATCAGAAGGTAAAACCACAGACGTGAACTCTCTCCAGCCTTCGTCTGTTTGACACTAGAAAATTAACTTGAAGTCCATAACCTGCCACATGTGTGTGATCGTCAGCCTTCCTGCCTCTTTCACACTGGGACAGCTCTCAGTTTATTAGTTTCTGGCCTTCACATACACAGCTTACAGAGGAGGACGCCTCAGAGGAGAAAATAAATGACCACACCTTGGGTTTATGGCGTTGGCGAGGAAGAGGAGCAAGGCAGGAGGAAGGGAAGGAAACTGAACGCATGGATGCCTCCCAGTTCACGACAGCGTGGAGGCAAACAAACATCACCGCACACGTGCTCGCCTCCAGAACGGGTTATTAACACACCAGTGGAAAACACTTAACTCATGGCTATTCAATTATGCTAATGCAAACATATACAAATGACCCTGGTTAGTTATTAGCTGTCTTAATTAGGGGACATGTGTATGGTGCTTCAGAGGAGAGAGGGAAAGATTAATGGATGGATAAACAGAAAGAGGGAGGGAAAGAGGAGTGACGGGTGGTTTGCTGTCCAGTGGTGAGATGGACGCCCGAGGGCGAGACTCTGAGCTTTTATTGTTTCTGTCGGAGTACGTGGGCAGGGAGGGGGCTGGAGATCACACTGCACTTGAAGAATATGCTGCGAGGCACAAAATTAATGTCATGCTGAGCCCATGTATGCATATTAGTGTGGACACATGTGTGAGGATAAATGCACGTGCACAAATGGCTTCATCTTTTCTGACTTTTCTCAGTCCAGAGATCAGAGGAGACACAACCAGCGTTCACGTCTGATTTCACACTGCGTTGCCAAACCGATGATTTAAAACACAACTTATTAATTCATGAAACCTGTGAACACGCAGCTCAACATTTTATTGCATCAACAAGTAAATTGAACTTTCAATATAATAAATCTGAATCACATCAGTAAATCCACGAATCAGGATCAATACAACAGATCAACAAAGTGACTCGTATGTCAAAACTATATTTAATTTACTCAACTGAAGACATTTCGTCACTTCACTAAAATGTTATGGAATCTTTCCTGGTTCACGTTCCATCATTCCACCAAAGTACATGGAAATCCATTGAGTAGTTCAACCAACCAGCAAAGAAACATAACCTCCATGACAGAGATGATGAGGTCCAGAACTTTAACATTCTATGCCTGAAAGTGTGAAGTTGACATTAGAGGAATCGTTATCAATCGTTAACAGATCCAGGGACAGGAAGCTATAGGAAGATTTAATGCTCTAGTGAATTGTGAGCACACACTCTTTATAAGCTTTGCCAGTTTTGAAACTGTTGTAATTATTCAGCCAAGCTACCTGGTTAAGCACCAAACACTATTCCCCATGGACTCAACCGACAGTTCATTTGAAAACACAAATAGATTAAGTTGGGTAAACACTGCTGTGCCTCCTGCACCTAGGATGTGAAATCTGTCACTCCCTCCAGCATGAGATCTAATCACCGTATGAGTAATCTTCACAAACAAGGACACGTCCTCCATGTTTCCTCAAAGCTTGAAGCTCGTCTCCGTTTCTGTCAGCCGTCCGTCCACACGAGGTGGTGCTGAAATCTCCCCCCTCCTCTGCACAGGAGCGCTGTCCATGGTTCTGGATCAGCGCCGCATGGCCCGAGCACCACGGCTTCTCTCCCTCCGCAGAGAAAACAAACAACAGGGACTCTGCTGACCGACCGACCGACCGGACGGAGCGGCTTGGACCTCGTCTCAGCCGAGTCTGTCTGGAAGAGTCTCGGTAGGCAGGGGAGCTCCACGCCCTGTTTGCTTCAGAGCTGCCACATGTGACAGCAGCCTCTACAGAGGGATGGGAAGGGGGGGGGGGATTCTGGAAGCCTGGATACATCCTTCAGGTGGATGAAAAACACGGCTGCATGGAATATCGATAATTCTTACTTTTTTCCACATTCTGCTTCGGGTCTGGGTGTTGATTTTTTTGGGGGCGAACACGTTGCGAGTGTGAAAAGAACGGCTGATCCCTGCTCGTGAGAGGTCAGCCCCTCGTCATCCTGTCTTTCTCCCTGGAGTAGAAAAGCCGGCCAATCAGAGTGGACGATGCAATGAGTCACGGAGAGAGTGGACGGCATCCAGTGGACCGAAAGGAGCTGCCTGCTCTGGGCAGCAAAGCTGTAACCTCCATGGATGGAGTGATCCGGCCAGAGCTCGAGTGCACATTAACGAGCAAATAAAAAGCTTTTACAAAAATACAAAAAAGCATTAAACAGATTTGATGATAAAAGTGCATTTCCCCCTCCTCCATTACACTTTCCTGCCCTTCCCTCTCGGTTTTATCAAATTAATGACACAAGTCATTATTCACAAACGTCACCACTCCTTCAGAACTCGCAGAACACCCGCTGTCACACTGCAAGGTTGTGTGAAGGTTAGCATATTGCCTGGATCTGACTCTGGCTGAGCTGTGCTTAAGCTCCATGATGGTGCAGTACAGTACGTGTCAGTCAAAGCGGAGCAGCCGTTAGACAAACAAAAACACGGAGTGAACGGGCCGTGTGAATGAGCGCCAGCGACGTTCATTAACTATTGATGCAGCGGGAGCACTCACAGCTGGATACACACACATGACGGTGCCAGTGGGTGCAGTGTTTCATACAGTGTCCTCAAAGGGAAGGAATAGCTTGAATAAAAGACTCCAGGTTTTACAAGTAAATTCAACGTTGGCTGGAATATGAGCAGCGAGCTCAGATTGTTCAGCTCCAACGTTTGACGTAGAAATCCTGTTTCCGAGAAGAAACCACAAAAGGCAGTGGGTGATGTGAAAAGGGCTTTGGTGGACCTTGTAGGAGAATAAAGGATTTAGAAGGAGAAATGGAATTGAATGGTTTTTTGTGTGACGGCTGTCAAGACCCCTTCAATGTTTGTAAATGAGAGAAAAGAACAGAGAAGCTTTGTTCAGCCTCTGGCCTCACGAGTTCGCCTTTGTTTAGTGGACTGCATGTCACGCATGGAGCGAGGGATGGAACAAGGAAGAGAGATTGACTAGTTCATTTCAGTTGAATCTGGGATAATGAGGACGGAGAGGGAGAGAGGAAGAGATAAGAGATGACAAAGGGGAAATGACAGACAGCAGCGGAGGCAGAGCAGTGATTCGATTAGCGTGTTAACTTCTCATTAAATGACAAACAAAATCGAACTCAGAGTTGCAGGACGCTGCCTTATAGTACACTTGATGCAGCTGCGTGTCTCTGTGCTCGCTCCTGTAGGGGAATCACGACTTCACCGCTGCCACATCGAGCCTGACCCTCGGTGGCAGTGTGCTTATCCCTCCCTGCCTGTCACAGATCCTATCGAGCTGCAAAGACACATCCAGCTACTGGTGAATGCAAACGTGTAAACGTGTCACTCGTATGCTGATTATTGACTTTTGAAAGAAGGAACAAACACGAAGGGAAGAGATAGTTGAGAAAAACTGATCTGTGGTGTGAGTATTAAAACGCCACAGGGCAAAAAGAAACAGTTGTAAAACAAGAAAGTGAGACAGGAAGCTCTTTCCAAATATGAATCTGATCATCTGTATATATTTTTAAGAAATCTCTGTCAGGGTTATTCTGACATCGCCTGACATCTGTCAGCTGCTGTCAAAAGACACGACACATCCTCCTCCTCCTCCTCCTCCTCCTCCTCCTCCTCTTCCTCCATACGAGCTGACTCCTCTCATCAAAAATACAGTACAGTGTCCTTCGAGCCATGTTTGCTGACCACACACACACAGAAACACACACATGTGGACACATCACAAGCAGCATGTTTCCTCCATTTCAACCAGGCGTCAAGTGTATTATTTTCAAAGCAGCAACATAAACGAGAGCTGTCGTGCCATTCCACTAAAACCGTGTTATCACTCGCTCCACGCTGACATCCTCTCAGGGTTTCTCTCTCTCTCTCCCTCTCTCTCTCTCTCTCTTCTTAGGTGTCTTACCTGGTAGCACGCTGGCTTCCCCTGGTCCTCTTCACAATCCCAGGAAAAGCTGGTTTGGACAAGTTGGAGCTTGATGTGACACTTTAAGGAAAGAAAGAAGAACAAAAAAAAACAAAGCTTCAAAAAGCAATGTCCTCCTTTTTTCTTTTTTTCTTTTTACACGACGGCTCAAGAAGCACTCACGATCACACACTCAACAGCTCCGGCAAACTCGCAGCTCGCTGTTCCTTCCCCCCCTTTTCCTCTCTCTCTCTCTCTCTCTCTCTCTCTCTCTCTCTGTCTCTCTCTGTGTCCGTGAAACTCGCCTCCTCTCTTCCCGCCCACCTCCTCCAGCCCCCTCCCCCAACTTATCTCTCCCTCACTTGCTCTTCTTCTGTCAGATGAAACGCACACATCCTCTCCATCTCTCGGCTCACTATATTCTGACATTTCCCCCCCGTCCACTCACACCTTCTGCTCCATGACAACAAACGTCACCCGGAGGTACAGAATCAAACGTGTCTTTCCACACACATCATCAGCCAACGTACTTTTGGTCTACTGTTTATTCATTTCATTTTTAATGAGACAAAGCACCTTGTCAAAGCCTAATAACATAACATGGTGTAAATCCTTGAGTCTCTCCATCTTTCTGTCTCACTCCCACTAACATTGTCCCTCCTCAGGTCCCGCTGGTGCATTTGATGCTCCTCACGTCCCATTCTTCAGCTAGTCAAGGGCATTCCCAGAGTAAATGTATGCTAATGCTCTGCCTGGAGGAGCTGCCTGGCGTCCCCTCGACTCTCAGCGCGACCAGATGTGGCACTCGGCTCTCCCAGGGAGGGGGCAGCAGATGCAAAGGCAAAGGACGACCGGCAGCAAAAATCTGCCGAGCCAATTGAGTCTCGTTTGAGCGCTCGACTGGACACAGTGATGCCCAACAGCCCCTGAGCTGATGGAGGTAAACATGACAGCATAACAAGTCCAACCATCATATGTCAACACATTTTGGTGGTTTAAAAAAAATACTCAGGTAAGAAATCCAACCTTCGGAGAGACTTCGGCTGCTAAGACGAAAACAAAGAGAGAGCTAGAGAAACCCATCGTCCCAAGATCACAGATGGACATTTATTTCACTTGTTATGTCGGTTATTTTCTGGGTGAGTGTTTTTGAAGATGAAAATTATAAAGTATAAATATTTGTGCCGACTCACTAATTCACAGTTTCATTCCAGGATGTTTTTGGTCCATTAGAGTCAATCTCAGGTTAAAAAACAAAGATATAATTAATATTAACTGGAAACTAAAGTAGATTCAATACATGTTATTTATATATGTCCAACTTGTCAGGACGTCTGTATTATGGTGCTGTTCAGTTATTTATCACAGTAAATTATCAAAATCAATACTGCAACAGAGGGGCTTGATAAAGTGCAACTTCTTTTCCATTTCTTTTCATTTTAGTCTGAAAGCTTTTTAGAGTAACTAGTAAATAATATTCTTATTTAAATAAAATCCCTGCTTCTGGCTTTAAGTGTTTTTTTTTTTTTTTAACTTTTAGTCAGTGGCAAAAAAATCATCATTTCAGACATTGACAAAAGAAAAGGCTGCAGCTACATTTTAGAAAGACACAATAAGTGAGTAGAAAGACTCACAAGAACACGTCTGACATGACTCACACCTGCTGGAGGGAATCAAACCTGAGACCAAGTTACAATCCATTCCGTGATGTTGTCTGTAACATTAAAGACTGGTTGTTATTTCAGTCTATAGTGTGTTTGAATCAGAATCTGTGAGTCCATTCTCTGCAGCCCCCCTGCTGAGACGTTTGTCCTCTCTGTTTTTCCAACCACAACCTGCCACACACTGATTTCCTCTTTGGGTCAACTTGCATCCAATCAATCCTTTCCCCAGGAAATCCTTGAATTTACCTTCAAAGTGTTTTCCTTGTTTTGTCGACAGATTAACATTGAGGCGCGCTGGCGTCTCGTACACTCATTTGTGAGCTGCGGGAGAACAGGAAGTCTGCGGCAAACTGTAACCCTGCAGGTAATGCGAATGCGGCCCTGAGCAGATGCTGCATGTGTGCGTCTATGAAGAGATGTGGCGTGTGAATAAAGTGCAGAGGCTGATGAAACACAATGAAACGCGTGGTACTGTTGACAACACACATGTATAAAAGCTAAGAGACGTATACAGACAGGGTGAGTCAAAGCAAACAGGGAGCCTGTGTTAATGATTACCAGCTAACAGCCTGTCTGGACACTGCACAGCTTGCTCCTCTGTACATAAGCTTTGGTTCACTGACTCTGTGTGTTCTGTGTGCATCTTATGTTGTGTGACTGTGTGGGGATCAATGTGATGTGGCCGGTACACATTTGTGCTCCAGCAGTTTCATGGTTCAACCCTAATGAGCGGAGTAAGAAGCGCGGCCGTGCTGTGCGACGCAGGGACGTCCTCTGTGGAGAATATCTGTCGTCTATCCCAACCGAGTCAACTAAACACACACCACAGCACTACAGAGCCAATCTGTTGTCACAGCTAGAGTCTGGAAATGCACACCTCCGACACCTCTGAGCTTATCTTGCTTACAAACGTAAACTGTCTGGAAGATAATAGTTTTTTTGCCAAAACAATTTTTCTGAGAAAGAGAGTAAACACTCCGCTCGTTGGGTTGTTTTGAGATTAATGGTGCTCTGAACAGGAAAAAACGAAGGCAGCTGTGAAATCGCTAATGACTGAACTGGGTCTCTGGGTGCAGATTACTGTCCTCTGTGGACAAGACTGAGCTCTGGCGTCGCAGTGCATATCTTTGTATGTTAAAACTACCAGACTGACATTTAAAGACTGAGGAAAAAAACATTTCAGCTGTGCGACCATCCTATTTTCTGCGGTGGAGAATTCATGTTCTTTTTCTGATAAATGGAAACAGTGATACTGGTGGCAGGTCTTGAATTTGGAATCCATTAAAGCGTCACACTACTGGTACCTCTGCTGTCTTGGAGAATTTCAGAAAAGGGGCCGGCAATTTATTCGCAAATAAAAGGGGAGTGTGGTAGTTTTGCATAGAAACAGCGATGAAGAATGGATCTGAGAAAAAAATAGGAAAAGGGAGTCAAACGTTACCACTAACTAAAAAGATGTCAGTAAATGGTGGAGCTGTTTGATTGACAGGTCACCTCCGAACAGTGCGGTGTTGAAAACCCATAACACTGACAGCCTCACATCAATATGGAGCCAAACTAGAGTAACCACCCTGCAGCCGAATGCCTCCACCGACCAGTGCAGTTTCAAACAACATCATTTTTTAAATTTTTTTGAGATATCGTGTTCACAAGAGTGGGACAGACGGACCACCTGAAAACATGACACTACGGAGGGCACCAATTTAAAACCATAGTTGTGTTAAACAGACTTTTATCTACAAATACACTGTAGCTTGATTAAATAATTAATCAGAGCCATCTCCACCTAAAACTAAAGTTAACCCCTTTTAAATACAGCGTCTACTATAAACAACAAGCACATTAGAGTTTGCCCTTTCTCTTCAACGGCAACTTTCATCATCACTATTTTGAGAAAACGACGGAGGGATATGAACAGGAAAGCTAAAAGAGAAATCCTTTCAAAGCAGGTGTTCTCAGCGGTCAATCTGAGCGGAACAAGAGAGGAAAGAGGAAGCGGAGAGATCACCCGGGTCAAAGAGGAATGAAAAGGACGAAATGGCATTTGGAGGAGAGGTGGAGAAATAAGAAGAGATGGGTGAACAAAAAGGACAATTTCCCAAATGTCAGGAGCATTTGAATGGTCACCCTGTGCACTGCAAACCACGGACGCTTATTCAGAGAGGACGTGAGGCTTTAGAACAGGAAGAGGATTCTCTACCTCATCTATGCAAACTAGTCGTGAATGAGCCGTTCAAGACTCCACTTGAACTGCAGTGCATGTTGATACCACTGCAATGAGAAAGCTTCATCAAATGATCACTTGAAATTCTGCCAAGTTCTGTGTCACATTTTCTGTTGCTTGAAAAATGAGGAAGCAAAGTGTTTATCTTTATCTCGCTGGACTTTGCAAACTGTCAGTAAATAGGAGACGCTGCTTGAAAAAGGCTTTAATTAGCTATAAATATTTCTTTATTTGAGTTTCTTTCACTGGGATTTTTTTCCTCTTTATGTGTTGTTATCTCTTCGATTGTTAACAGCTTCATTACATCACATTTGTTTATGCTTTCGTTCGTCCTGCTGCCAAACAAATTCACCAATATTCGTTATAGATTTGATCGTGTGAGAACCAGGTTTATGATCAATGTTTTCAAAGTTCTTCCTCCACAATATCTGCACAAGGACATCTAAGAGATGGTCAGTATCGAGGATTGAGGGTACACGTTCGGTAAACGACTTTCTGCGTTGTTTCCAGATGTTGATCATGTGATGCAATCATCTAAGATGACCAGGAGACTGGGCCACACCTCTGTCCAAGGCAGAGTACGAGTGCCCTCAAACCTGAGAGCAACAAGAGCTCTAGACGTCCTCGAGAATCCAAACAGCAGCCCTCTTCCGCAAACAACAAAATTCATGAGATGTGAGCAAATGATAGCTGGGATTATTGAAGTGGAGTCTAGAAAAAAAATTGGGTTCTCAGCTTGTGGCTGATAACGTCTGACAACATCGATCCTGTCTTCGTGTGCAGCTCTGATGCAACGTGCACCAGCAGCCACAGAAAAAACACCAACCTCACCAATCTCCACCTACATGGCTGAGCATCGTGCACCGTCATTCACAGAGTCAGCACCTGAGGACATCTGCAACACCCATCTCTCCAGATTAATTACACTCATTTTAAGACATTGGCTAAATCTCACTTTTCGCCCATTAAGGCGTTCAAGTCTATATTGCTCTGACCCGCCCAGAGTGTCCAGAGTTAATTCTCTCGGAGAGAGAGAGCGAGCGAGTACTTCCAAATGGAGGAAAGCAGCCCTAATTACAGCTGATGCTCTCATTTAATCTCTCTCTCTTTCTCTGGTTCTCTCCCACTCGTCTTCTCTCTCTCTCTCTCTCTCTCTCTCCACCGCAGGCAGGAAGCTGCCACGAATCACTAACAGCTTTATCAGCGGATAAGTGGCTGTTCAAATATGGAGCTATTCAGAGAACTCTTTTTCAATACACACAGGTGCTGCTTTCACCACCACCCGGTCCCTCCGCCACTCACATGCGTGCTGCAGATACTGTACTGTACATAAACTCCCACCCACACACGTACACACATGGACGTACAGTACACACACAGTCACACACAGTCACACACAGAACACCTGCTTGGGTCAGACACACTTGCCAATGGCACTGATGTCACACAGATGTTTGGCTGGCGTCTGAGGTCACAGGAGAGGGAGAGGAAAACAGAGGAGCTGCTTGTTTTACCCCAAAATTTAAAATTTAAAACGGCTTACATCTCAGGTTGTTAAGATCTTAAAGGGCCTTATGTTGTGATTCAAAGTGGGAGTTCTTAACAGTCAACTTGAATTAGTTTTATCTTTGTTTTGTTTATCATTATTTTTCTAAGTTCGGTTTTCATGATGCAAATAAGATTTTGTGGAGCGTCGTGGCGGTGCTCTGGTACCGAAGGAGTTCTAATCGACTTGGATCTAATTAGGAGATCTAATCTCAATTGAAATAAGCCAATTTGGAAAAGGACAGTTTACAGTTAGTAATTTCCCCTCAAGTCTTTTTGGAGCATCTCAAAATGAACCAGTAGCATACATCCAAAACAGGTCATCGGATATGTAAAGCACATACAATGTACAGTACATGATACTTAAGTACCACATCGCTGCATGGATGACGTTTATTTATCTGTTCAGTAATTTCATGTAAAGATAAACAGGCCAGCAGAGGGCATGTGGTTGAATCCAGTCGTATTTTGCAGATCCACTGATACAAATTCTCCTTTAACTGCTCTTCTCCTCCTCTCAGTCCAGTCACTGCTGCTCACAGAGGTCACACCCTGTTCATCCCAGCAGTGATAATTACGACTTTCACACGGAGAGATGAGTGGCACCTTTTGACCCCAGAGCAACCTCGGCTCGCACAGATGGGTGAAGCGTACAGAGCAACGTGAGGGGAATCATCGGGGCGGATGACTGGATCCCTTTAGACTTAAAGACAGTATGGAGAGTCCACGCCTCACATTAATCAACCTGTGGAGGAGCATCTTTATGCAGACGGGAGCAGTGTGGGTTTTTGGAAGGGCCCCTGTCTGGGACGGGATTGAGGAGTCAGCACTGTGTTAGAGCGCCCCCCTGCCCGAATCTGTGTACGCGGCTCAGAAGGGGGATTAGTGGGGATTTAGAGGGCAGTAATTACCCTTGCCCATGGAGGGTCTGATAATTAAATTACCTTAGCAACCCCGTCACTGCCCAGCCGCACAAAGCCTCCGAGGTCGGAGAGAGTGACATTTTAGAATACGCGAATTTAGTTTATGTCATCGGAAAACATCTTCTTCTGCAGGTGTTAGCTTCTGAATTTTAAAAAAGGTGTGCACATGCATTATAAATGTCACTTTCAATGTAATAACCTTGTTGTAGAGGGTCACACAGCTTCTTCAGAAAACTTCAACTTCAACTACTGAAGCTGTGAGTTCATGTGTCATAAAATATGATGTGAATTTAACTCGTGATTAGTTATTTATCATCAAATTACTAATGGAAACTACAGTTATCAGAAAAATTATTACATTTGAACATATAACAATGCCTTAAATGACAGAAACCATCTTTGAGAAACATGGAGGAGACAAGGTTTACAACTAACACTGCAGCAGCCACCAGGGGGACAGCCAAATGGCTTGGCTTCACTTTTGGGGGGCTGTCATGTCCATCTTTATAAACGGTCCATGGGTTGAACACACGAGGGAAATGAGCTTCTGTGGACTTTGCACTGAGGAAACTTACTATTTCTATTATGGACAGTTGTGACACAGAGAGTAGATTAGTGGTTCAGTGAGACAAGTGCCGAGTTCAAAGACCAGCAGATTTCGACGGAGAAGAAAAGACAGAGGAGGAAAAAAAAAGTGAAAGAGAGAGATGCGTGGGAGCAGCAGCAGCTCCCACACAGGAAGAAAAGTCCCGATCTACCACTGAACAGCTCTTCAGCTCAAACTGACATACAAACCAACAACAACTCCCATGATGCAATGCAATGTCACTGTCACTGCATGAATATGCTCTGAGTTCCTGTCGGGTAATGTTAACAATAAGAACATGTCCACGACTATTAAGTGTCACCTCCTCTGCTACAAATTCCTCCCAACGCCAGTGACGCTTCGGGTTCGTCAGAATTTTTTATTCTAAATTCAGTAAGGCATTACTCAACTCGCCCGATGTGTCACATTATGCTGCTTCCTTACTCCACGGATCCATAAGCTGCCGCGGCATGATAACATCCCAGAGCCAAACACTGCACAGGCTGCACAAGCAGCCGTGCGAACACAGACGCACACTGACATACATGTGGAGTCCGACACACGTGAGCAGCACAGACACATATTCTACACCAGGAGGGGAAGAAATCACTGAAATAAATCAGTGTGTTATTACCTGCCTGTTAATTTACCACAATTATAGGAGATTAATTGATTTTCTGGATTTAAATGCTGATCACACACACACACATAGACACATACATCATGAAATATTCCTTTAAATCAATCAAGCTTTGTCATGAAGCCGACTCAGCCTTATCTTAACACCCACAGATGTACTGGTGAACCTTATGAACCCTATTTTATATGTTGCGATGTTGTGTGATTAATTGTTTGATTAATTCCTGGTTATATTTCTATTTTAAAATCGAATAAGAAAACACATATATCACATATTTGACTCTGAGAAGCAGGAACGAGCAGGTGCTTGTTGAATTTCTATCAGTCGCTGAATCTACTAAACTCTAGAATAAAGAACGTGCTTTGAAAAATTCCAACTAAATATTCTATCAGTATATTCATGTGGTGGATTTAAACAGGGACATTTTTATGGCTGCTTTGAATAAGGAGAGGACTCGTTTTAATATCTTAGTCCACACTACTTCCTTCAGCTTTATAACGCTTTACCGTAATCTCTCCCTCTCTTGTTCTTTATATTCCGATACTGTAACTGTGTGTCAGTCTGATTCCTGCAGAGTAAAACTGTGTATTTTAAGAAACCTATGAGAAATGAATACAGACAAAGGCTCTTGCGTGGATGCATACTGTGTCCATGTGATTACAGCAGTCATGGGTTAGACTGTACAGTGTGTGGCAGCACAACTGCTCATTAAGAACTGACTCTGTCAAGCAGCAGTGTTTTGGGTTGGTGGGGTGGGGGGGGGGGGCATTCAGCCATGTGTTCCTCAGGTCTGTTGAAGATGATTGATGCCCTTATTGTACGGCAGGCGTAAAAAAATAAAAGAATAAAAAATCCCTAAAACCCAGGGGAGTTTCCTTTTCTTTTTTTGTCTTCCTTCTTTTTTCCCCCTTTTCTTTTCCAATTGCTGCGTTCACTGGAGGGAAACAAAGGGAAGCTGGGAGGAGTGGCAGCTCTCCAGGAGCCAGTCGATCAACAGACATCACATAACCAGGTGCCAATGCCGTCCGCCGCACACCGCAGCCCGCTGGAACATGCAAAGTACATGAGCAGCCGGTGCCACATATCGTCCTCAGCACCTGACGGGTGTGATGCTATCAAATTGGCAGATTAGGCCGCCTCATAGAGCAATAATTACAACCAGAGATCTTAATCTCAACCATGAGAAGGAAAGCAAGAGGAAAGTGGGAGGGCGGGTGTAAATCTCCCAGTCACGTAGGCTCTGTGAAGTCACACCCCACCAACCAGCGATCCCACCCCCCCCCTGTTCCCCACCACCAGAAGTCACCTTGACAGTGCCCTTCACAGCCCTCCATCACCGAGACTGCTTCCATGTGACAGATCAGATCTCACAGTCTCTACACACTCTGCTGCGGTTTGACCCAAACGCACATGCTTCCTCCTTTCAAAACAATCACTGGTCAATAAAACTTGTATAATCAGGGAATTCAAATATATTGTCCTTTCACTTCAATCTAAAAATGGCAAGAACAACAGGAAGCAATCAAGCTACGATTATTGATAATAAATGATTGGATCTCAAAATACGTCCTAATTAAAAAGACACTGGATAATTTGACTCACTACACACATGCTGTACAAACAGAGAAATTCAAGTGTGATTATAATGACAGATGGTTGAAACAGGGCTCGAGCCTGTGTGAGCTACAGGGAAAGATGGGGAGTAAAGATGTAACTGCTTCATTTTAGTTAACGTCAAAGAGTTAGCGGAGTCTAATTCACACTTTATTCTCCGTACCTGTGTTTATCCTCAGGCTAAAAGACAAGCCTGAAGGGGAGTAGGTTGTAGAGAGGCATAACTCTAATGGACACTGGTGAATTGCATTGTTTTAGCACAGAGAACTGAGATCCTGCTCAGGACGACAGAAGTAGGAAGTGGAGAAACACTGTTCCCAGTTCATCTGAGCCTAACGCTCCACACTTAGCCTCCCTCTCTGCCTTCCTCTGTCTTCGTGGATGGCGCTCCGCCACTTTGGATATGTCATGGCCAATAAGGATGAAAAATTGAACTGCTCTCCCCGGGTCCCCAGTTGGCACGACGGCTTCGTCCTCCACCTTCGCACGCCTGGAGGAGGCCCGAGCTCCACGCTCCCAAACAAAATGGGATTTAACAAGGCCAGAATCACTCACAATGCCTCAGTAAATACCCACTGAACCCTGCCTGAACCAGCAGTGGTTGAATATGGACTTCAACATAGGAGTGGGGGAGTGAGAGGATGGCGTCTGCAGGATTGTGGAGGGTTGAATCTGCGATGAAATACAAATGACGAAGCCAGGTTTTGTCAAAACCCATTTGTCAGAGGCCTGAGTAACGTCTCTGCTTTGCCACAGTGGAGAGTTTGATCTAGCTCACTCTTATCTCTCCTAATGCTCCATTTCTAATTTTATTCTCATTTTTTTACGGCAGCTTTCACAGAAATAAACTTAACAGAATGCGTAATGCAGAAATAAAAGCACACAACAACAACAACACAAGCCAGAATTAAACTAAGAAGCACAGGAAACAGATTAAAAAACACCAAGGACATGCAGGAGACAAGAAAAAGATTCTAGAGAAAAAGATTCTCTGCAATTTTCTTTTCTTTTCTTTCCCTGTTGGTCAAAAATGCATTGCTTTTGTTGGCATCTTTTGTGACAACACGAACATTTTTTGTATTTTATCTACATTAATCTTTTACTTATACTTACAAATCTCACATTAATGCAGCCACGTCAACACATTTCCATATAAATATTCATGCGGCTGCGTGTTGACGTGGGAAAACAAAGTCCCTCCTGTATCTTAAGTGTTTAGCATGAGATTCCACATGATTCATTTTGTCTCCCGGTCTGTGCGCTGACAAGTGGACGCACTGCACAGTCGGCTTGTTTTTCTATGAGATATGGTAAAAAATCGATAAGGAACTATTCAGCCGGTGCGTACTTGGACCCATAAGCAATACACTGTCACGGTGTGACAAAAACGCTTCCCAGAAGACAAACCGGTTTTCCATCCACTGCATCTAAACGTCCATAAATTTGCCCTCTGAGCAAAAGTGTCCTCAAGGATTAAAGGAGATATTTTTCTTTGTGAGTTTACAGCCCACTTTAGGTTTGGGTTCCAATAAAATAAGATTTAATTAAATCGCAAGTATGCAAGTATGCAGCTTCAGTAGATCCACACAGAGGAAATACATATTTCCAACATGCTGTTGCATTTTTAGAGAGTAGAAAAGGTCAGGATACGTCATCCTCCTTAATCAAGTCTACCATCAGAAGAAAATATTCTAATTATACATAATCTAATAATCGAGTGCACCCATTTTAATCACTTCGTATTTACCCAGCATGATGTAGGGTGGGAAGAGTCTTTATAGCGAACATGCTCATACTCAAAGGAAAACAATGATATTCCACAGGCACAAATTCATTTTATGGTTCATTAAATTAATGTTCCGTTGAATCTTTGATGAAATATAAAGTGTGAAGGCCAAATAAGCCCTGGTATGAGGAAATCCTGACGTAGAAGCAGTAAAACAGATGTTTGTTGCTCTGTGTCCATCGAGACTCACCTTTTAGTTGACGCCGGCTGCAGTTTCTCTTTAAACGCCACCTCCTCACTCACACTCACTCACTCAGATCTGTGGGAGATGAAAACGTAGAGAAAGACCATGTTTACACAAATGACAGAGAAACAGTTTCCACAGCTCAAACTGGCCATGAGACAAACGAGGGTTTCCTCAGAACCTTCTCAGAATAGAAAACGATGACGCAAAGTGGAAAAGGTAAATAAATGTGTTTTTTTATTTTACACTGAACTGGAGACAAAAACATTTTGCTTGTTATTTGCATTTCATCTTCCTTAATAATATTATATTAGTTGTTAAGTAGATATTAGGAAGTGAAGAGCTCCTCTCTCAATTTTCATGAGAGAGAGAGAGAGAGAGACAGAGAGAGAGAGCAGGCTGTGGTGACAGCGAGCCTCATTACAATCCTCTGCACAAATCAACGACGCGTCATCATTTCAAATGCGCTGCTAAATATGCATGCATAACAAATAGCATGATTGGAACACAGCGAGCATGTCATCGTGATATTAGTCGCTAGCAACTGAGTATTTGCCTTTGTGACTTTCAGCAGCCATCTGCACAAGTTCTTTTGCAAGGCTTCATAGAACACAGCTCCTGTTTCCTGCTGTGTTTTCACATTTGCTCCTCCAATCCTTCTGCTCATCACTTTTTACCACTTCTAACCACAAAGCACTGGGACTCAGGATAACAATGGGTCTTCTGAAATATTGCCCTGTTTGCAGGTATTTGTCCTCCTCTCCTATCATGGTCTTACATCTCCTGCCATGCATTCCACTATTGTTCTCCACAATTCAAAAACCCAAAATGTAGGAAATGACATGCGGCACAGAATATAGCTCAAACACGGTAGATTTCAAAATGAAGGGGTAAATATTTTATTCTTCAAAAAGACAAACAATAGAGGGACAGGCTGGCAGAAAGGACCTTTGTCTGTCACTGAGTGGAACCCCCCCCCCATATCTCAAAGATATTTAGCCTTGTATGAGTCACAGTCTTGGATCATTAAGTTCTCTATCACGTTAAAGGACAATCATGGACAATATAGACCCACTGACCTCGATTCTGCACTGTACCACCATTTATTTCCATGATGTCAAAGGAGACGTATTCTGCTCATATTCAGGTTCATCATTTTAAATTGTGTTATTACTAGAAAAGCTTTGTATCCTTTGTATCTGCTGAACTATTGACGGAGCATTTCAGGAGCTTCAGGAGTTGTATTTTCTGTAGCCTAGCTTTAGGTCATTCCATACAGGAAAGCCAAGCAATAAACTAGTGGGAAGAACGACTCAAAAAGCAAAGTGTGTCTCCTTTAAGCATTTACCTTATTATTACTACGAGTTGTTGTTTACTCTGTTTTTCTCTCTTCATAAAAATAGTATTTGAGATGTACCATCATTCCACCCAGCTTGCTTCTTTCATTTATTCACTGTAAACATTCTAAGAACAGGATCACAGGCTAAGAGGAATGTAAAAAGATCCCTGTTATGGAAACCAAGCAGATGTTGGCCAATTTCTGAGGCTGCAATCATGCAACCACATCCCATTCCCTTCCCCGACCTGGCTCTACACTGACATCACTCGCAGAAATGACATTCATTTCTCTCACGGCAACCGCAGATATGGC
Source organism: Paralichthys olivaceus (assembly GCF_024713975.1). Classification (NCBI taxonomy): domain Eukaryota; kingdom Metazoa; phylum Chordata; class Actinopteri; order Pleuronectiformes; family Paralichthyidae; genus Paralichthys; species Paralichthys olivaceus. The sequence goes on from NC_091115.1 coordinate 3,274,989, forward strand.
AAATGTAACATGCGGCGCAATCTCCATGCTCAACAACCTGTGCAGTAGCTTATGTAACGACGTGTTGAGGAGGCAAGGACACAATCTTCAGATCAGAGAACCAGAGGGGGGGGGGGTTGAAGACACTCGACAGGAGAGATATTACCACAGTAATCTACACTGAGGGGGTGAGCTGTAGAGCACGCTGACCTTGAAGAGTTTAACCTGCCAATCAAAAGAGTGTTTCTCCTCTCTGACAGGCAGCGAGGCAGAAAGCAGAGCCCCAGATATGTCAGCTGGGTCCAGATGTATAAATGATGCGGAGACACAAAGACAATGTGTGCGCCACTTTCCACACCGCAACTCGGCAGTGATCTAGATAGAAAACACACACACCAGAATGTGCTTTGTGTTACGGGTATCTTCACGAGTGATGGCTGAGAATGTATTAGTTCAAAAGAGTAATGTCGTGATCAGAAAAACAGGAAAACTGCAGCTCTCTTATTCATTTCAGTCTGTAGTCTCACTCACCTCTACCCTCAAGGACGATCGTGTATTTGTTGACAGAAAACGTAGAAGACTCAACATTATTGAGGCGTAGTAAACATAGAAAAACATTTTTCCAAAAAGCCTTTGGCAAACCGTGTCTTATTACTACAAAATGCCACTGAATTGCTTAGCAACTGTTTCCCAGCATGCCTCTCAACGGCCATGCTCCACCGTGCGGCACATATACATAAGGAAAATCTCTATGTGCAAAGGTGTCCACCAGGCCGACCATCTGCTCCGAGGAAGACACTTCCCATGGTCAAACAGTGAAGATATTTAAAGCATCATATTCAAAGCGTCCAGAATGTCTCTAGATTCCTTCATTGCTTCACATAACTAACATTTTTCTGCATCTGCATCTTCCGTTATATTTAAATTCTAGAAAAAGCCACTGAACTATTTGAGGTTGAACTTTCAAACTAAAGAGCCGACTGGATTCCGCAGCTGGTGAGATGTTGTGAAATAAGACGTCTGGCACTTCAACGCGCTGCACGCTGTCATTCCATTCCGACTCTTTTTTTTTTTTTTTTTTGATCCCCCTGCTGTCTATTTGCCATATGCAGTCCTTCACCCTTTGTTGTCATCCAGAGGCGTCGATCTGCTGCTGTCCGTAACAACGTTGTATTCAGTATTACACTTGATTCGCTGAAAACATCGAATGACTTCAAACAATAAATGTTAGTGGCGGCGAGACTGACAACAGAAAAGAAAAAGTGTGACACCCAGTGAAGCTGTAGCTGGAGACTTGTGTTTTTATCAATTTTGCAGTTCTGTTTTCTATTCCCACATGACCCCCCCCCCCCTCAATCCACCACCATACTTCATCACACCAAAGAATTTGAATCAAGTCGCGGGTTGAAACATGCTACACCTGAGTAAAACACTGACTCTGCAGCAGCTGTGGAATTGGTGGATGAGTTATTCTGTTTTGACACAACAGAAATACAATGCTCTCTTTCTGCTGCTGACGGCTGCTCACTGTGGGAGTAATTATGAATCCAAGACATCATGTTGAATGGTTAAATAGAGCCTGACTAATATGGATATTTTTGTGGTCAAGGCCAGTACCAATATTTGAGAGTAAAAGCATTAACATAAATAAAACCAAATAAATAGAACTTGAATTAAGACAATAAACACAAATACACATCTTTGCTCCATTCTTAAAAAAAACTCAATTTTTACATTAGCTCATATTGGCAATCATTAACACAGTTACCAATATGTCAATCAATTATAAATACTCAAAAGCATTTAGCAAATTCATAATCATCCTATAAATAGATAACAACCTCATATATAAAGCCCATAGGATAATTGTACATGATACAAATATCATAAATGCAAATCCTCTCTGTTTGAGTTCAGTGCATTCACTTCAGCCTCCCACAGTTTCTTAGATGCAGCTTTGCGAGCCCCCCCCCCCCTTCAGCTTCATGCACATTTGTGTGCACACACGCCAAAGCTGCAGGGCCACTCCTGCCCAGTCTGTTTCTATGAGACATGGAAACAGGGATCACAATATCTCCAGCGTGGGCCTTTATCCCGGTGGCAGTGATGTCCTGCACAGACGCTGCCCTCTGAACAAACAAGATTACCTTGATGAACAGAGGCAGGCTTGTTTACTCCCTGTGTCAAGGTACTTTGGGGGTGACTCACTGTCAGCGAGGGGAGGAAACTTTAGAGATGAGATGCTGTTTGCAGGTATCTGCTGCACTCACAACATGACTCAGATTCTGTAAACCAGCTTCTCAAATAACCACTGCTTCTCAGGTCACAGCAGGGTGACGACCAATTATGACTCCCCGTTTTTCCCCATTTCAGAAAAGTGTATTTAACGTGTACATTGAATTTTTAGTCAGGTCCATGTCCCATCTGCTAACATGGAGGAGACAGCTTAATGACATTCCCAGCAGGCAGCCAGCCACAGATGATTTGCCTTCACTTGTCATGTCGTCCATCTTTACGGACAGTCTGTGATTTGCAGGCGAGTATTTAGCAGCAGGTCGATGAGTGTGAGGTGGATATAAAATAAACTACAGCTCCCATGTTCCTGATAACAAGGAAACATGGCAGAACAACCGTGTTGCTCACTGATGTGATTTTAATAGTATTTAGAAAACGATCAAGTTCTCTTGCACGCAGGAGTAAGCTATGAGGCTGTGGCTACACAGGCAATATGTGTTTACAGCCGAAGGTCACTGATTATCCGTCCTTTTTAATGGAATGTATTTACAGAAGAATAAATATGGAATATACCACACTCATGCGCTGAGGAAAAATAAGTGAGTTTTACCAAGACAACTATGAAGTGTTTAAGTTGTCGACCTTCAACGTGACACAATCAGTGTTTCAGCAGCCAGTACTGCACTGAAAGAAAGGTTTCTTTAAACTCAGAAGCTTGAGTCTGCTGGTGCAACAGTTGTGATGCAATACAAAAACTTTGTTTCTCAAAACCCATGTGGAAGAAACATGCCGCTGTACAAGCCAGTGCTCTGCCAGGCGATGTTTGTTGTGTCACTACAGCTGCGCTACACACTCTATATAAACATTGTTCATGGACTGGACCAGTTTAGGTCACATATGATCATGATGGATGTCGACATATGTCTGGTCTGCTGTGCAATCGCTGGAGGAAGAGAGATAGCTGTGCGCTTGGTTGGCAGACCGCCATTTGAGAGTGGGCTCCATCTTGACTAAGGATGGCTGATCCCTATCTCATTCTCTGTCATTTCCCACACAGGTTTATCCATTTACTGGAGGCCTGTGGTAAAATGACTGTTAGTAATACACGTGCCTGAAGCTTCACACTGAATCCCTGAGGGCATGGAATATATGAGCAGGAAGGCTACATCATAAACAAGAGATTGAACGTGGATATGGTGAACTAAGATTAAAAAAAAAAAGACGAGAACCGCTTCACTCAAGATGTTCAGCCTCTATATATATTCTGCAGGGACACAGAAAAACTCAGCGAGACATGAGGAGATTAAAAACATGCCCCTATAAAACCCACACGAGGACCCACAACAATACAACCACTGCCTTTAGCTCAATGTACAACCCAGAGGTGAAATCATGTCAGTGTGGCTCTTCACATTTAATTTGGATATTACAGTGTACCCAGGTACCAATACAGGTACCTTCTATCTTATATCTTAGTAATATTAGGATTTATTTTATGCTTTTCATCCAAATTGTTCACTTTCTTGTGTACTGTTATTTTTTTCCCTCAATCTAAAGCATTCTTCTTTTTCTACTAACTCCCCGACCTTGATGTTCACCGCGCACGACGTCAGAATAACCTTGTTCTCATACGTTACGATATATGTCAGAATGACTAAGTGATGTCTGACGGATCATGAATTCTCCTGCTCTCAGGTGCGTCGCAGCAGAATGTAAATCATTACGTCTCAGCAGGTGTGTCTGCTCTCTGCGGAGCGCTGCAGTCTATGAACTGTATTCATGTTTATGTGCCGGAGGGCAGGCCAGCTAAACTAGGCCAAAGGGGGGTCGTCTCCATGGTGACAGCAGCCAAAGGACCAGATGCACCTGTGTTCTACCAGCGACATGTTTTTTTCCTGTGGAGGATTACGAGAGAATAAACGGTCAACTCCATTTGCTGATTCATGAAACCTCGCAAAACGTTTTTTAAAAAGATATATTCGGCTGTAATCTTTGAACAGTATTCTGGACAGGGAAAAAAAATACACTTTCCTCAAAGTGTCTGAGTCAGTATTTAAAGTGCCAAATAAAGGTTCATCAATTTGTACTGGAATAGTTGTAATATTCAAAACAAGAATTATGTGTATTACACTGTATATACACGCCCCAGCAGAGTTTTTGAAGTACTTATTGTACAAGAGTTGAAAATAAGAATATCCAGTAGACAGGCTTGAAATTTATGTTTTTCTGAAACACAGCAGAGAACGTAGACGAGATTTTATCATCACAAACTACACTTGTAATCCAAACTCCTCAATTCAATGTCAAATAGTCAGAACTACAATCTTTTCATATCCCGGTGAAGGATTTCTGTAATAAACCCAACAACGTTTTGGTTGAGAAAGTAAAGGTCACACGTGTTTCTGCTCTGTCATGTCTCAAAGCTCATGTTTCATACAGTGGACTGACAAGGAAAGAATATGTTCCAAAAGTTTTTTCTCTTTCTGCTGCCTTTGGATTATTAATGCATTCATCCCGGACGTTCTTTTGAACTTGGGCTACGCACCGCAGCAACAAAATAAGCCTGTGCTGCATTAGCATTATAAGAAAATTGTCTCAGCTGTGATTTTACTGCTCCTCTCCAGCTCGGGCTCTCCAGTAGATGATCAAAGCTGGTCTATGCCTGTAAAAAGCTTGACTCTCAGGGCACAACGGGTTCATTGACTTCAGCTCCTCTCCTCTGCCTTTGAGGGACCAACAGGGCTTTCATTTGCTCCCAGTGCCTCACCGCTATTACCAAGAGTAGATGCCCTGAAAGATGCCTGGAGCTTTTTCATCTTGAAGAGCGAGGGGGGACAGGGTGTGCTTGGATAATGCAAATAATTTCTGTAAATGCTGTTATTTGCAGGATGACTTCGAAAAAGGTATGATTAGCGAGGTTGTGTGAAAATGAAAAACTCAGAGCTCAAAATGCTCGAACCATGTTCCATTTGTGAGGCACGTGTTACTTTGTTCTTCAATTAATTCAGTTTGAGGAGAATTTGTGTCTCGTGACAGGAGCGAAATGTGTTTTTCCATTTTTCATTTTTTGGCTTGGATCTATTTTTTTCTACACTTTTTCATTTTCAAGATAGTTATGGATTAATTAAAGTTCTGCTTCCCCCTGAAGTGCTAATAAATGAGACATGATGATATTTTAGCTTTACTTTGGCAAGAGTCCACAGTTAATCTGTATAACAAAGCAGCTTGTGAGCACAGCATTTATTCTTGGAGGTGTGAAAAACCTGACGTAGTTTTCAGAAATAACAGCACAGTCTTAGGAGGCGTTTTGTTACCTAGCAACCCGACTGCAAACCTACTTTGACGCCGTGCTAATGGTGAGGTAACACATTAACTAAACATAATTTGCAAACGTAGACGCTGCACAAGGGACAGAGGAATATGACAAGAAAAACTTAATCTGCCTCATCCTTTGTAGCAGCGGCTGCGTCGGGTTCAGCTTGTCGCCATCCTTCAAACATGGCAGAGAGGAATTAAAAAATCCTCTGTGAAGTGAGGGGTGGGGGGGGGGGGAAGCGTTGATGAAGCCGGGCAGGCAGAAGGTTCACCGGTGTTTGAACACAACAAACAGACAGCCAGAATTATACTCCCTTGTTCAATTTACAGCCGCGTGTGAGCCAGCGCAGCATTAAACAAGCATCTGGGCGTTTTGGCTCCGGCTGTCGTTAGCTAGGCGGAGATATCCCTTTTCCTTTGCGTGGCTCGGCTCAGAGATGTAACCACATCTGAGACCAGTGTCGCTGTGAAGGAATTTCCCCTGTTGTGATTTAGGACGGCTCAACAACACCATAGAAAGCATTAGCAACTTATTTTACTTAAGTTATCCTTCGTTGTTTGGGTATTATTAGAAATATTAATGCCCTTTAAATCAAAAAGACAATATAGTTTAATATTAGATAATATTGTTTAATGTGCTTTCCAATGCCTCAAATCAGATTCCGCCCTGGATAAGTCAGCGTCACATGACAAGCACAAGTTTTATATAATATTATTTTTGCGTAATATTTTGCTGTTGTGTGCTGACCTACATTTCAAAACGCTAAAGACAAAGCATACACGTTTCAAAATGGTTGTAAATTGGTGATCCATCATTTTGTGACAACAAATCTATGACTCAGACTGACTAATCAATTTTGGTGTTTGTGGCCACAAGCTCTCGAATTCAAAGTCACGAGCTAAACAGGCATCATCAGTGTGACCGAGTTCACCTCTGTGAGATCTAGTTAAATATTTTCCTGCCAGATTAACTTTGTCGAACACACAATTACGCCTCAGTGTGACATTACTGGTTCGGAGGAAGAAGAGACGAGTATGTGCTGCAGCAATGGTGGAAGAACATTAGCAGCCCAGTAGTTGAGGATAAAAACATGTATATAGAGATAAATAAAACTAAAATATCACTTTGACTAATCTCAAAAAGCCCATATCAATATGTCTGTGGTCAGAGATTAAGCTCATTCTCTAATCTGGAATGTCAAACATAAGCTTCTTATTTATTTTGTGTCACCGTTTCCGATTCATTCTCTGCCGCGGCACATTGACGTGATCACAACACAGATTAACAGGTGGAACAAATGCATCCCTGCTGTTTGTTGCTCTGAGAAACAGTCGCGAGTGGGAGAAGTCTGGATAAACTTTCCAAGAAAACTGCAAAAAAAAAACACTTGAGAGCTAAAACTCAGAGGTGTTTCGCTTTGAAGATACGAGAATGTGGCGTGAGTAAAAGTTAATTCAGCTTTACAAATAGTGACATTTCAGCTCAATGCTGTGTTCAGGAAAGGTCCAGTCTCTCTGATGTCCAGTTTTGTACCTCACAGGCAGAAAACATGGAGACCAGACATTTGTAAGTGTCATTTGTGCTCATTCGCTCTGAATGTGCCATCTCTGTTTGTCCTCCAGGCAGCAAGAGCGGCCTTATACTCGTCTTCTAATATTTACCAGGGCATGGCTTAATCCCCAGGAGGGAAAAAACGCACCACCCACACTCCCTGAAGAGGAATTAAACCTATAGGCTGTGTTGGAAATGTATCTCGAGATGTGAAATAAAGACCAGGATTATCTTTAATAGAGCTCTGCAGAGGGTTTCACACTGTATTTATACAGTCAGGTAAACAGGAAACATAAGAGACAACTGTTTCTGAGTAATAGCCTGATAAAACTGCAGCCACCTGTAGTCTGGTTAACACAGGAAGCTGTCTGCTCTTACTTCTGCATGAAAGTAGAGGTTTGCTCCTGCACAGATCAGGGTCAACAAGAGGATCATCATCAAGAAAGGAGATGAACTCTGGGGTCACATGTGCAAAGTGCATTTGATAGTTAAGGTTAAAACAGTAAAAGGTGTCTGTCTAGTTTTGAATCGTCCGTCTGCGCGTACGCCAGACAGTTCCACTTATGCAAGCACAATGTGAGTTATTGTTGAACGCAGCACACGAGCATTGATCAGACGTGGGAAAGAGTTCAAGCAAAGTTCATATGCAAGTTTTCCACTACAAGGCTTCACCTCACACCTTCACACGCCCACATCCTGCCTCTCAGACAGAGTTACGTTTTACCAAACCCCGATGATATTACGCGAAACAAATGTTGCTTAGTATTGACACTGACTCGGTTTGGAAGCGCCTTGGGCTCAGGCATCGTGATGAGTCACCAGAAACTGATCTAAGAGCAGTGTGAGGAAGCTTCCCTGCCCCAGATATTTCACATAGTGGAGGCTCAGATTAAAAAGCAGCCGCCTTGATCCTGTTAATATGATGCCTGCCATCTTTTCTGCCACCTTTGCTGCACAACATGATTCGCCTCTTTCTGCCAGCAATCAGCAGAATGTGCTGGGACTGTGGATGTTTCTATTTTTTTTTTTCTCCTCACCAGCTCTGACACTCAAATCATCAAGTAAGAATGTTAAGATGAAAGTTCAGTGGCTTTGCACACATCGAAAATGCACTGCAGTCACTTCACTTTACGGTGAGCCACAGCAGGAGGGTTTCCCTGATTGCAATTTTGTCATATCACCGTGTTCCTGCTCAAATGGTCACAAAATATCACCTCTAAAATACAGCCACTTGGAGGTAGGAAGGCCCATTTGTGTCTTCAGTGTAGTTTTATTTTGTCCCGGAAGAGCAATTATTTCTTGAAGGACGTATCTCTATAGTAAGGTCGAAATATGATGACAATAATAAAGTCAAACTCTGAGTTTGTAGTCTTATAGTTTGGTTCCTATGAGACATACAGCAGGGATGAAAACACAAATTCAAGGTGAGAGAAATCTTCTTCAATTCAACACACATAAAAGAGCTTCATCTATATGTCCTTCCACACAGCTGCTTTTCCGCTTCTGTCTAGACATGAACAGAAAAATTATTAATTCAGAGGTTAGAGGTCTGCCTGTGAAAAATAAACTTCCACACGTCTGTGCACGTTGGAGGAGGACAGTCTCTGACTGTTCTCCTGCTGGTTATTCTGGGATATAAAATGTTTCCCCAAAGCACACACAGACACACTCCTTCATTCTGACTGGAATGATGAGGGTTAGTGAAAGTCTGACAGTGGATGGCTTCCCCAGGAGGATGATGGGAGGGATAAAAAAAAACATGCTCGGTGACTACTGAGGCCATTTGGTGCCATAAGAAGACATGCAGCTGTGAGAACAAGAAAAAACACGTTGGACTTTTCAAGGTTGGAGCGTTGGTGGAGTCGAAGTAACAACCAGCAGCCAAAAAAACTTTTTAGATTTAAAATATGCATGTTCCCCTTAGGTTCTGTTAAAAGCACATTATAATCTAATTAGTTCCAACTAAAATAGGTTTGAGTTTTAATTATTCTTACAGTGATTTACCCTGCTGATTATCACAGCAGCTAACAGACAACACATTGACTGTCTCCTATTATCAAAGTGAAATGAATAAATACTTGAGATTCGTCCAGTTTCAACAGAGTGCAGTTCTTTTCTCACTTGACATATATGCTAATTTTCTGAAAGATAATTAGTGAATTTGACAGCTCTCCAAAGAAACCAGAACCGTCTTCAACAATATCAATGAGCCTCGTGTTCTTCTCTCCAGAGAGAGGAGCAAACAGGGTCTGTCTTTTGTATATGTCATATCTCCTCCAGCCCACGGTGACCACAATATGTCTCAAACACTTTGGCTCACAAAGGACAGATCGACACCGGGGAGCCAGGGGAATTGGAGCATTGTGGGAAATGACTTCCCTGTGGCCATTTTGAACACGCCAGACCATCTTCCCCCATGTGCTGTCTTCTCTTAAGCTTATCCAGAGGCAACTTTTTTTTTTTCCCTTCCTCTCTCACCACATAAGGATCATAGAGCCGCACTGTTCGAGACAAGCCACCCCAGCTGATGGTTACTAAACACTGCGTGGCAGCCTGGAGCATACGGAGGAGTCACTGAGGAACTGCTCTGCCCATGACATACAGAGCACACGGCTGCATGTGGGGTCTATGGCCCAGTCTATAGTGTAAATATATTAAAGTATACACATGATAATAACTTTATTTGTACAGCATTTATCTAAACAAGGTTCACAGCATTTGACCACAGCAGTGTCTTACCAGGGTGGGGATTTAGTTTCAAACACCACGACCGCCTCTTTGTAACGTACGCAGGGAAATTACAGTTTATTAAGACTGTGGTTTTCTAACTCCAACAACAAATTTCAAACAAATTCTAAGAACTACAATGGCACTCAGTTGAGCAGATACCTCCACCAAAGCCCAACAGTCCGCTCAAATGGTAAATGGTCTGTATTTATATAGCTCTTTTCTAGTCCTGGCGATCATTCACACACCGTCAGCACAGTCATCAGGGGCAATTTAGCGTCACCCCACTCTACCTCTCTGGTAAAGTGCTTCTTACCCCAACAGACATCATAGCAGTGTCACCATGTTGCAAGAGCTTAATTCATTTGGCGTCTGCAGGATTTTCTAATTTTCTATTTATCATTTAACATATTTTACATTTCTCCTTTCTATCATTCCAAAATTAAAGAATATAATTCCAACACCTGTAGAAAAAGTTTGCCTCCTTAACTTGAATTTTGTTATTAAAGCAGTGAAAATGATTTTGGGATGAACATCTGCCGTCAGTGAGCAAGAATAAGCAATAAAACCACAGACTGCCCACACAAGAAGCGAAACCATAGCAACTCAAGTGAGTTCATAATTACAAGGCTAATAATGTTTTCTCTACAAAATGACTTGCGATAATGGTCACGCAGTCTGGATATTGTTAACTGCTTATTTAAAATCAACATTAGATAAATGATTTGTTTTGAAGTTTTGAATCCGATGAAGCAACGTGAAAACGTGTCTGTCTGACGTCAACATCCATGATAGAGTAACAGGCTCAGATATGACAACAAGGAATAAGGAGAAAAGTCTGTCTCTGCTGAAAAGGAAATGTGGTTTAATACCAACCTTGACAGTAAAGGATGCAGCAGGATTTCATTTTATGCTGACAAACTAAAATACAGAATAAAAAAAGAAGTCTTATACAATAAATATTATTTTACTTTCTTTTAAATCCCTCATTTCCGTCTACGTTGCTTGATTTCCATGGTTCACTTTGCTTTGGAATAAACACGTGGGGTTTTGCTGAAGCTCGAAAATGTTTAATAAAGGACTTATCCGTCACCTCTGATTACATCTTTGGGCTTCCTTTAACAAATAAGGTTAAAAACTGAGATTCATCCAGTGATTATCGTAAACTAGATCATCATCTTTACAACTGAGTGGATCAGAGCATCAGTTGAATATAGTGGGTTGTGGCACTTTCCATAATTCATCCAAAAGTAATTAAATGAGATATATGATGCTTTTTCAGTTTTTCTGTGCAGACGGGCTTCAAAGAGACAGGAGATAAAAACCAGGTGTTTCAGACAGAGGCTGAATGGAGGAGCTGCAGCAGTGGACAGTCTGAGCAGAATCTGTCTCGTGTCTGTCCACGTTAGTGTTATTGAGGCGTGTTATTAGAAGTATTAAAGCGATGAAGCGTCTACAGATTCTTAAAGAAAGATCAGGGGATCAACTATCTTACATCCCATATCTCATGTTACCACCCAAAACCTTAAAAACTCACATCAGAGGAGTTTTCAACATCTATGATATTTCTAACCCGTGTGCCTCGAGCAGCAGCCACCGCTTAGCATTTCAGGTAAAGTGCAGTTCAAAACAATTTAGCACACAAACTTTTCTCTGCACACTGAAAACGCCAGGAGGTTACACAGCTATCTGGGTCAAACTCAGTGAAAAACACAAATTAGCAGACACCAACAAAGACTGAGGAGCAAATTACTGAAGGGAACATACCTTTGTTTTTGTTTTTTTTTAGTAAACTCCCACAATGCTGTTTATTAAGGTGAAGGAATAAAGACTCTGCTAAGCTGTGATGCTGGAAGCCCCTGAGGTCTGTCTCTTATCACATGGATAAATTGGTCATAGCATGTCTGGTCTCTGTGTGTGGTTCCTGAACCTGACATGAGTTAAGAGGAAGAATAAAATCTCTTGGCTTTGACTTCCTTGTGACAAAATGTGGAACTGAGATTTGAACCTAGCCTAATGTCATGCGGGAGGATTAACGTCGCTGCTATTGGGAGGAGACAGAGACATTTCTGGACGTGAGATCAGGTAAACAGAAACGAAGGACGGTGAGGGTGGGAAGTGCACAGTGCATCAGTCATCGTTGACAGCTCTGACAGTCACACTGAGCTTAGTAATCAAGAGTGAAGTGGGTTCTTCACTACATCAAATCAGACAGTGACGCTCATTACTCATCTCTGTAAATCTACGACTGCAACCACGAACCAAAGAAAACCTCTCCAACGACACTCAGAGACTAAAACACACACACACACGCACATGCACACACACGCACACGCACACACACACGTGATGCAAGTATTTTTTGGTACTCATTAATCACCATGTGAAATTATAGCTCTTCGAGGTACGCCATGTTTGCAGCTACAATCACGTTATTTCAAATTATAGGTAAACGGAGCAGAATGAAGGTGGATTGATACGAAACCACACCACAGAACAAATTTAATTAATAGATGGAGACAGTTAAACACAGTTAAAACCAAAGTAAAGAAATTCAACCTCTGCAGAATTGTGTGCATTTGCTGAGAAACCTGTGTTTTCCTACCCAGTCGACTAATTTCTGTAAATGAAGAATGAACCTAATTGTTGTGTACTCGTACATCGTGTTTAAAAAAGGCCAGAGCCTCTCGTCATTTGCGTGAATGGCCACTCCAGCCCTTGTGGTCACAGCTGACTTCACTCCATTGAATTAGCACAGAGCCTTCTGGGTTACAGGCTCAGGGGCCATGTCGGAGCCTCAGTGGTGAATATTAGATTGCACGCCTCCAGATCTAATTAAAGGAAGCAACAGGACAATGTCTGCATCTCAAATGAGACCAGGGGCCATCAGGCATCCTGACTCCCAGTCGGCTTTGCTGATTTGATTGATTTTGTGCGTATGTGTCAGAGAATAACAGACGGGAGGGAGATGTCCCTTTCTGTAAATATAATGAGGCCACTTTTATGTGTTACACATTCAAATGGAAATTGGAATTTGCAACTGTATATCATGCTGTAAATGTCCTGTATTATACTCTGCCTTATATGCACCGGTCATATAAAGATTCAAGGAAAAAGTTAACGTCCAGAGACTTACAGTATTTTCTTGCAGTCTTCTCTTCAAACAGCAGCTCACTGAAAAAGAAATAGCATGGTGTAAGTGTCCGTGGTGTAAACAGTAAAACCTTAAAGACATAAGCTTCACAGGAAACATCAGAAAACACACGCAACAGTATATTCCAGATATAGAGCTTGAAATTAAATACAGACAATTAAGACATACCAATCAAGTTTCCTTGAAGATTTAATTACAGGGCGACAGTGGTGTTTTTTTTTAAACACAGATGTCCGGCATTAGCCTCGAACTATTAGCTTAATATGAATAAAAATTACTTGTGCCTGCAGGCAGATTTTTTACAATAGTTAACAAGTGTAGAAGCCACTAATTAATACAGTTCAGTACCAGGAAGATGTTCCAGTGTCCACTATTAGAGGATAAAATGTAGGCTAATACTCCAGGGGTGCGGCATGTTAACTGATAATTTGCCATTTCCTATAATTAAACTCCTTTTCTAATGGACAAACTTTTAATACTTTTAGTTGTGGCCAAAATCTACTGGGACCATCATGTACCTGCTCAAATCTGTTTTTACTCCACATTGATAACAGAAGTATTTTTACACCATATACCAATAATGCATGGGGAAACTTCTGATTTGAACTAGTAAACCCAGAGTCTCTGTTCATTTTTATTTAAATGTGAAAAAGGAACTTGTCTTTCCAAATGACCAAACTGCAGAAGAGAGACAGATTGGACAAACTGTAAATAACCACAAACTTGTGTCTTCTATCAATGTGCTGCATTTAAACCTTTAGTAAATCTGTTCTAAAACATAAACAAAAACCAGACATAGAAGGAGTTCTCAATTAATCATTTGGCCTTCAGTACCTGAGGAGGACAGCTGGTGTGAAATTGGGCAGAAATAATTGGGCGTAAATTCAGTTAGTGTGAGTTTCAACCAGTTTGGTTGTTCTGATGAAAAATTGGTTTCACGCAAACCTCAATCCCCAGTTTTAAAATGTTAATGACTTCTACAACAGTGGATCTTATTTGCAGGAAGCAGATGGCACACCATAAAGCAGTGATGCATTAACAACATATGCTGGGCCACCTTAATGGGTTGAAAGGACAAATATGCTGCACGAATCAGACGGGTTTTAGGAAGGGAAACATCAAGGTCAAGTCCAACTCTCACAGGACCAAAGTGTATACTGGCTTCATGTTGTTTCTTAATTGGCCCTTGCAGAGATACTGCTGTTAAAAGAAATCTGTGAGATTCAGTGGCCCTTCAGAGAGGTGAGGTGCTATCCTTCTAACAGAGCGGCCAACATCACACCGTGGCAGGGGGTGCAACATTTGCAAATCAATAAAACATCAACTCCAAGACCTGAGACGTTAACATCCTTTTCATGAAATTTTTCAAAACAACACACAATATTCCCCCTAAAATGTGGATGAGAGACACCATTACCTATATTTTTCACTTCTGCTCAACACAGAGACACACAGATGGAAAGAAATGGGAGAAAAAGTTTGCTCCATTGATTGCTATAATACTATAATATACCAGATCTGGCCGGCTGTCTTCCAAAACACGATGCTGTGCGAGATACAAACAGCCGCTAATTAGAGGCTGATATTTACCAGTGGACAGCAGGAGGGCTTTGAGAGCCAACGCTGTGCTTTTACTGAAAAGGTGTTTCATGAATGTGTAACAGTCAAGTGGGTTTGGAACAACAAACTCCTCACCGCCTGCCCATCGGGATGCATGGTCCTAAAATAGCCTCTAAACACCCAGAGATACCCAGAGAACCAGTCAGCCTCAGTCATTGACACCATATAAGCCGGGTGAAGAGATGTGTCTCTATCTGAAGCAGAGGGGTCACGAACAGACTCTTTACCCAGAGTGACGGGGTTTAAGGGCTCCGGTGCTGAACTTTGCTGTAGGAGGCCTGAACACAAGAGGTCACGGCACTCAAATCACACGTGGGACTATTTCCTGACATCAGCCGACGCAGTGTTCGTCACGAGACCGTGGGAAGTTCCTGAGTTTTGTTTGTTACCATCAGAAACCAGAGAGGGGGACAATGCAGCTGATTATAAAGCAAAGAATAACATAATGTAGATCATTTGTATAAAATCTTTTGGTCTAAATGTAAAGAGATGATTTGAAGAAGCCTGTCAGCTGTGCTGTTAACATAAATGGAGCCTATCGTGCTTTAATTAGCAGGATAGGCTCCATTATCACAATCCTGAGGACGAAATGTCCAAATATCCTCATCGGTGTCTTTTTACCTGTTTCACCATCACAACCTCCGCAGCTCGTCTTTCATTTTGTCCCATATTCAATAATAACAATAATAGTTACGTGTTTTTTAGCACGTGCCCTTTTCTCCAACGCACCTTTTTGTCCAGTCCTTGCGCGTGCTTGACCTGACAGCTTCCGGTGGCGGTTGTTTTCAAGTTAGCCAAAGTGAATTAGCTTGATTGAAACGCGCCGGTGTCGTCCAGAGATTCCGGGAAGTGTTCAGTGGGCATACAGTCTAAGGTGTCCCCACTTCTAAACCCCCCTGGGGCGCCCCCTCCAGTATCCGCAGACAAATTACCCATGTTTCCTCTAATGCGCTTTCTAAACCCGCTTACTATCGCACGCGCGAGCTACAGCGAGTCGCGCGCGAGAGATACAATCTATAAGTCATTCACGCCCCCAACCTGCTGACAACCGACCAATGGGGACCCGGCCCTCCCATCCCTCCCCTACCATTGGTCCAAACGGCCACGTGCCCACCTGTGACACGTTCAAAGATGTGGGAAAACACAGAGCTTCAGCAACATCGACACTTAAACAGCTGAACACAACACGATCACAGATAACAGAGTATATCACTGATGATGATCAATCATCATATGATATTTATATATAATGAGTTAAGCTAAAATAGTGTTTATTTCTATTTTATGACTTTTGAGTTTATCTGATTGGTTTTGATGTGTGGAAGAGAATGATTGGCTTTTTTTTTATCTAAGGTTAAATATGAACAAGGATGCATTTGAGATTGAGATTTGAGAAGATTTGATAAGTTGTACGTTTTGGAATACCTGAAACCCTTTTCTTGTGGAGTACTTGATGCGGCCCAGCCGCACCCAGACTCTACCTCCAGCGGCCCCCAGGAAAATTGAGTTTGAGACCCCTGATCTAGTGCTTCTCTGATTCAAATATCTGCCAATGCCATAAACAGGACACCATCCCACTGGCCATTTATTTTGCGGCTCTAGACAACACGTTAAATATTCTCTTGTTTATACAAATGCTGCAATTCACTTATACATCAGAGGACCAGTCTCATGAAAAGCTCACAATATTAATCTCAGGCTCATATTGGTGTTAAGATCTCAACATCTATTTAATAAGAAGCAGAGGGGACCAATGTTTAAGCAACAAAAGGGCCTCCAAGGTTTAGCAGCAGGGACACGAAGCCAATATCCGGTATGGAGATATTACCCTGGAGAAGCTCGGGCCTTCATCATTCTCTCAATCTCTCTCCTTAGAGTTTGATGGCTGGATGGAGTTGATTCCATTGTTTTCTTGAAGCTGGTCATTTCCTTCCCACCAGACAGCCAACCTTGACAACAGCCAAATCTGAGGCCTACTTGAATTTGCCTGACAGAATTTGGCACTAGGATTCCACCCAGGCTGTCAACAAACAGCCAAACGATGACTACACCTCGATTCTGCCAAACCTTTTGCACAGGGGCACTTGTATTTTAGTGGGATGTAATGAGGCTGCCATATGACACTGTCTGGCATCCCCCTGTTTTCGAACTGTTTACACACCGTACTGCCGGCGGGTTTTGTGTTGATAGTGACATCTGGAGCTTGCACCTCGTCTCGCTTCTCCTGAAGAAGTGAATATGCAGACAAGCTCTTGTTGTCCTTTCTGGTGATGTGGTTGTTGTGGGATAGAAACATTAAAAAACAAGTGATTACATGAACTAGTTCTGTTGTACATATGTTGGTCTTCCTACTGATTTGTCCGTCATGAACATTATGAGTTTTAAAAAATAATTGAGCCAGGTCTGCTGAGAGATCTATACAGTTTAAGGCTGTGAAGCGTGTTCCCCGTTCCTTATATATTCATTTTGAATAGAGAAATTCAAAGCTAGTACCACTTCTCTTGAGATCCATGTGATGAGTCAGTCCTGCATATTTCATTCCACCTCCTAGACTGTGAACTGAAAGTCAAGAAGTGCATTAAGGAAAACCCTCTTGCAAATGACACAAAGTGCAGTTCATCAAATAAAAGAGGAGCCATAATTTTTTAGAAGTGAGACTCTTATCTTCTTTTTTTTTTTTCATAGAGTCTAGCTGAGTCATGTTTCTAAAAAACTCATCCTTGGACTGGACGACTTAATGAAGGCGTCATCTGTTTTATCAGGAATGGCAAACTTAGAAATTCAGAGAGATTTATCCAAAATGTCGCTCTTTCCTTGAACAAAAACAGATGGGCAACCGAAAACTTTACAATTATAAATAAGCTAAGCACCATCAAGGTCAAGCATGTGGGTTTTTTTATTCTCCAAGCTACAATCTGCCAAAAGCAGGCAGGTTGGGTTTGATGCCTGTACGCTCATGTCCAGGCCAGAACCTCAGAACTAGCCTCAAACAAAAACAGGTATTTTAAAATCAGCTTCGGCTGATAGAGAACCAATCAGCACTGAGGGATGAGACAACATGAGAGTTATTATATAAAATCAGCAGACCCAGAAAGTCTCCTGGCGCTTGTGAACAGAAACACCAGGGGTAACGACTAATGAGACAAGCTCTCAATGAAGCGTTTATGGATTTAAGACAAAAACTGGTATTTTATTTTCTACTGCAAACAAAAAGAGAACCTGGACTATCACAGACACACTGAGTGGCTCCCCTTCTGCAGGAAGGTCATTTGTGCTACTGATGATTTCCTGAATAAACTTTCTACTTTCTTTGGATTTCCATGATAAACAACTCTCTGTCACTATGATATGTGTTCAAGCTCCTTCTCCTCAGAGTATTACCAGTGAAACCGTATAAGAATGGCCCCAGTCAACCTAATTTCCCTACATCAATTCTGCTCTGCCTCTGTTGGAGCTGGAAGAATGATTAAATGTTTTGTCTGCTTTGTTTTTTCCTGTGCAAAGGAGAAAAGATGGGTCTCTGCTGTCAGTTACTGTATGATCTAGTACTCCAGTCTGGCTCGGCCTGTCAGTCAACATTTCTCTCTCTTGACATCAAAACATTTGATAATCACACTGCTACAGATGCTGGAGACGGGAACAGCCCGGTACGCTGCGACTACTAATTGTGCTGCCTGAGATGTCTCTGTCATCAGACTAAATTGCATGACATTTAACAATAAATTGCATTTTTGCCCATTTACTTAGCTGAATTGGCAAAGGCAACAATCAAAATTGAATTGAATACAAATGAAGAAATGACAGGAATATATGAAACAGGCGTCTCCAGTGCAGCTTTGGTTTGAGTGAAAAGAAAAAAGACAACAGAAGCTGATGAAACAGACTTGTCACTGTGACTATGAAGAAGGTTTCCATAGCAAACCTAGATTAACATATGTTTACTCCACAAACCATGGCAGCTAGATTAATAATAAAAGTTTTCATACCAGAAAACAAATGCTGACACTAATGTTTGTGAAAGGCTCGTAGTGGCCAACCCAATGGGCATGGCTCTTATTCAAATGGTGTCTGTCTTCTTTCAGGGTTTAAACTGGTCACAAGGAGCCAGACTGAGGCAGTAAGCATGAAGATTCCCTTAGATGTTTTCCTCCGATGGAGCCAGCGAATGGCGATTACCTTGGAACTGCAGAGAGCCACATCATTAACATTATTACAACTCAGCTGAATGGAGCAAATGTGACCACTCAGCATTAACTAAATGAAGCACATCTATTAAGGCTGGAATAAATAAAGTGAAATGTTTAATGAAATGCTATTTGGGTCTGGTTTAGAGCTACAAAGAACTTCAATAACCGTCTGGGGAGAGCAGAACGTCCTTGAAGCTGGCACTCGAATCAGACAACATAATAACATTCAGATGGTCTCCCTGCATGATGATGACACGGCATTGGCAAGCCCTCGTCTCTCTCGTGCTTTGCCCTTGGATGATAAAGCCTTTGCCCTTTTTTGCATTTACACGGTTCCTAAAACTTCCATCACAGGGTTTTCTGCTCAGTGAAGAAAACAAAAGACAAGACGACGTCACAAGCATTATTCTCGCATCCATTATTGTGTGTCTAAGCACCTGAGACACACAACTCCCTCCTAATGTGGGAGTTGAAAGGTAAGCAGACTTTGCATAACTTGAAGCCTCACATTGTTTATTGGAGGAGACAACCATGACCATGTGCGGCATACTGCCAAGCTCAGTAGTCACCTCCCTGGTCAGGATGACCCACTTTGAGCCAAGCATCGATCAAACACTCTTTAATTTGAAATGGAGCATCTCAAGTCTCCGCCAGCCTTGCTATGCTCTTTAAGGCAATGCTCTGAAGATTAAACTTAGATCTATAACACATGAGAGACAATCTGTCTTTGTGCAGGTGATACACCTCTGGATCTTCTGAGATAAACATGGCAGCTGTTGAGCTATTTTATGCTGCAGGGTTACAGAATATGAGGCAACGTAGAGAGTGGATGAGATACTCTTTGAACTGTCCCTGGCCTCTGCCGAGGACGATCAGGGCTCAATCCTCTCATGTAACATAATCAAACTGAATGACAGCACTCAAGAGTCTGCACTCTGGATAATCATGCAATCAAACTGCATTATTTCGCTTCCGCAGGTGCAAAGCGAACACGGAGCAGTTGCCATTGATGCTAATTTGAGTCTCATTTGCCTCATTTGCCTCGACAGATCTCTGCGGAAATCATCAGTCCATGATGGGAGGGTTTTCTTCATATTTGAATGTTTGGTAATGGGATTGGGATATCACACACTATAATTTTAGTGATAGCAGCTCTATGAGTAGGTCCACGTTATACCATTCATTTACAAACATATGCAACCAACTATCTTATCCAGCTCTCAGGCACAAATCTCCAGGTGAGATTCCCGTCAGTGCAAACAAATACTCAATTTTAATCATGCAGGACATTTTTACATCGTCTGATGATTATTTTTGCAGGGAGGGTGAAACACATAAGGGTATCTGAAATATATATAAATTACCAGCTAGAGTGATTTCTGCCCATTATCCAAATTATTGCATCAAAGCATTAGGGCTTCAAGATGGTGGCTAATTAAGAATGCAATGTAATTATGAGTTGGCAGAACAGGACAACCTTTCTGATGTTAATGTGAAAACGGGCATTGTTACTGGATGCAGATGGCACATGAATAGCAAGCTGACAAGAAATGAAAAAGATCTCGCTGAGCAAGAGTCTTTTTGCCAACGCTGACTTTACCAGCCCTGTTTTAAGGGTTGCTAGGCAACACTCATTAGTGTGCTCCACTGATAGAGTCTGAGAGAGAGACGGGATGTACGAACTTAAAGTTAGACGTCTGCTCTGAGGCAATTAAATCTCTTTAGGGACAGTTTGGGGACGGACACCAGCACCTGACAAACTGCTCCGATGAACATAAATACTTTCTGTGCGGCCAAATGACTGTTTGCATCACAATGTTCAGCACATTCCAGCAAAAACAGTCTCACAGTGATTAAGCACGGTCAGTATGCACAGTATGTCTTCAGTGCTTGTTTACACAAAGACGAAGCATTTTCTTTAATGCTTTAAAAACTGTCATGATTGACAGTTGAACCCAACTCGTGATTGGTCGAGCGTGCGTGTGTCGTTGGGACCTCGATAGCGTGGCTCCACAACATGATCACTACACGGCTTTTAAAAGCACAAGATGGTGACACTCGGAAAATACTATGAAGATAGTTTGCTTTACTTTTCAATAATAACAACTGCTGGTGTTTTGCGATGAAAATGGAGGAACGGAGAAAAATCCACAAGTTTTTGTGTTTGAAATGGACAAATGTGACCTTATAAGCACAAATCCCCAACCAGCACTCAAAATAAATCCACACACACAAACAGGACCTCGTTGTTTTTCGCACACACACAGAGATCACATCCTGTTCGTGAGATTCAGGATGAGTGCTCTGTATTTTTTTTTAAGTGAGGAGAGTAGAGAAAATCAGATTTTCCTGTTATCCAACCCACCAATTCTTTCTTTGGGAATCTTCAAGATGTCTCGTCTAATGAGCCTCCATGAAATATGGTTTCTACAGCAGATGATTTACCTCATTGTGTCCGGACCCAACATTTATTTTTCCTCTCTCCTCCGTGTGGAGTACGTGCGTGTCCTTGAACACACGGACACAATGAGGCAATTTGAAGAAGCTGCCAAGTGGACGTTTTCAATCATTACCTTAAAGTCAGTTGATTTGAGTATTATTCAAAAGCCATTCACTAGAAACATGAGAACCAGACACTCTGAAGGTCAGTTGTACAGAAGCAGACTTATCTATTTAAATACACAGTTATTGGTCAATAATATTATTCAGCTCTAACATATTAGAACTATAAACTTTCATCCATTAACAGCACATGTTTTCCACATTGAAGTGCCCTGACTGCCCGACATGCTTATTTCTGTCCCACTGTCAGCATCTAAATGGTAAAACAAAGGTCCTCTTGTACATCAGGATATCAAGACACAAACACACAAGTACACACACAAACTGCATCATCTTGCAGCCGCATAGATTAGACTGTTTTAATCAGGTTTGTTTGATGAGAGCATGGTTTGACTGGGGCATGCAGCTGGCAGCAAAGGACCCGAAGAATTGAATTAGCCCCGCTGTAGACAATACAGTAAAGCTCAGTGGAGATTTGTTCCTGAGCACGAGCAAAGGCTATTTACCATAAAATAAAGAAAAACCTAAACTAGTTCTTCAAGAGGAGAGAGAGAGAGAGAGAGAGAGGGGGGGGGGGAAAGAAAACTGCCATTTTGATTCTGCACCAGTCTGTCTCAAAATGTAAATTAAAAAAACTTTCAGTATTTCATCTTTACATTACTTGAGCAGTAATGTAAAGATGACCATATTAAATAGAATAGGAGAGCTGTGGCTGTGCTCATTCTCACAGCAGGGAGAATGAAACTGTGAAAAAGGCAATCATTAACTTTGATGTGATTATATTCTGGATATTTTACAGTATTTTTTTTAAGTTCTCCAGTGAGTTCAAGTGACAGGCCTATTCACACCTACATTTTAGAATAGCATGGAGCCAGCAGGGTGACGGAAAGATCTGGCTGGCTTATCACGATGGCATATTCAGTATTTGAACCTTTAATGACCTTTTGCGTTTCATTAAGAAGTCAGAGCAGAGTTTCCAGCACATCAAACTGAAAGAAAAAGACCAAGGTTCCTGACAGGTCCGACCATTATTTGTCAAACATCTACCTCTTTTTGAAACTTGTCTTTGAAAGGAACAGAGAATTGAAATAATGAGGCAGTGGGCAGCAGCAGTTATAGGTTAATGACGTGCAATCAAAGTTAGCGTAGTCTCTAAGAATACGTTTTGAGGTATGAAAGGGCCACTGTCTGACTGAGACTGATTGATGGCACGTCAGCCCTTACAGTCATAAATACAGGTCAGATTGGAGCTCGGTCTGACGAGGAGGACTCTGAGGTAAGTTCAGAGGTGGTATCTGATCCACTGGGGTAATGATGCAAGAACTAAGATGCAGTCAGTCTGATTGATGACCAAAGCGTCATTGTCTCTTTGCGACACAGCTCGCTCTGCCTAATCAGTTGTTGTTGCTCCGGCAGAATGGACTCTAGCTCTCCGGCTCATGTCCATTATCCATAATTAACAGAGCAGAGGGCTGCAGATGAGGCAGAGAGGCTCTGTGTAAAGAGAAGTGTGGGTTGCATTAGTGGAGCTCCTCCATCATCATTTGAGCAGATTCAAATAAGCAAAGGACTAGAATTACCCTTTTGCAGTACGCCTCCGACAAATCAGGTTTCAGTTTAAATCCATCATTTTCCAGACCCTTGTGTATACTTTATACTTTCTGTAGCAATAAGGGGCATTTTTGGTGTAGTGGAAGTCTACTTTGGCTTCCAGTTTTGATTGCATATGATTGACATGATTGCAGTCGATAATTTCACTGCAATCATATAATATGACTTATTTTCATAGAACCCATTGTGTTGAATAATGGTCAGGAAAGTGGTTGAGCAGAATATTATGAGGCAACTATCAAGTGACATCCATTGTGTTGACCTTTTGAATCTGAATGACCCTTTTATCGTACTGGACATTTGTGAAATTTTGGCATAATTCGTCAGGTCACAGTGACGTAGAAGGTGAATCTGGACGGAACATTCACAAGACAACGCATCAAACTGTTGCCTCCAAACAGCTACAACCACAAAAGAGGCATGAAAACTAAAAAAGGCAAAACAAGTTTCTTTAACCTGCGAGTTTTATTCTGTTCCTTTACTTTTCTGTGTTTTTTTTTTTTTAAAGTAAATCACACGTTAATTTGTCCTGTTGAAGTCACACCATTACCACACAGCACCTCCTTCAATACAAGTGTTTTCATAACTTCATCATAAAATGATGATGTATAGTTAATCACACCAGGTGGAATGAGGAAAGGAGTATTCAGCGTAGTTAAATGCAGGCTCTGTCGACATTCTAATCAGCTGCCTTTTCAATGGTGAAAAGAATCGTTAGGCAGCACTTATTATTATCTAGACTCACCAGCACCCTGACGGTGAAAGTCGAGGACCAAGTTAAATCAGCGCTTTCATTTTCTCTTTAAACCTGAATCGCTCACACACATCACACTAAAGAGCGTGGACTCGTAAAAGAAATGGTTTTACATCATGAACCCACGAAAGGTTTCAGCAGTCGATGTGAGTTTGACCTTCATGTGTCAGCAGAGCCACGACGTGTTTGTAAAAGAGGGACGGATAAAAAGCTGTTGTTTATAACCTAGTAATTTTTTTACTGAGAGCGATATGACCATTCATGTCATACCTGTGCATTCAGTATTTCACATTTTTACAAACTGCAGTTTTCCAATTATGACAAATAATATTACAAAAAATATGATATATATGATATTTTACTTTATCAGCACACGATCATCTTTTTAACTTTGAATCTACATTGATGTGACACTCGGTCTCACCGGAATCCAACTGATGGAAATCCTTTATAATTATACAGAGAAATGTAATCCCACTGGACGACTGAAAGCTTCAAAAGCTAATGAAGGTATTATTGTTTTGTTACTTAATCATCTTCTTGCACTAAGACAACAAAAAAGGGGATTATTGCTTTAATTCGATCTTTAGAACTTTTCAAAGATGGTTGCAACATATGATTTACTGTCATAATGTGTTTCATGTGAGGTCATAATGCACTTAAAGCTGCTGTTCCCGGTAGAAAGTGTTTAAAACGGCAGCTGCTTCATAATTCTAGCCTTCGTGTCCCTTTTGAATTTGACCTTTTATATAATAAATCCATTAGAAAAGTAACTGCGTGACCTTGAGCATGAACAGAGTGACTGCTGAGCTCTGGCACTCTTAAGGAAATGCAACATAGCCCACTCTCACATTGTGATGTGGTGTTTAAACATGTGACAGGAATGAATCAGTTGATTTAGCCGAGATAAACCCAGAGCAGATATACATGCAGAAGCATTTACAGATCTTCCTTATGGGATTAGTATGCAAAACCGTTTGATTTTGATTATCACGTCTTGTTTATTTGGAGGCTAATTTGGAAGTTGGATATTTTATTGGTGCAGCTTTGGTATTATATCATGCATATAATCAATCTCAGTCAACCCTTTAATTTCAGGATGCTCAATTTCCCTATTTAATTGGAACTTAATGTCCATAGGAAAAAGCCAGAATGACAAGTGTAATTTCCCAGCGCCATTCTACATTCATCATCAATGTGTGGTAAACAAAAGCCTTTCATTGTCACCACAGTGTCAGCCCTCAACTTCAGAACTCATCTTATTCCATTTGCATCTCAACATTTTATAAAAAGCAATTAACTCTTCTGCAATAGACCCCTCTCCAGGAGAATCATATATAGATTACAAATTAGTGCCTAATGAAGATGCGAACCAAGCCAGTGTTTTGGAAGTTGACTTATCTGATTATGCTTTCTGCATATGTTTATGGACAATCTCATTTTGAAAATGTGATGAGCTCTCCGGGAGTGGGCGGAGGGAGTGCTGTGATTGGCTCGTGTGGTTTTCTGCTCCAGTTCCAGCAGAGATGTGTGTTACATAAGGAGGCCTGCGTCATCGGAGCCCGTCTTTGCAGGACACAATTGCTGCTCCCTGCTGTGGCATGTGTGTACATGTATGTGATGGTAATTGCAGGAATTCACAATTAAGCAAATATTAATAAATTAGGTAGTATTTACACCGACTGTGCAAAATGTACACAGGGATTTCCCTGATGTTGGCGCACGCGATGAAATAAATTATATTTGGGACTTCGATTCAGTGACAGTTTTTGATCTACATAAATTTAATAAAAGAAATCAAAGAGTAATATCAGCAAGTGAATATTGACCTGATATGAGCTTTAGAGATATGAGATATGAGAGCTTTTCTTTTATAGAATAGACGATGCAGAAAAGACGTGCAGTGAATGCAGTAAAGTTCAGAAGCACCACAAACTACAGCCTCCAAAATGGCCGAGCTCAAAGTCAATCGTCCTGAGGACAAACACTAAGTATTTTAAAGACTCGAGAGCGGAGTGCAATCAAAGCCCCATTTCTGACTTGTTATTCCTGCAAAGCAGCTCCAACCGAGCCCCTGTTCCCTCCTCGAATCACATGCAAATGTAATTTTATGTTACCAAGTTGGCTGCATCAGCTGCCCACCCACCTCCCAGGTTATTTGCATGTGAAGATTGCACTGCTACACCAGTGAGAAGGTGGAGGAAGGAGATGTGAGGAGGGGGCTAAAGCTGTGATGGAGCGGTATGTACCCGAAAGAAAATTCATATTCATCAGTTTGTTCTGAAAAGCTTGTGGGACACCACAGATCTCAGAGCACGAGCAGCTGAACAGTCCATCAGCACATGAAAGTTTTTACACCCTTTTACATTATTTTCTATAATTATTCTCTCTTTTTGTTCCCTTATTGAAAAGACATAATAATATAATAATTGAGTCAAAGTGAAACTGGCAAGTGGATGGTAAAAAAACATATAGAAACAGACTACATGCATGGACACTTAGCATATACTTCAATAATCAGGGACATAACTGTATGACATGAAACATGGACCAAGGAACATGGAAGGTAGAGAAATATAAATGATAACTAAAACATAACTGGTGCATCAACAAAAGCACAAAAATGCTAAAACAAAACGTATAAAAACAATAATTAGTCAAATTAGACAGAAAAAGCTGTTTGAGTCTCCAACAGTTATAGAATAGGAGGATTGTATATTTGCTATATTTCTATTAATGTTACAGGTTTGTGCTGCTGAATAAGAAAAGGCAGAAAGTGCTTTTACTTTATTGTATTTTACTTTTTTTTTTGTCTTTTCTATTGTTAGGGGAGGGATGTGTCGCTGAAGGAGCGAGATGGATGACACGACTGAAAATATAAAAAACATCCAAGGTTGAAACAATGACTAATGAGTGGGTGGAGTTAATAAGATTGATTGCAGTGACAACACTGGCAGTCGGGCCAACTGTTTTGACTTAAATGAAGCTTGCATGCACATTCCAGTCACACCAGAAAAATACTGCATCAAGTCCAATGATTTCCATGAGAGAAATTATACTAAAATAATATATTTTCATAGGGTTGGGAAATAGGCTGATGTTTACTCTGTGCAAACATAAACTGCTTTAAGAAATAATTATGTGATTGAACTGCAGTGGATAAAGCTTCTAGGACTGAACAATTCATTTTCAAAAGCTACTTTTACACCAACTTCTGTCTGAGGTGAGTTCAGGACACCCAAAGGGAAAGAGGGAAAAAAGAGAGAGTTGTGGGGAAAGAGCAAAAATAAAAAAAGTGAGAGAGGCAATGGGGCAAAGCAAAGTCTGATCCTTCCTCTGCAGCCGCCAGATGAGCACCCACCTGATCACCACCCCTGGGAGCCGCTGAGCATCACACAACAGCTGGCAGTGCCACGTTTATTAACTATAGATTATTCCCAAGCAAAAGTAACTTTCAGTCCTCAATTGACAGGCGCTCAAACACTGTACGGCTTGGTCGTAGTCAAAAAGGTAAGTTAATGTCCAGAAAGAAGGAAAACAGAAAGCTGCTCCGGTGACGGGAGGAAGACGACCTGTCACAATTGTTAAAGAACCACTAAAGGTATGCCGCCATCTTGAGTCAGTGCAAGTGCCATCACTGTGAGTCATGTTTATATTTAGAATGGGGAGGAAGAGGAGCAACCAGGCGACTAATGCACATCACCTTCCCCGGTGGAAGCATTTGGCTGTGTGTGAGAGAGAAAGAGAATATTTGACTGCGTGTGTGGATGCATGTGATCCACTGTCTGACCTAGAAAAAGCAGTAGCACCAATCAGGAGATTCGTGGCAGTTGGGCAACACACTCCACCGTATAAATAACTCGCCGTGTGCCAGTTGCATGCATAATTACAGAGCAAAGAGGCAGAAGAATGCATCTTAAAAATAATAAGCCACGACGAGTCCCCTCCCTCTCCATCCTGCCCATCTCTACATGGACATACTGGAGCTTGGACATTATATGCTCCTGTGCAGCAGGTGGGACGACAGTACCTTGGTCAACATTCAACACATGCTGGGCTTTTCATGCTGGTAGCTTGAGGGTAGCAGATAATATCCTCCGAAATAGGATTAGGATTGACTGGGGCCAAAAAGGATAATTATTTACAAATTGATTGATGCACTAACTCCAGTCTTCAATAATTTCATTATTAACATGAACACAGGGAGACATCCTACTAATTGGATGATATGTACAGTATACATACTCTATCTCAGCCATCTCATACTGTTTCCTGAGGAACCTTATAACAGCAATTATGCACAGAATGAAGCAAAATATGCCATTTTCAGCACAATGTCTGTTGTTCTAGACCTTTCTCCAACTCATCTACATGTTTTTCTATTTATATTTAATAAAGGGAAATGAAGAATAGGATTCTTTTCATTACTGTAAAAGGCTGATTGCGTCAAATGCTTCATGCTTGTGCAGTGAAAGCCACGTTATCTCTAAATCTGATGATTTGAAATGGAAAATCACTATGGAAACCAAACAAGTGTTCCTATTTCGGTAGATACTACTTTCCAACTAAAACCGATATAAAAGATTCTAAAAGGCCACAGATTTTCAATAACATCATTGTCACAGCCTTGCAGGGGCTTGTTTTACATTGTTGAGGTTCCTGTAAAACCACAGCATCATATTCCTGGAAAATTCAAAGCTGAAGAGTGGAGGAGGCAGGGCTCATAGTATAATGGGAGAACCCTCGTAATTCATCTATTTTCTAAAAGTACATAAATGTAGTTTGAATCTCTTTTTCCAGGAGCACCACCGGGTTCAACGGCGAGGGAGGGAATCTGAATGTGGGTCAACGGGGGATCTTGATGAACAGAAAGGGCAAATAACTCGTCAAGCAGCAGAGGATGCTTTGACCTTTAACTGCTCGTTTTGGAGCCAGAGGAGGGGCAGGGAGGGCTGGGTGGAGGAAGCTCCTGCCGGTGGTGACGTAGGAGCGCCGCAGATCTTTGGCATCTCTGCCCCTTCGTTTGCCAGACCTCCACCAACTCCCAGGAGTCGAGGAGATGTCAGGGAAAGACTGTCAGGGTTATAGCTGCTGACAGCTCTGGGCAGCCATCATGAGAATTACCAGGAACTGCTGAAGAGTTTGACCACTCATGGCATGGGGAGAGTATCGGACAACCTCCTTAGACAGATGAATTTATTCCTCAGAAAATATTCCTTCAACCCTAGAAATCCGATCAGGGACATTTTCCATGATAAACACTTTTTTCCTCAGGGGAGTTTTCATATAACCAAGAAAAACATGACACGACGGTGACAACATCATAATCTAGATTCAATGTATACATTGAATCCTGTGCCCTTTTCAATTATTAATAGCAAGAGTTTGTCAACAGCATGCTATCTGATGAATATTAGATTATGTTATTATGTAATGTGTCAACAGGTCCAGTTATATCACAATGAATAAACCATGAGAGCAGGTTTTTCTGGATACATTGGAAAATGGGTGGAGTTCAATGTCAAATTCCAACAACTTGAGGGTGGGCTCATTTTTCCACACGAACCTTCTTTTTGCGATTTACAGCTTTACATTTTTCCTGGTATCCTGTCTTAGAAAGTACCTGAGGAAACTGAAAAAGGGCCTCGTAAAGGAAAACACGACTCTCTTTGGTGCTCATTAAGAAGAGTGGAACGCTCATCAAACAGACTTGGAAAGTAGAAAAATGTTTTTTTAATCTTTCCTGCTAAAATGTTGAGTTGAGTTAAGAGACTGCACAGCTTTTCTCTATCCTCAGGATTTTAGGTAAATTAGCTTGGTACTGAGAATCGAGCAGCAGCATTTCAATGCAAACTGAGGCGAATATCAAAGCATATTTCTTTCGGGAGCTTTCTACAGGATGAAACTGTGAAGGAAACACATAGGAAAGTTTGATAACGCCCACAGGCCAGACTCTGGGGAGGACGTCATGGAAAATATAACTATGTTCCCCTCATCTGGTGTCAGAACACCTGTTAGTGACAAATACTTGACTGAAACACATGAACAGACTCATGTCTTGCGAGACGTATCCTCCTCTGTACAAATCTATTGCAAACCTGATTTAAAATGTCTGTATATCGGTAACGCGAGCAGCGTTTAATATGTGTCTGGTGCTTTAGGCTTTGTAAACAGTATCAATCCATATCCACTTTAGCAGCATATGAGCCCTTTGGTTTCATGTCCCATAAATCTATGATGAGAGATGAGGTCCACACGGTGACTTTCATCAAGGCCGATTAGCTCAACACTCTGGATGCACCGATTCCCATTTTGGAAATATTTAGCTGTATTAGGTGTGGTTATTTGTCTCTGGCTTCTGTTTGGAAGATGCCTGCTTGTTGCTCAATACAGGGTATTAGCTTTAAGTGAAGGAAATGGATGTTGACAGACTACACATGCACACAGAGTAGAATGTGTCGCTGCCATATTGGTAAATTTGAAAACCCTGGAACCTTGTTCCGTTCTCCTCTGTGATTTTAGCTCTTTAGAGTCGGACCATCAGGCTAACAAATGTACAAATATTTGGGCATCACCAACTGCAGAAGTACCAGCAAACATCTCACTTCCTTCCTGCTGACAAACTTAAAGAAGAAAATTAGTATAACACCTTCCTTTAAGTGATCAGAGGGAGGTGAACTCTCACATTTTGTCTCCAAGTGCTTCCCAGTTGGGTTCAGAAAGTCTTAATCAATCTAAAGATCAGCGACTGTAAAAGCTACCAAATGAAATACTTATTATCTCTTCTTAAAAATGCAAATGTATGTAAATCTTCCCATGTTTAATACATTTTAACAACCACTCTTAATCTAATCAAGTCTATTTATATGATGATGACATGTTTGAATATGTTTTAATATATTGATTAGATGTTATTTATGTACTTTTGGTTGAATCATTTGCATACTTTCTTCAGCACTGATATACAGAGAGCCAAGGATTGAGATTCCAGAGAGTTCGGAACTTCTATCAGAATAATATAAGATTTATTCATTATTAATCAACATCGAGTTTTAAATTCCAAAGAGACTTCTTCGCCAAAGATCTCTTCCTAAGCTTGGAATTCATGTGTGATTATCTTTGAGTTATAAAAAAACCTTAAGGTGTCGCAGGATGTATATTCTCCCTACAGAATACACTGGATGTGTCACACATGTGGAGTCTAACCTGTTTTCAGTCGTCATCTCATTAAACATTTGCTGGATTTATTTTTTTCTCATGGAGACAGTCTGTCTCAAGGTGACCTTGAACCTTAAAGGAAATCTATGGCATAGTTTGAGTGCTTCCTTCCATGGCAGTAAAGATAATGCTTGGACATGGCGAGGCTAAATGCAGACGATCGATATTGTTCTCATGTATCGATTTTGGGATTATTACATCACCAGTGAACATCACAGAGACGCTCCCTTGCCCTCTGCAGGTCACATTTATGGAGTAAAAACGTGATACTCACAGAGAAAAGAGGTATGAAGAGAGACTCTGGCATTTTGTGGTGCAACGGAGTCCTTCAAATAAATCCTAATCCAAGGGCCTTTGCTGCTCATCTTTTTGTGGCACACTGCACTCCAGCCAAGTATGTACCGGCCAAATAAACAACACCATGTCAACTCTCCACAGCCCATCAATCTCTGCTCATCCCCAAGAGTCCCGTGAGCAGATAAAAAGCTAATCAAACCCTGCGCCATGTAATTCATCATTGGCTGCTCATGAACACTCTTATCTTCCATTCCTTCCCTTTGTCCCTTTTGGCAGCACCTCCATTTCTCTGACAAGTGAGGCGTGCTGGTGCTGACAAGCTAACAAATCAAACGTATCTCCAGTCTATACAGTCATTATTGGTCCCATTACAATGCTGATATTTAATAATATTATTAGACATTTATTGAATTTTTTTTTAATCATATGCATGATTGATTGTTATGTTTATGATTTTTAAGTCATGGCTTCATTTTTCATGGAGCGTTGGTTTCTGTGTCACTACTTTGTTGTGAGCACCACCTTTGTGCTAAGATACCGGTTCCACACTTCCTGCTCTAGTCAGGAGAAGGAAGTGCAGAGAGACATAGCAAATTCAGTCGCTCCCTCCTGAGCTGCTGTCGCACGTCACGGAAAAATGCAAGGAAAGAATACAAAGAGGGCCCCCGGTTGGTTAAAGATGGACTTAATGAAGGTGAAGTGGAAACTACACAGCCTGCATACAGTATTTCCAGACTTTGATGAAAGAGAAATCATTACCACTAATGCATGTGCAGGGCATGCTGAGGATAAAAGGGACCCAGTCCATTATTTCAGTTGCAGTTATTGAAGGTTGCCACTACAACAGTGGTGCAATCCCATTATTGTAAGTAAATGAATTACGGATATGCCATGCATTCAAATTGACAGGGCAAAAGGTGCCTGATGCCAGTGAATCGCTCTGATTTTGTATTTATGCCTAATGAATATTTGCGGAACCTTGGCCGCCATCTCAGTGGAGACTCTTTAAAGGGTGGGAGGAAAATCATTTTATGGTGAATTAGGGAAAGACGGGACATTTAATGTTTTGGCCACTGCAGAGCACTTGCCTTATGCGATGGCATTTCATGGCGTGTTGTCTTTGCTCAATTTTCAAATCCTCTGATGCTCTCCAAAGAACTCATCATCAGTCCAGACAAAGCTCCTGGTCCTTTGTCTCTCAGGACCTTCTACTGGATTTCATGACCTTTACTGGCACCAGAATTCATCTTAAGAAACAAAGTCCTGAGCTGATGAGCTCTGTCTTTGGTCTCTTCACTGCATTCGTTTTGGAAATTGAATTAATTTTCAAACAGCAGGGGGACATTTTATTGAAACATGTAATTCATCCTTTGTGGTGAGAGCAAGTCACATTAATCTACAAGAACTGGTTTTCTAAATACCCTCAGAGAGAATGTCCAGAGCAACCATTTATTCATGGTCAAGTGTGAGGAAGCACGTGAATACTGATAACGTGAAAATGCAAGTTCACACACACACACACACAATTTGATTTGCATTTGGGATGATGCAATGGAGAATTAAGCAATCCTTTCATTCGTTACTGTCATGACTGCAGGCAGGAGATATCCAACTGTGGTGTGGCAATCACATATGTACAGTCAGTGTCTCTGATTCACTGGGTTTTCTTCACTCTGCTGATATCTTCACAATGTGGACAAAAAGGAAATGAAAGACAGTGTGAGGACCATCTTTCTCTGGGGGGGGGGGGGGGGTATCTGTCTCTCTCTCTCTCTCTCTTTGTGTGACAACATGGAAATTTTGACATTTCTATGGCTTTAGAATTCAGCATTGGGAAATGGGGCTTTGAGACCAGTCCCATATGAAACAGGCTGGATCTATATTTTTTAGAGGTCACATGATCCAACGACCATCAAGAGTTTCTCCATGTGGATGTAAAGAGGGTTTGATGACAATAAAACATTTATGCAACACACTCAAGCCAATGTTTGATGCTCATTAACTCACAAGGACCGATTTATGTCAAGATAAGCCCCAAAACAGCAGGTTAGAAATGAAGCCTGAGCTGGATACTCATCTCTCAACGTCCATCTTTCTGCTCATCAACCTTTCAGAGAACATGAGTTTTTGTGATCACAACTCCAGGACTGGCAACTGTCAGCAACTGCACCTTGACTACGGCTGCGTGGCCATCCGGTGTGTGCTACTAGTCCGTCATTGTAATATCCTGTCATCAAGTGAAATGCAACCTTACAAACTCACAATGAACGCAGTGTTTAGTTTTGGTTACAACACTTAATTATGATCTTGCAGCATGCCTATAATTTGCTTTTGATGGCACATGAGCTCTGCAAGTCACATCACAAACAAAAATGGATTACTTTGGGTCTCTCTATGATGCTGAAGTTTATTTCAAAGACATTCATCAATTGAAAACCGCTCTGCTCCGCCATTTAAACAACGCCGCCACTTTGATCTTGGTGCAATTTCCCCCCCGGTCTAAAACTTTCTGCTGCTTTCATCTGAGCGGAGGCTAAACGAGGAACGCTGTCTGGAAACAGGTGTTCTGGTTGTTTGATGTTAGCCTGCGGAGGTCCGACAGGTTGGGAAAGATGAAGCAACCGTGACCCCGTTCTGCCGATCCGCGACGCACTCACGCCCATCCTCCTTCCTTTCTGATGAAGCAGCTAGGTGCCAAAAATACACGCAGCTGTGCTGAATAAAACATCTGACACACTGACTCCCTGACTGATGCTAGGACAGGAGGAGCCACCCCTGGGATGGAGGGGTCTGGGACTCGCGGCTTCTATACACTCAACTCGTTACACAAGTTAAGGAGAAAGTTTCTGTGAAGTCGGCTGCAGCTCTGGTTGAGAGTGGGAGCTGTTTTGTAGACTTTGGTCATAAATTCACCAGGTAAGCATGAAAGAAAATCTGTGTCTTGCTTGAGAGCACAAACATCTATTCTTGCATGTGATAATCATTGTTTTTATTTTATGTTTTAACCCAATTTTATGGAAATATAGTTACATTTTCCTGCTGGAGCCACACGATTTAATAGTTTAAATTTAAACTATATTGATGGCTGCTGATTTTTATCAATTAATCTTGATTAACCAACATATCTGTATTGATCAATCCACGGGGTATTGAATATTAATTTGATGAACCGCTCCAATTCAAACCTTCCATACAGCTCATAAAGTGAAAACATGTCCTGGATCTGCTGTTTTGTCCGGAGTCACGCGGAGAATTTAATTTATTCAACCGAGTTTCGTAAAAATCAGCTCAGTAGTTTTTGCATAAACCTGCTGACAACAAACCAATGAACAGGAGCAAAAACATAATCATTTCTACATGAATTACTACACGATCCTGAATCTTTATCATAGTAAAGCCCCATTAATATCATCCCACTATGTCATTAACAAACAACAAAACACATTACACTACACAAGCACACCTCCTCTCAGTGACAGACTGCATCTTCAAGTCTGTGGAGGTCAGATTCAAAGCAAGTGAGAAATTGGTGTACTTCCTTCCTACAAGGCTGGAATAAAACAAAACACAGCCACTACACCAACTGAGCATCAAGTTATTTTTATCATCAGACAAGCAGTGCTTCTGATCCACAGGCTGGCACAACACCAAGACCCCAAGACCCAGCGTATTTAGCTACGCATCGATTCAGCATTTAAAAGACTAGTTCACTGGCTGTGTCAGATTACAGGAGCCACTGCCCCTTCGAACCTCCGAGCAGCAACAACAAATTCTGTCTTAAATAACAGTACAAGAGGGACTGGGTTTAAGTATTTGGTGAAGGTGGAGGATTTGAAACACACAATCTGACCCTGTAGGAATTTGTGCAGCTAGACCAGCAGATGATCCAAAGTCTCTGTAAGAATCCGCCTCGCACACTGAATGAATATTATGTCTGCTTTGTAAACAGGTTAGGAAGTCGTTCCTTACAATGGCTCCTTTGAGACACACCATCAAGCTCACAAACCTGCCAAAGAAAATCAACACAACAGACAACACAGAACACAATTTAGCCTTCATAAGACATGTTAAGAGACATTAAATTATTTGAAATTGGACTCCAGGGAAATGGATGCTGCTCTTGCTTCTTGTCCTACTGTTAAATCATTCATATGGAGCACATCCTGTGAATTCAATGAACCAGACAATGCCCTGTGGCTGTGAGTTTTCCTCCAAATCTGTGTGTATGCATGGTTTACACCCAGAGAGGCTGACGGACAGAGCAAACAGGCGGAGGATAGAGGAGGTGTCAGGGGGTAAACACAGAGCCAGTTAGTATGTGGTGACCCCAAAGCTTGAGATGGAGTCATGAGTCACTGACTGTGTTTACTGTACACAGGAACAGACAGCGAGACAACAATGAGGGACAATATCATTTACTGGCCCACCTCCAAGACACAGGCTCAATCAGAAACTGGTGGTTTGCAGTAAGGATGCCAGAAAAGAGGGTGTTTCACCCAGAGAAGGTTTATTTTCCTGGAAGAACTTCACAATCACATAAACTGCAAATATCAACATAGAGCTGTGGAGAGGGTGAAGTGGTGTGGAGACGATGAAGCCTGACAGAACACGTTTCAGGGATTTTTAAGCTTCCCCAAATAAGAGTCTTTCTAATTATTTTTTCACCGCTTGACTGCTCTGGGCTGAACTGCTGATAAAAAGTACAGTATCTTGATTTTGCCTATATTTTCAAGTTATAAGGCACGTTGCGTTTCCCGAAATTCAAATCCATGTGCACCAACGTGGAACTGAGGCCAATTAAAATGTTTTTAACAGGTCTGCAGAAATTACCATGTCAGGAGTGATGCCATTTTTGACACTCAGCCGCTTCTCGACAAGTTTAAAAGATGTTTAATTAGTGATGATAATCTACATGGCAGCTTCTTTTTTTTATAAGCAAAATTAAAAAACGTCATGTCTGATTCTCCAGAGAGACCAGACTTCAGGCTGCAGCAACATCTAGTGGCTGTGATGCCTCATTGTATGTAACTGCTCCTCAAGTCCACTTTAAAAACTGTCACCTGGTAAATGATGAACTGCAGAATCCTCCCATGACAGAAGATGTTGGGTTGATGTTTTTTTAATCGATTTAAAAACAAGGACACGTGGAAGTAAAGGGTCCACTGCCAGTGCGGAGATATTCAACTGTGCTTGTCTGGTGCTCAGGCCCCACAGGGACTCTTAACAGGGTTGTTCAGTCAGAGTGGAAGGATGGCCTCCGCAGTTATTGACTGAAGCCCCTCATAATTTGTGAGCAGGTCCATCGGTGCTGCAGGGCTGATCGCAGCAAGCATGGTAGTGTGCAACAGTGTGATGCTGTGACATTGAAGTTGCCCTTCCTGCTGCCACTGAATAAGTTCAGCACCCTGACGAGTCCATGTGAGCTGTGCTGCTACCAGAAATGGATTCTCTGCATGAAGAGGATTTGACTATACACGCTTTAAAAAACGTCTACAAAAGCAGAAATGTTCTCTAAAAATCATGGGTATGACTAAAATTGCAGGCAGGAGCACGACAGAACAAAGTAAAAGCCTCTGCACATGCAGAGACACACTTTCTACAACTGACAGAAAACACAATGCCTCATTGATTTTGTACTGCAGAGGGAACAGTCTTGCTGGCTTAATGACTCTAATTGAATTTAATTTAATTGATTGTTTAATTGATTGGGACAATGCAATTCAACATGGTTCCAACACACAGCATGAAACTGATGTGCCACATGGAGATTTTATAGCTAATACTTATTTTAAATGTCCCTAGCTCTCATTACTTCTGCAGCTGGCTCTTGTTTAAATCTCAATACATCTTTTTCTCAGCCCGTCTCAAAACTATTTGGCTCCTTGGACGTTCTCTGCATCTTTATGACCGATCACATGGCTTTGAATTTCAAATATTCCTACAGCTGCATATAGTTCTGCTCCCCTGCGACCTCTGTGTTGTTGTGTACTTGATTCCATTTTTCCTAACCCATTAAATCTTCTCACACCACAACTGGCATTAAGAAGAACCTCACAGAGTTTGTTTTGCAATGAACAATGCACGCATAATCCACATTTGTAAGTGGCTGCCTCTTCATTAGCAGCATTTAAGAAATGAACGTGAGGAAATCCATCATTATCGCAATTCGCAATCACCAAACCCTACAGCGGGTGCAAACTCATAATCTCAGGCAATTTGCATATGCAATTAGTGTAAGCTTCAAGGAAAGACTGTGATTGACAGAACTGAGATGTTTCGCCTCATTGGTCTGATTGAACCCAATTCAAAGAAAGACCACGGCCGACTTTGAGGAGCTTGTACGTTATGTCACCCAGGACATATTTAGATATTACAGGAGGGAAAGGATCAAACCTCTACAGCAGCAAGTATGTCGAGGTTTGCTTTAAAGATTTTGCCAATACACAAAAAAAAATCATGCTGCCTCATGAAGCTCTCATCTTCCCTTCACTCTCATTTTTTCACCACTCCCTCTTCAAGGTTATTCATCTGGCTGTGGAGTCAAAATCAATAGCAAGAACCAGGCTGAGGGCAACAGGCTTCCACCGAGTCCTGTGCCGTGCAAATGGGACACGAAGGGACAGCCATGTTTCATTAGAAATTCAAGGCCAATCTGTTTCCAGGGAGGGAACGCAGAATGTCAAGGTAATGAGTTAATTTGGGAGATAAGGAACAGCAAATGTAATCTCGGAAATTTCTCCAGCAGCAAAATGGCTCCTCAAGCCCACTCAATCGAGCAGAGGGGGGAAAAGTCACTCATTATCATGATAGTCTCAGCTCTGCATTTTCTACAGAGCTGTGAATAAAGGTAATCGTCCTCTAAAATATTGTAAAGTTTACCCTGAGGCTTTATTGTACACCCTCTGGTGTAAATACTACACTGCTTTAAATACTTGAGATTAGGCCGCAGAGGGAAGTAGTCAAACATCTGAAAGAGAGCACAATAATTCCTGCCACTTTCACAAACCCCAGACTACACAGTAGGCCAGCATTATATCAAATTTAAGCAGATGCCTAGTTATTATCCCCAAGTGGGCTGGGTTGGCCCCATGGTGCTGGGGTAATGAGTGTTTTTTCGTCTCACTGGGTGGACATGTTTTGGGAGAAAGGCCTCTGTCTGCCCCCCCAAGAAGCTTGGCTCCGAGAATGAACTCTGCACAGCATGGACCTGTGCCTCCACATTTGCATCATGCTTCACGGGAGTCCAAACACGTCAGAGTGCTCCATTTGTCAGGGATGAGGGGGTTGGTGGACAGTTGACAGTAAACAACAGCAGCTGAAATTGAGGACACTTTGTTTGTGTAGTTGTTATTTGTTGGTTTTCCCACTATTTTAGTTGCTGACTACAGCTGCACTGGTCGGCAGATTTCTCAAGTGAAAGCATTCATGTAGCTGAGGGTGTAATAGTATGCAGGTTTATGAGCAGTGGTTAAAAAGAAAGGCACAGCCAAGCGACGTAATGAGGACAGCTTATTAAGACAAACCAGACGGATCAAATAGAACGATGTACCGCGCTCACACGTGTCAGCTACAGTACGGTGCTAATGGGTGAGGAAGAGCATGGGGGAGGCGGCTGGCATGACAACCTACAGCAGGCAGGAGACTTGGTTGCCATGGCGACAAACAAGGATGTTTGTATTACAGGCGAATCTCAGCTGTCGGCAGCGGAGGGCACACATGCCGCTCGACTGGCGGTGTTGTAGAATCGGCCGGTGCCAGAGATGAGGAAAAGGTGGGGTTTAAAGGGAGGAATGCCTCCTTCGCTCGTCACCTGGCGCTCCCTCGCAATCTCTCTCTCTCTCTCCCACAGCAGGGCTGAGCCACACTGTTGGAGGGGGGGGGGTTCCTGTGTAACTGGTAATCAGGGACTCACTGGTTCAACAGCTAATGAACCTTCTAGCGTTGCTGTATTAGAGAGAAGAATGAAATCATCTTCACAGTGGGGTCACTTGAAATTATTAAGGCTGTAATGCTGATTATGCGCCTCAGTATTTATTCAGTTTAATCCATCCACTGTGAATTTAATGACCCTGACTGATAGCAAAACAATACGGCAATGTGAGTTAGTTGAGCGAGTGGCTCTCTCTCAAAGACTCCACTGACGGTGGAATGGAAAAGAAAAGAGGAGTTGTATCTGTGTGTTCACGCTTCCCAGCACATGTTGAAATGTCTGTGACACATTATAAATCCACCAAGGTCATTTGTGTCGTGGACAGGGCGGTGCGAGGTGACACTGATTTTAATTGCTTTTTGTATCCCATCGTGCTACTGTATCTTGCACTCACTGCTGGGTGTCATGTTGCTTTATGAGTCATTCATCCTCCAAGGGCACCCAGAAGCAGCGAGTGAACTGTGGCAGAGCCGGTAGGCAACTTACTTGGACGTAGTTTGTTCCGCTTCCCCTCGTCATGTTGACGTGTTTGGGGGAACACTGATGGAGGCTCTGCGGAGAATCGTGAGCTTGGACAACACAATTAGCCTTTTCTGCAATAGATAAGACTCAGCGTGATGCTTGAGTTGAATATGTGTCATGTTGTTCAAATTGATGGATTCGCTTTTGTGTGAGCCCACATTTCCTGTGTATGCATTTTCCTAATTTCCCCCAGTGAAAATGCCAGGTGTTCATCTTTTATAAACTCCTGAATAGGAGATCGACTGAATAATGGACACCAGTAATTTTGATTCTAAGCTCATCTCCATGCTAGCACTTACACTGTCATTACAGAGTGGCTAAATCAACAGGGGACCCATAGTGGAGCACTCCAATCTAATCATTGCAGATAAAATAAGAATGGAACAATGTTAGCCAACAAGACAATAACAGAAAGTACTTTGTGACGTACTACTGACATTACCCTGGAGGGGTGGGATGCCCCCATTTGCTCTCAGGGCTGGGTGGATGTGCAAGACTGTTTCAGGTAAGAAAGGATTGCTCTTTTTAACAAATTATTACATTCATGAAACATCGAGAATGTCCTCCAGGGTCTCTTTTTTCCGCCGCGTGCCCTTCAGTAATAATTAATCTACTCTTTCATTGGGCAAAGGAGATGTTTCACCCACTATGTACAGGCAAGGCTTGGGGCTCAGGAGGACAGACATGGAGCACAGGGGCAAGGCTTACGTCCCTCAGCAGTAGCACACAGCCAGATGGTATTAATCTCTAATAACTTCCCAACAAAGCACCTTCAGGCATCAGCAGGAGAACTGCTACGGGTAGATGATGCGTTTTACCAGCTCGAAGAACGATTCAGGATATTAAAAAATTGTAGAAGGGCAAAAGCAATTTCCTCCTGAAGGGGATTTTAAAATTACAGCTCTCAGACTGCAAGTAAGTTTTGCCATGAAATAATTCCGTCATTCTTACCTATAACAGTGAAACAACCCCCCCCCCCCCCCCCCCCCCCCCCCCCACCACCACCCTGCCGCCGCCGTTTTGTACGTGCACACCTCAGATAACTTCTTTAATGAAAATCTCTCTGACAGTCAGTCATGACAAAGGCATGAAGTAAAATCTTCTTAAAGACACTTTCCACACATTATTGTTCATTTATGACAGGCTGTGGTGGGTTTACATGGAGAAATGGATTCTCAAAATGAAATGACATCCTGCGAGATTAGTATTTTGAATAGATTTTCCTCAGAAAGACAAACCTTAATGAAGTCACAGTGACAGTAATTTACTTCCCTCTGAAACCATTCACTTAATGTATTTTGTTAAGCATACGGTAGCTGAATCTGAACACCACAGCAGCTGTATCCAACACAGACACAGTATTTCTTACTGGCTTCATTTCACATTGCTCAGACTGTGGCAGTGATCCTTTTTGACTTGCTACGATCTGACGCCAATTGTTTTGACTGCGGTGCAGCTGATAAATATGAATTTAAATGCAGCCACGTACAGCTGGAAGAATGGGCTTTTGTTGCAAACCACACAATGCTCTGGTTCTTCTGCACAAATGAAAACACCCTTTTAGTTCTGCTCTATTGTGAGCAAAGGTCCTACTAATGCTCTGTTAAATTCAGCAGTGTACGCCATGTGATGTCAAATAAGCGGCTCAGTGGAGTTAGAAATCATCATCTCAGAGATGATCTTTCTCGCATCTTTGTTATCAAATGATTGTTGTGATGTTTGTGCACTGAACGCCTTATGTATCACACAATATGGGTATTTTTTCCAACTTTACTTGAATAAGGTTTGAGGTTTCTGCACATGGCTTCATTCTGTTTGCCTCTTAAGCTATAGTTAATGTGACTGCTGATGCTAATGGTCTTTCTTTAGCAAACAACTGCTTCTTTATATGAAAATTATTCAAATTACGATTGCACGGCTTGTCAAGTGGTATAAAAGCTTTGCCTGCCCACCCTTAGGAGCACACAAAACCTACTTTAAATGGTATTTGAAAAAAATATGAATGTGGTTTTGCTTCGCTCTGTCAGTAGAATTCGTGAGTATGTGTGTGTATGTGTGTGGCCTGATCATGTAATCTGAGTCTTATCTTGGTGGGTCTGCAGAGATCAGGCAGTCCTGAGTTCTACACACCCTGTCAAACACAGAGATTCGAATCAGGAATTAGACCAAGCCTATTAGCCTATCAGCATTAGGCCTTTAAGACAACACTGATACCAGTTAGCTGAGCAATAAATAACTATGAGGACGACCTCCACTTATTTGTGGTCTTTGCAAAAACTCTGTTAGCAAATGGACAATTCTAACTTTTAAGCCATGTCCAACGTGGAACAGAGGTTTCGACAGAATATGAAAAAAAGGTCAATGTCCAATGTAAATGCAATAAAGGCTCGGCTCATTTGCAAAACAATATTGTAGGAAATGATCTCAGTCTGATGCCACGTCTGATAATGGGCAGTACTTGAGTATCTAATTTCCAAGAAGAAAATAAACAGTTAGAGAAAAGAAAACTGACTACATTCATGTTCATCTGGAGAAATCAAATCACTACTACAAAGTGCATTAAGTTAAACTTGCTACTAATGAAATACATTTTGAGGAACAAAGCATATTAACTTTTTATGTCTTCAATTCATGATTTGGAAAAACTTTAATGACAAATTGACCAATTATTGACTCCTTTTCTGCTAATTTTCGCATTAAGGTCAGTTGTACTTCCCACTTCAGCTTAACACTGTAAATCAGTGTCATTACATTTTTTACAGTGTTCAATTAACTGTACTTGACCTACTGTAGTTGCAGCAAAGTAAGAGAGACGGGAGTGAACTGTAATTAATACTCAATCAATAATCAACGGCAAAGGGCCTCGTTAATTCATTAATCAAATTAAAGATGAATCTCCTGAAAATCATGAGCAAACTATAATTTATTGTATTTATCTATATGTGCAATGACTGTGATGATACAAGCAGGACAACTGGTGCTGAAGCTTCCATCTCCACCAGTATGAGCTGGTTTATGTGATGACACTGATCTGTGCACATCCCTTCTCACAGGCGCCCACCACCACCACATGGCCACACAAGGTCAAATCATGAGCGAGCCTATTTATATCCTGTGTTTTGTACGACGAATAAACACCGGCCTCATTATCTTTACTGTCCTGTCTCCACATCCTCTCATGTCCCTCTGTCTTCTAATAAACTGATTAGAAGTGAGAGTCTTCAGACAAAAGGCAAAGTAATCCTGGCAGACGCCCTCAAATCCTGAAGGCCTGTAGCTTTTTGAAAAGTTCACTCAGGATAACTCAGACAAAAGGTTAACGCTGGACATCAAGATCTGGACTTCAGGCCTGTACTTTTTATTAATAGCCCATTAGCAGGTCAGAAAAAACATGATGACATGGCGACAGATGAGTGTTTGCCTCTGTCCCCTCGTGCTCGGTGGAAAACCTCATGAAATGAAAAACCCTTTGGATTTACCAACTTCAATATTCTCCCTTCCAATAACTTGTGAGGATGTGATTGTGTTCTTGTCTCTGTAATGTGGTGAATATATATCTGTATATATTTCTAGATTGTTCATGGTGTTTTTCTTATCTGCTCTGTTTATTATGATGATGAGCTACGATGTCATCTCCTGATATCTCCCAAGCCGACATATTACTTGTTCATTCTTCATTTCTGGTAAGTCACCCTGATGAAGCCCAGTGTCCTGCAAACGCGTAGCTGCATATTTTATCTTGCATTATTGCATTATAGGAGTTTTATCGTGTGCCTAATCATCGTTCAAAAACTCAAAATGGAACAAAGAAGACCTGCTGTGAATCTCTGAAGCACAAGGACATGAAAAATACCCTCTAGGTGTTTCAAAAACCAATAGTCAGCCAACAGTCTGCGCTAAATCCATCAGTGAAGGCGCAGCCTCATCCTGTCTGATTCGGTTAGTGCTTATGAAATGGAGCATCTGCAGAAGCTCCCAGAGAGAATGTAAACATAAGCTCTG
Source organism: Paralichthys olivaceus (assembly GCF_024713975.1). Taxonomy (NCBI): domain Eukaryota; kingdom Metazoa; phylum Chordata; class Actinopteri; order Pleuronectiformes; family Paralichthyidae; genus Paralichthys; species Paralichthys olivaceus. The sequence continues at coordinate 3,318,654 of NC_091115.1, forward strand.
CCTTGGGAAAAGAGCTGAGGGGTCATTTAGTATTTGGTGGGGGGGCATGAAGTGCTGCCTCACTGTCTCTGTCACCTGGTAACAGTTTGACACACGGGAGCTTCCTGGCTAATGTATTCCAAAGCACGAGGCTAAACAGCAACACCTGAGCAACCCCGACCTCTCCTCCCCTCCGCTCTCACTTCTTTCTCTCCCGCTGCATTGGCTCATCCTGCCTCCTGAGATATTAGGTAATCCTGGAGCAGGCGAGAGGTGATAGGCCGCCCGTCTTGTAATGACGCCTTATTTGTCAGAGAAGCTGCGCTACAATCACCACGGATATGCTTGACATGTTTCCCGAGAGCCAGGAGCCATTTGTTCCATGTGCACTGTGCAGTAGCCAATCGTTGCTCTATGAACCTGTGGAAGGTGATAAGCCGCCTTTACAGCAAGGGGGGGGGGGGTTCCCACCAATCACAACAGAGATACTAGGTAACATATGGAAGTCAAGTCGCTTCTCAATCATATCTCCTCACTCCTATAAGCCTAAAAGATTGCGACGATGAGCATGAATTCATTATCACTGGTGAGTTTGAATAACTGATTATCAGCAAAAGGTGCAGTCAGGAACAAAAGCATACAAGAGAAAAGTCAAAGAGAGAAAAAGAGAGATGTCTTGTTCCCTTTTCAAATGGCATTACAGTTCATTTCCAGATCAATAGCTTCCCTCTCTCCTCCCTGCCTGAGATAAACCCATCACAACTGAAGGATGGAGGAGTGAAGTAAAAAAAAAAAAAACAGGGCACCACAGCCGGCCCATTTTATCTGATGGAGAGTGGCGAACAGAGGGATTAGCTTCCATGGGATGAAAGCAGCTCCTCGTCTTCTGTCTCCATTCCCCTCCCTTCGTTTCCCTATCCGCCCACACATCCACACCATGGTCTCCCCTCGCAACCATGAGAGGCTTCCTCTATATGTTGCAGACGCTCTATTTATCTATCAGCTACCAGCTGCGCTCCACCCTCTCAGCAATGAATCAAGCACAGAAAACTGTCTGCTGCACATGGCAATGAAAAGCGCGGTAAAAATGGGCGCCAAAAACAGTGTCACAGAGAGGGGCTGGGAGTTGTAGCAAAGTGTAGTTCCCCTGTGGCACCCTCGAAGCACCCACCCTTCCTGATTGTGTCACCTAGACACCGGCACGTCAACACAGATCAAAAACACTCACAAACCCATTTCTCTTTAACTTCTGTGGCCCAAAGAGGAAAATACGCGCTCTTACCTGGCAACAACAGCACACCTTCAGCTTCGAATCTGCTCGTCTTGATGAGGAGGCACGCATGTCAGGAGTAGGAGAAGGGAGTCGTGGGAGCAGAGAGTGTAAGTGTGTGTGTGTTGTGTGTGAGTGTGAGGCTGGCAGAGAGAGAGAGAGAGAAAGTAAGAGGTGGAGCCTGGTTCGGAGTAGAGAGAGGGTGGAGGAGACAAAGAGGGCTGGATGATGACTCTGCCTGCTGTCTGCACAGCCAGTCTTATGGGAGCAGTGTGTATGGCGCTAGATCATCTCCTATTCAAACACATGCAGTGGACGCACCTCATGCAAGGATGGGAGAAAGGAAACCGGGGGCAGAGAACGGGAGGAGGTGCAAGAGACACCCAAAGACATCATCGTCACGCGGCAGTTCCAAGGAATCCCTCCAGTAACAGGGGCACTGCATCACTGAGTCCTTGGCTGTGATTGGCTGGGTAGTGGGGAGATGCCAAGGATGGTGGACAACGCTGTGTAACCTAAGATGACCCTTTCAACACATATTAGTATGCCCCGTCTGCGCTGCTGGGCCCCTCCAGGCTCCAGTCACCTTCAAGGACACTACAAAAAAAAATCCCCTCCCCAAGGAGGATGTGAGTGTGTGTGAGTGTGTGTGTGTGTGTGTGTGTGTGTGTGTGTGTGTGTGTGTGTGTGTAAACATGTGTTTGTCAGTTCGTAGTAAGCCATGGCCTGCCCTTGCACATGAACAAACACAAGTACACACAGGCGCGCAGGCACACAACATCCAGACAGAACTTGCCCATGAGGGGGAGATGATTTCCCCCGAGGAAGGTCGAGCCCGTCAATAGAAAAGTCAAAGAAACATCTGCAAGGATGATCTTTCATTAGAGTGATTGCATATGTTGTCATGCCGACCTAAAACCAATGATAGATCAGATATTGAGTAAAGACAACTTTTAAAAAGTGCAGTGATAATAACTTCTACCTCTCCGCTCTTATTTATGAAATTCAACACTACTAATGTTGTGCCACATCTGGGTTGTTTTATGTAATCCTTGTGCAAATTATAACCTCAAATCTTTCAATCAATTTACTAATTATTATTTTCATTTTAATAAAATTGTGATTAAATCCTCAATCTGATTAAAAGGCTTCAAAGAGGAGGAAATGAAGCAGCTGAGACGTGGCAGTAAAGTGATCATGTGACACAAGCTCCATGAATATGCAAAGTGGCTGATAATGCCATTTTTAGCTGCCTCAGGTAGCTGATGAGGTTTTTCTATTGGCTGCTTGGCACGAACATTAACTGGTGCCCAGCTGCACTCAAGGGTGAAACAGAAACCCAGGCAGACGAACGAAGAGGGATGTGTGTTTGTGCACGGTGCACAGGAACCACAATGCCGTTCGGCAGGGGGTGACATCACCTCATTTAAAGTGAATGAGCAGCGTTTTGGTTAAGTTCTGCTTAACAAATACCTCTGAGACTCAAAATGTTGTCATGTGGTGTCAGAATCATCAGGAGAATCAGTTCCCGACTGGGAAAATTCACATGGATGCCACCTCAAGTCAGAACAATAACTCGGAAAGTCAGAAAAGATTCAGCTGTGACAGCAACCAGTAGATGAACGGATAGACGGACGGGAGTGCTAATTATTTTTCTGAATTTAAAATTCAAAGTGACCCAGATGTCAAGAAACGCTTGGGTTTATTTGATGCAATTATGTTGTCTAATGGTATTTTCAACAGCTAAATATATGGTAATCTATTCACATAAGAATATAAACACATTAGCATAAAAGCATGTACGTGGACTACAATATGTTCTGCAGGGTACACAACACACAGCTGACGTCCAAATGAAGCAATATACAAATTCTACATTTATCTGACTAGGAACAGTGTCAAAGATCATTTCATCATGAGTGTTGTTGATTCACACTTTGATGCAACATACATTGTCAGTAAAAAGCAAAGGTAGAGATAGAAATTTACATTCTGCAGATAATAAATCCAAAGTCCTGGTTTAGAATAACTGTTGGAATAGATAAAGCGCTTAGTTTAAATCTGTATTGCTTTATCGTCATCTTTTACCAGACCAGTCTGACAAAACCTCCTCATAAAGAGTCTGTTTCCACTAGTGAGTCACACACTGAAGCACCCTGTGGTGATCCCTCTTTATCTCACACTTGAAAAGGTCATCCTCCTCTCTAGCATAGCTGTGCTTTTTACTGTAAGAATGAAATGGTTGCAAGATAAAAATGCCCAAATAAATAAAGAAAAAGAAATCAGTGCCATCCTGGAACAATGATTAGATGAAAAGTTTGGGAAGACATTTGAAAGCCACAGGGGCCATTTAGTAGATATTCTTCAGCTTTTCATAATAAGATGACACACTGATGAGATCAGTGAGAAAAATGAAACTCTGAACTATGATAAATTGGACCTTGTGGAACTTTTCTCAACAGATTTTTCAAGGTCGAGAATGAGCCTGACTGATCATCCATCCATCCATCATTTATACCGGTTATTCTTTCAAGGGTCACAGGTATTATGGGAAATTAAAACTTTATATTAATACCAGTGTTAATGTTATTATCAGGTGACTGAGCTGATGCTTCAGGCAAAGTGAGATGGACTGAACTATTTAGGAAAGTAATTTGCTCAACTTTTCCTAGACGGAGCAATGTTTGCTTTTATTTAAAGTCAGACATTAGATCAGTGTCTCCGTCTAAAGTCTGTGAAAATTAAACCTCTTGTCCCCGGACTGTGATTACTGACCTTAATGGTTGTTTGTCTTGATATAGAAGAGCTCATTGGTTCTGGAGGGGCTCCACTGGCACGCACACTGTCAACAGCAGGAGCACCAGCTGCATCCTCCCTGGTCCTATTCAGAAATAGCCTGGCCCCAGTCGTGTCCCTGGCCCTGTCCCAGCCGGTAGCCCCCACCAGGCAGACAGTGGCCTTACACCACTAACCTGGCTCAGAGTTCTCGCATCCTGGAGGACAGAGGTGTCTCTGAGGCCCAGGAACGACGGAGCTGCAAGTATGGCCGACCCCTCGCTGTACGAGCGGTGTCCTCTGTCACAGAGTCCCTCATCTCGTGAGCTGAGAACAAAATCAAAGTGACAATATTAATCATGTGATGGGGAAATAATTAGAGAGGCAATAAAGGACAAAGTGAGTGCCTTTCCCACTCCAGCATACATCAGACAGCACATTACTGCTCGGCTAAACAAGTGATGAAAGCAGGTCGGACTGGTTTTGAATAAAAACATCAGCTCTCTTCTTAAATACTTAATCAGTTACAGCAAGTGTCAATCAATACTATCCATCTCTCTGTCTCACTTCAACATTCATAGTATCTTTGTTGAGTTAATGGCACACACCATAACAAAGTCCCGGTAATGAGTATATTAATGTTAACATTAGTACTTAAAGACACCTTAGGAAACCCTTCCTGATTATTCAGTCCAACAGATCAATGCGATTGCTCTTTCCAAGGTGATGAAGCAGAAAAATGGCTGTTACAGTTTCTCCCAATTGACGAAACCCCATCATTAGAAAATGTCACGAGGTCATTGACTGTTTTCATACGGCCAGTTGCTTATGAGCACGATTCTTCAGATGCATTAGTCGCCCACACCTGGCTGCATGGATTAAAACGTTGCTCGGGTCAGACCGGCTCTCTGCTGGTGTGATTCATGGAGGCAGAGGCTTGCCGTGCTCTGACTCTCTGCTCCACACATGGCGCCCCAGGAAGCCTGGTGTTCCTCTCCCTTGTTTACAGATCGACAGCATCTCTGGGAGAGGACGGGCGACAGCCTGTGACAAGCTGATGGATGATGTGACACTCATGCGCCACTGTGTCATCTCTGCATCAGCGTCCCCCGCTCCTCCCCTCACCCACTCACACTCGCCACCTCAGGGGAGGATGCAGGAGTACAAGTGGTAATGCATGGAGATCAGGCTCAGAGTCGCACCTTTCTTCCAAATCATTTATGTGTACATAGAGAAAAGCCTGATGGCTAAATAGCAGGCGGCTGTCAGGCCGTCTGATGGTTAACGGCCAGATGACAACGCTGGGCCTGCTGCAGATGATTATGCTCAGGAAGGAAGTGCAGATGAGATGCGTGACAAGTGGAGGTGAAAGGACACAAGAGCACCCGAATCAATCTGCATAGAAATGAGCAAACTCACCCAAAAATTACACGTCTCTAGATGTCATTGCATAGCAAAGTGGGAAGTGACGATCAGGGCTGGAGAATACTACCGGTCTGCAAATGGATGGTCTGAGAGAAGACAGACTAAAGTCATGCATAACAAACAGTCATCGACTCATCAGTCGCTGCTGGGAAATAAGTCATATCATCGTTCAGGAGCAAGAAGACTCGCGGGGAAAATGCTCACCTACAAAATGAGGATGAAAACAGAGCCTACAAATATATTTCTTTGCCATGTTACAGGCAATATTTAATTAGAATTGAGCTCTCGAGATTGAGTGACATGACAAAAAGTGGACACGATCAATGGACGTCTTGATAAGGCAGTCCGGGTAATAGGGCTGTTGAAATTCAAATTAAGAGCTTAGACTCTCAGACATGTCCCCCAATTTCCCAGATCTGTAAAGCGAGGAAACAGCTCTAAGTAATGTTTTGTGCGCCATTGGACGGGCTAATCTTCTGAGATTGTCATCTTATAAACCCTCCAACTCCAACCAGACATTCACTGGGAAGACGGCAATTAGGGGAGCGCTGGGCTCAGATTCAACATTGAATTGTAAGAATTTATGTATTTTTAAATCACACCTTTAGTGACTGTCAATCCAGCAGAGATTAGAAACGCTCTATAATGTGGAATCAGCTACTCACATTTAAACTTTTGCATTTGAAATACACTTGTTTCTCTGTTAGGATGCTGGAAGCTGAGCATTTAGTTAGGCCTTTTATTTTGAAAAGCAGCAGCAGTTAATTATTAGAGGGAACGGGAAATCGACAGAGGTGCTCCTTCACTTCCTCTCTTGTGAATGATTACTGTCAGAGGTTATCAATTACTTGCTTCCCGGTAAATTAGGCTCTGGCTTTAGAAAGCAACCAGATGTGGCTTGGCTGTAGCCCCAGAAGAATTCTTCCTCTTTTCTTTCCTGTCACGGTCAAAGTGGTCCTGTAACACAATAGGTAGATGAGTTCTCCAACCCCTGTCTGTTTGTCTATGTTTTACTGTTTGTATCCACTCAGGAGATTTTTTACTGGCAGACAGAAAAGTGAAAATCCCTTAGAAGATTGCCACTCAGTTTATTTCTCAAAGATGTCTTATGTGGTACAGGATGAACAACAGTTTTATCCATTCCAATATATTTTCAGCCGTTTTGCCTTAAGAGATCAGATGACAACATTCACTTGAATAATCTATGAAACCTGAGATGAGATCCTGTAATGTTTTGCCAGCACTAAGCATGCTAAGGGTGTCTATTGTTAAAGTGAAATTGAGTTTAGAAGATTAATTTAAAGCTTAGACATGGAAAGGTAATTCTCTAAACATGAGTGCACTGAAGCTGTGATAATATAGTTATAGTCACGAAAGCAGGTGTCCTCAGAGGAGGTTATATTTTATGAAATGCAGTTATGCATGTGTATTTCTAAAGTTAAACACATTGAGATGATGCGTAAACTGGCGAATTTTAAACACGTTCAATCCTACGAAAATAAATGAATCTTTTGAAATACAATTTGCAGCAACCCTGATCCACTCAGAGGTCATCCAAGTAGAAGGTGAACCACTTCTTCTTATCAGTACAAGCAGACTTTCAACCAGCCTTATCACCCCACCTGCCCTGGAGATGTTTGGGCCAGACACCTCCACACCGACAGATGATAACACCTATGATTGTATGATCATACATCGACCCGACTGTCAGCCCAGTCATTTTTGGGTGTTTGATAAATGGGGTTAGCATGTTTGCCCGAGAGCACATCATCTTCTTACAGGGGCCAAGATGGTGGCATGTGTGCCTTCCAGTCGCAGTGAGGCTAACTCACACATACAGTACAGTTGCTTAAAGGTAATATACAATCTGTCTATTGGGTACACTGATGCATTGCACTGTTCAATAGTCTCTGAAATGACTCTTGAAACGGGAGATCTTTACGTTGATAAGGCAACAGACCACAAACCACACAAGACATAAATGAATGGCCATGGTTTTATCATGCAACATGTTACAGAGGAAAACGGTTTGGCCTTTAAATCCTGCACAGAAGCAGTCTCAGATACAGGTGATGCGTAAAAGAGAATATCTGTCATCTTAGTAAAGCCCGACTATACGGATTTTTGGTGCTGCTGAAAGGAAAGTACAACAACAAACGTTTGTTGATGTAACCGAATGTGCCGAGATTTGATTTCTTATTATTGCCACAGCTTAACCTTAAATAGGAAAACCTCCCATCTCTCCTTTCAACTCCAACATCCAGATGACTAATTCTTAAATCTCCCCTCACTCTTCCAAGTCACTGCACTCCCACACATCCCTCTGTAGCAACGTAGAAATGAATTTGCAGCATCGCTGGTTACAACCGAGGCAGCAAAGAGGCAAACAGCTCTCTACCTCCAGGTCGAGGTCCTGCCCTACACATTTCAGCATCTGTCCAGCATCTTTTAGGTCATTTCTTTTCTCATACCAACTGCTGATGGTCAACATAATCTTGTATTTAGTCTTCCAGACCTATTGATCTCTAAAACAACAGGTGCAGCAGTGATCTTCTTCTTGGACTTATTGTAAGTCCACACATAAAAGCAGATAAAGGCAGCAGTGGGAACAACAAGCCGAGAAACACTGTTCCAGCCGCCTTTGTTTTCTCAGCCCTCCGAGGGTTCAGCAGGATTCATTTCCGACACGTCTCTTCACAAGTCAATTAGCAGAGACGTGTGCAGGTAGGAGCGGATACAGTGTCTCACAGATACCAGGCAAAGGCTGTACCCAGCAAATTATTCTGTCACAAGATTTTCTGATATCGTATTGTTCTACGACCAAATGATTAAATCCTCTGTTGCAGTGCAGCCATTGCTCCGCTGCTGATTTACTATGATGTCGTTTTCCCTCCAGTGGACCTATTCTTAGTGCGGGTATCATCTTCATCATGTGTTGGAGGGAGAGGGTTATTTTTAGTCAGGCCGTCACGTGATGTCAGTGCAAGTGGAGTCTCACAGCTGTTATTGGTACAACATGCTGCACATCCACAGCTTCAAGCCTGGAACTATAAAAATTGATTGATTAACATCACCTTAAAAATTCCGACAGATTTATCTATGTGCACTCTCACTGTAGTCAAGGTTTCATAGCACACGAAAACAAAAACTCCACTTGGATTTTTCCAGCAGACACCTACTTCACTCTGACAGCTTTCAGCGGGGAAAACAACCACGTTTTACAGATGCACTCAAACAAGCGCTCATTCAGTCATATTGTTATCACGGCAGTCTTCTCATGTGTGTAATTGCACAACGTCAAATGCCAAAAAAGCAGCATTTCAGACTTGTAAAGATTAAACTTGATTAACACATGCAGAGCCTGTTATATCTGTGGTGTAGAATATTGAACATGTGGTGTGTGCAAACTGCACCAAATTCAACACTGCACTTCCGTAGGACCCCAGAAATGCATGAATTACTTTTTAGACAGCTGAATTACAAACATACACACACAGACAGACCTTGCATTACAGTTCACCTGGTTAAGCACATGTATCATACCTCAGGTATTTGCTGCAGATGCCTGTGTCCTTTCTTTCCACTGGTAACAAGTGGCCAAAATACATCTTAAAAAGATGAAAGAAACTATTCAATTATTTGAATATATGAATACATATGTATTTAGAAATCATCTCTGTTCACTGACTCTGCTCTGTAATTTATAATGAGAGAGCAAACCACACGTGTGATTGAGAGTCATTCAGAAACAATGACAAAAAAAAAAAAGGTTAATGTAATTACAGATTCTCCGACAGCGGAGGACAATTTCTGGTTCAGAAACATTAGACCTATGAATTATGAAGTAGAACACTTTGTTGCGTAAAAGTGGAACACTTAAAGATGTGTGAATAATTCATTTTCACATTATGCCATTTAAAATGTATACAAAAGCCACAGAGGAGTTGAAGGGCACAATGAAAACTGATTACTTCTTATTTAATTGGATTTATTCCTGTTAGTGTCACTGAAATTACTTTCTTTTACTTTTAATTTATTCAGAAAGTTAAACAACTAAGTAACTATGTAAGTCCAGAGATGATGCTGTAATTATGAAGTTTCACTGTGCAATTATTATTTTGAGACACCATCTGTCTTCTAAACAAACTGGAGTAAAAACAATGAGGTTCTCACAAAGAATAAAGAGCTTTATTGTAAGTAAATCTATCCACACCTGTAGGGATCAGAGCCAGTCCCAAGGCCAGAACAATTAATCACAGGATGGTTTAGCTGAGATGACAGGAGCGACTGACACCCTGTAATTTTCCCAGGCAGTATAATTTAGCTCATTATGTAACACAACAAGACTTCTATCATTACCGAGGTGTACTTATTTAGGTATTTCAGCATTTTCCGAAGATGGGAAAGGTTTTGTCATGCCATTATATTCGATATGGTTGGTGGTTGTGAACTGTAATTTTCATCCCAGATCATCCACAGTATTCAGTCACGGTCAAAGGAGTAACTCTTCCCAACTCCTCCACCACAGAAGAAAACAGTCTGGCTCAATGGTTTCTTAGACGAGGATTAAACAAAAGAAGAGAAAGAGCCATCTCTCTGCCGAAAGGCTGTAATTTAAAACTTTCTGTTCTCAAAGGTTTATGGCAGAATCTAACAGCAGGAATATAGAAAATCAAGACAGCGTCAAAATTCCAAGAATTGTTTATGCTACAAGTTTTTGCACCTCACAATGCTGCAGCCTGAACCTTCAGCCAAGAGCCAAATCATTGTGCATCACTGACGCAAGTATGAACCGAGATATTTCTGATGCAGAGCTAACACACTCGCCTGGATGGAGATAGTTTGAAAACACACTTTATAATGAAAACATAAAATGAAGCCTCCTCTTTTAGATTAGAAAGGACATTAACAGAGTGTTTTTATTTTAAGCGGTATGTAGACTATTAGGAGAATGATGGCTCAGCTCTGATGGTCATTTACTACGGAAATAACAGTCTCATTTCAGCCCACTTTTCAAAAGACATGCCCCTGACCCTTATTTTAAAACATGACAGTGATACAAAAAGAATATCTGAATTTAGGAAGCCACACAGTGAACAGGAATCAGCCAGGAAAAACCTGGATCTCTCCGTTTATGAAACATAACAGTTCAGTGAAGTGGCCTCTGCTGGGTTATGCTATACAACGTTTTAAATACATGGTGTCATGTAATATAAACTCCTGAGCCAGATGACCCTTAAACTGATCTTTGACCATAGTTTATCAATCATCTCAACAGTAAGGACTGATCAGAGGGGGACGCCGGACTGCAGCTCATGAGTCTGTCAGATGAAGTAACAACTGAACAGAACCCATTGTTGATTTATTTCCTTCGCTGCCACATTTTTCTCACTTGACTGTAAATCAAACAGCTGTTGTTTTAGTCTTAAGATCAGTTCAGTAGTGAAAAAGATGAGAGAAGGTGGATTTATCGGTCTCTTTATAGCCTCCATTCACACACAGGAAGAGAGGCCGGGAATGGCTTATCATTTCAAAGAGTCGGGCGAATGCGATGTGTGTGTGTGTGTGTGTGTGTGTGTGTGTGTGTGTGTGTGTGTGCAGACACACTACGACACATCACGTGACCAACTGCTCCAGCTATCCTGCGCCTGCAGCTGAGTGCCATCGTACAATGATATAACAGCCGCATCCTCTTCCCCATACACTCCAAGCCTAGCTTACCCTACAGATTCCACTTCATTCCTCGGATCCTATAGACCTATCTCCCAGCATGCACTGCAATCCTCTGGCTGCTTAATATGATTAAAAGTAATGGAAGTTCCCACGTGAATCTTCAGCCACCTCTTAACAGTTTGAAAGTGAAGCACTCTCGCTCTTTGTCCACTACAGCACTTTGGCTGTGTTTGCGAAATGAACATCCAGCTGCAACCCCTCTACTTGTGATAAAGTGATGCAGGCTGCACAGGCTTAAAAAGATGGAGACAGCAGAGTTCACAAAGGTCAACAACCAAACCTTGAAAGCACCATCAGTAACATAAAATAGCTCTGACATAAAATGATGGGTGTACAATACACAGACACACACACAGACACACACACAAGGTGATAAAAAATGTGTGTGTCCTCAAAGGCCAAGGGTGGTTTTCTAAAGCCTTCTGAAATTAACTGTTCTACATTTCTCACAACTTCCAAATACAATTATCATTATTTTTAGAGCTCCCAGGGCAATTCACTTAGAGCTAGAATATCATTTTCACACCAATTGTTCTACTTGCAAATAAATCACCATTTTAGCATCAAATATCACTCAATAACGGGCGATTTAATTAGAGACAATGTGCTTGGAGAACACACAGATCAACATCTATCCCAATTGTTTGCTTTCTTATTCAGCTGCTTTTCTGACCGGGCCTGAACTGCCCTTACACATAAGTCCTGATACTAACATTTCAAATGATTCTCTGAACAGCAGTGATTTTGAAAATGACAATGCTGGGTTAGCGTGTGAGAAGTGGTCAGTGAGATCTGCGCTGGAGAGAATAATACTTGCATAAGGGCAGAGAGAGAAAATTGAAGAGAAAAAAGAGAAAGCACAAAGACGAGGCAAGGTTATCAGTGTGTGAGCAGGCTGTCTGACGAGTAGTAGCAGGTGTAGCGGTGAGAAAAGGCAGAAGTGTTTGTGAGATGATTTGTATAAGAAGAGCAGAGAAACAGCAGAGAGAAGAGTGAGTCTAACAAACATACAACCAACTTCCATCTCAAAAGTCGACTCAAAAGTCGGGGATGGTACCAATGGATCGGGCATCCCCACATTAGTTCAGATGGAACCAACTTCCAAGTCTCTATGACCTTCAGAAAAAAAGTTATTCAAGAAAATCTGCATCTCCAATGGGGTTTTATCCCCAACCCTAACCCTAACCCTGGCTGCAACCCTAACCCTAATTGCAACCCTAACCCTAACCCTAATTTCAGCCCTTACCCTATTCACCTTAGGGTGAATAACTCTGCGCTGCTTGCTCGAAACGGGCTGAAATTTGGCGTGGGTGCGTGGCTGTCTCCCCTTTATCATGTGTGAAATGCCCGACTCTCTACGACTTTCAGAAAAAAAGTTATTCAAAAATATCGTGTACCTTTTGGTTGAGACTTGGTGGTTTGACCTCTGCCGGAGGTCGTAGAAGCTCGGGGATGGTACCAATGGATCGGGCATCCCCACATTAGTTCAGATGGAACCAACTTCCAAGTCTCTATGACCTTCAGAAAAAAAGTTATTCAAGAAAATCTGCATCTCCAATGGGGTTTTATCCCCAACCCTAACCCTAACCCTGGCTGCAACCCTAACCCTAATTGCAACCCTAACCCTAACCCTAATTTCAGCCCTTACCCTATTCACCTTAGGGTGAATAACTCTGCGCTGCTTGCTCGAAACGGGCTGAAATTTGGCGTGGGTGCGTGGCTGTCTCCCCTTTATCATGTGTGAAATGCCTGACTCTCTACGACTTTCAGAAAAAAAGTTATTCAAAAATATCGTGTACCTTTTGGTTGAGACTCGGTGGTTTGACCTCTGCCGGAGGTCGTAGAAGCTCGGGGATGGTACCAATGGATCGGGCATCCCCACATTAGTTCAGATGGAACCAACTTCCAAGTCTCTATGACCTTCAGAAAAAAGTTATTCAAGAAAATCTGCATCTCCAATGGGGTTTTATCCCCAACCCTAACCCTAACCCTGGCTGCAACCCTAACCCTAATTGCAACCCTAACCCTAACCCTAATTTCAGCCCTTACCCTATTCACCTTAGGGTGAATAACTCTGCGCTGCTTGCTCGAAACGGGCTGAAATTTGGCGTGGGTGCGTGGCTGTCTCCCCTTTATCATGTGTGAAATGCCTGACTCTCTACGACTTTCAGAAAAAAAGTTATTCAAAAATATCGTGTACCTTTTGGTTGAGACTCGGTGGTTTGACCTCTGCCGGAGGTCGTAGAAGCTCGGGGATGGTACCAATGGATCGGGCATCCCCACATTAGTTCAGATGGAACCAACTTCCAAGTCTCTATGACCTTCAGAAAAAAGTTATTCAAGAAAATCTGCATCTCCAATGGGGTTTTATCCCCAACCCTAACCCTAACCCTAATTGCAACCCTAACCCTAACCCTAACCCTAATTTCAGCCCTTACCCTATTCACCTTAGGGTGAATAACTCTGCGCTGCTTGCTCGAAACGGGCTGAAATTTGGCGTGGGTGCGTGGCTGTCTCCCCTTTATCATGTGTGAAATGCCCGACTCTCTACGACTTTCAGAAAAAAAGTTATTCAAAAATATCGTGTACCTTTTGGTTGAGATTCGGTGGTTTGACCTCTGCCGGAGGTCGTAGAAGCTCAAGGATGGTACCAATGGATCGGGCATCCCCACATTAGTTCAGATGGAACCAACTTCCAAGTCTCTATGACCTTCAGAAAAAAAGTTATTCAAGAAAATCTGCATCTCCAATGGGGTTTTATCCCCAACCCTAACCCTAACCCTGGCTGCAACCCTAACCCTAATTGCAACCCTAACCCTAACCCTAATTTCAGCCCTTACCCTATTCACCTTAGGGTGAATAACTCTGCGCTGCTTGCTCGAAACGGGCTGAAATTTGGCGTGGGTGCGTGGCTGTCTCCCCTTTATCATGTGTGAAATGCCCGACTCTCTACGACTTTCAGAAAAAAAGTTATTCAAAAATATCGTGTACCTTTTGGTTGAGACTCGGTGGTTTGACCTCTGCCGGAGGTCGTAGAAGCTCGGGGATGGTACCAATGGATCGGGCATCCCCACATTAGTTCAGATGGAACCAACTTCCAAGTCTCTATGACCTTCAGAAAAAAAGTTATTCAAGAAAATCTGCATCTCCAATGGGGTTTTATCCCCAACCCTAACCCTAACCCTGGCTGCAACCCTAACCCTAATTGCAACCCTAACCCTAACCCTAACCCTAATTTCAGCCCTTACCCTATTCACCTTAGGGTGAATAACTCTGCGCTGCTTGCTCGAAACGGGCTGAAATTTGGCGTGGGTGCGTGGCTGTCTCCCCTTTATCATGTGTGAAATGCCCGACTCTCTACGACTTTCAGAAAAAAAGTTATTCAAAAATATTGTGTACCTTTTGGTTGAGACTCGGTGGTTTGACCCCTTCCGGAGGTCGTAGAAGCTCGGGGATGGTACCAATGGATCGGGCATCCCCACATTAGTTCAGATGGAACCAACTTCCAAGTCTCTATGACCTTCAGAAAAAAAGTTATTCAAGAAAATCTGCATCTCCAATGGGGTTTTATCCCCAACCCTAACCCTAACCCTGGCTGCAACCCTAACCCTAATTGCAACCCTAACCCTAACCCTAACCCTAATTTCAGCCCTTACCCTATTCACCTTAGGGTGAATAACTCTGCGCTGCTTGCTCGAAACGGGCTGAAATTTGGCGTGGGTGCGTGGCTGTCTCCCCTTTATCATGTGTGAAATGCCCGACTCTCTACGACTTTCAGAAAAAAAGTTATTCAAAAATATCGTGTACCTTTTGGTTGAGACTCGGTGGTTTGACCTCTGCCGGAGGTCGTAGAAGCTCGGGGATGGTACCAATGGATCGGGCATCCCCACATTAGTTCAGATGGAACCAACTTCCAAGTCTCTATGACCTTCAGAAAAAAAGTTATTCAAGAAAATCTGCATCTCCAATGGGGTTTTATCCCCAACCCTAACCCTAACCCTGGCTGCAACCCTAACCCTAATTGCAACCCTAACCCTAACCCTAATTTCAGCCCTTACCCTATTCACCTTAGGGTGAATAACTCTGCGCTGCTTGCTCGAAACGGGCTGAAATTTGGCGTGGGTGCGTGGCTGTCTCCCCTTTATCATGTGTGAAATGCCCGACTCTCTACGACTTTCAGAAAAAAAGTTATTCAAAAATATCGTGTACCTTTTGGTTGAGACTCGGTGGTTTGACCTCTGCCGGAGGTCGTAGAAGCTCGGGGATGGTACCAATGGATCGGGCATCCCCACATTAGTTCAGATGGAACCAACTTCCAAGTCTCTATGACCTTCAGAAAAAAGTTATTCAAGAAAATCTGCATCTCCAATGGGGTTTTATCCCCAACCCTAACCCTAACCCTAATTGCAACCCTAACCCTAACCCTAACCCTAATTTCAGCCCTTACCCTATTCACCTTAGGGTGAATAACTCTGCGCTGCTTGCTCGAAACGGGCTGAAATTTGGCGTGGGTGCGTGGCTGTCTCCCCTTTATCATGTGTGAAATGCCCGACTCTCTACGACTTTCAGAAAAAAAGTTATTCAAAAATATCGTGTACCTTTTGGTTGAGATTCGGTGGTTTGACCTCTGCCGGAGGTCGTAGAAGCTCAAGGATGGTACCAATGGATCGGGCATCCCCACATTAGTTCAGATGGAACCAACTTCCAAGTCTCTATGACCTTCAGAAAAAAAGTTATTCAAGAAAATCTGCATCTCCAATGGGGTTTTATCCCCAACCCTAACCCTAACCCTGGCTGCAACCCTAACCCTAATTGCAACCCTAACCCTAACCCTAATTTCAGCCCTTACCCTATTCACCTTAGGGTGAATAACTCTGCGCTGCTTGCTCGAAACGGGCTGAAATTTGGCGTGGGTGCGTGGCTGTCTCCCCTTTATCATGTGTGAAATGCCCGACTCTCTACGACTTTCAGAAAAAAAGTTATTCAAAAATATCGTGTACCTTTTGGTTGAGACTCGGTGGTTTGACCTCTGCCGGAGGTCGTAGAAGCTCGGGGATGGTACCAATGGATCGGGCATCCCCACATTTGTTCAGATGGAACCAACTTCCAAGTCTCTATGACCTTCAGAAAAAAAGTTATTCAAGAAAATCTGCATCTCCAATGGGGTTTTATCCCCAACCCTAACCCTAACCCTGGCTGCAACCCTAACCCTAATTGCAACCCTAACCCTAACCCTAACCCTAATTTCAGCCCTTACCCTATTCACCTTAGGGTGAATAACTCTGCGCTGCTTGCTCGAAACGGGCTGAAATTTTGCGTGGGTGCGTGGCTGTCTCCCCTTTATCATGTGTGAAATGCCCGACTCTCTACGACTTTCAGAAAAAAAGTTATTCAAAAATATCGTGTACCTTTTGGTTGAGACTCGGTGGTTTGACCTCTGCCGGAGGTCGTAGAAGCTCGGGGATGGTACCAATGGATCGGGCATCCCCACATTAGTTCAGATGGAACCAACTTCCAAGTCTCTATGACCTTCAGAAAAAAAGTTATTCAAGAAAATCTGCATCTCCAATGGGGTTTTATCCCCAACCCTAACCCTAACCCTGGCTGCAACCCTAACCCTAATTGCAACCCTAACCCTAACCCTAACCCTAATTTCAGCCCTTACCCTATTCACCTTAGGGTGAATAACTCTGCGCTGCTTGCTCGAAACGGGCTGAAATTTGGCGTGGGTGCGTGGCTGTCTCCCCTTTATCATGTGTGAAATGCCCGACTCTCTACGACTTTCAGAAAAAAAGTTATTCAAAAATATTGTGTACCTTTTGGTTGAGACTCGGTGGTTTGACCCCTTCCGGAGGTCGTAGAAGCTCGGGGATGGTACCAATGGATCGGGCATCCCCACATTAGTTCAGATGGAACCAACTTCCAAGTCTCTATGACCTTCAGAAAAAAAGTTATTCAAGAAAATCTGCATCTCCAATGGGGTTTTATCCCCAACCCTAACCCTAACCCTGGCTGCAACCCTAACCCTAATTGCAACCCTAACCCTAACCCTAACCCTAATTTCAGCCCTTACCCTATTCAC
The DNA here is from genome assembly GCF_024713975.1 of Paralichthys olivaceus. Taxonomy (NCBI): domain Eukaryota; kingdom Metazoa; phylum Chordata; class Actinopteri; order Pleuronectiformes; family Paralichthyidae; genus Paralichthys; species Paralichthys olivaceus. The sequence continues at coordinate 3,335,918 of NC_091115.1, forward strand.
CTTAGGGTGAATAACTCTGCGCTGCTTGCTCGAAACGGGCTGAAATTTGGCGTGGGTGCGTGGCTGTCTCCCCTTTATCATGTGTGAAATGCCCGACTCTCTACGACTTTCAGAAAAAAAGTTATTCAAAAATATCGTGTACCTTTTGGTTGAGACTCGGTGGTTTGACCTCTGCCGGAGGTCGTAGAAGCTCGGGGATGGTACCAATGGATCGGGCATCCCCACATTAGTTCAGATGGAACCAACTTCCAAGTCTCTATGACCTTCAGAAAAAAAGTTATTCAAGAAAATCTGCATCTCCAATGGGGTTTTATCCCCAACCCTAACCCTAACCCTGGCTGCAACCCTAACCCTAATTGCAACCCTAACCCTAACCCTAATTTCAGCCCTTACCCTATTCACCTTAGGGTGAATAACTCTGCGCTGCTTGCTCGAAACGGGCTGAAATTTTGCGTGGGTGCGTGGCTGTCTCCCCTTTATCATGTGTGAAATGCCCGACTCTCTACGACTTTCAGAAAAAAAGTTATTCAAAAATATCGTGTACCTTTTGGTTGAGACTCGGTGGTTTGACCTCTGCCGGAGGTCGTAGAAGCTCGGGGATGGTACCAATGGATCGGGCATCCCCACATTAGTTCAGATGGAACCAACTTCCAAGTCTCTATGACCTTCAGAAAAAAAGTTATTCAAGAAAATCTGCATCTCCAATGGGGTTTTATCCCCAACCCTAACCCTAACCCTGGCTGCAACCCTAACCCTAATTGCAACCCTAACCCTAACCCTAACCCTAATTTCAGCCCTTACCCTATTCACCTTAGGGTGAATAACTCTGCGCTGCTTGCTCGAAACGGGCTGAAATTTGGCGTGGGTGCGTGGCTGTCTCCCCTTTATCATGTGTGAAATGCCCGACTCTCTACGACTTTCAGAAAAAAAGTTATTCAAAAATATCGTGTACCTTTTGGTTGAGACTCGGTGGTTTGACCCCTTCCGGAGGTCGTAGAAGCTCGGGGATGGTACCAATGGATCGGGCATCCCCACATTAGTTCAGATGGAACCAACTTCCAAGTCTCTATGACCTTCAGAAAAAAAGTTATTCAAGAAAATCTGCATCTCCAATGGGGTTTTATCCCCAACCCTAACTCTAACCCTGGCTGCAACCCTAACCCTAATTGCAACCCTAACCCTAACCCTAACCCTAATTTCAGCCCTTACCCTATTCACCTTAGGGTGAATAACTCTGCGCTGCTTGCTCGAAACGGGCTGAAATTTGGCGTGGGTGCGTGGCTGTCTCCCCTTTATCATGTGTGAAATGCCCGACTCTCTACGACTTTCAGAAAAAAAGTTATTCAAAAATATCGTGTACCTTTTGGTTGAGATTCGGTGGTTTGACCTCTGCCGGAGGTCGTAGAAGCTCAAGGATGGTACCAATGGATCGGGCATCCCCACATTAGTTCAGATGGAACCAACTTCCAAGTCTCTATGACCTTCAGAAAAAAAGTTATTCAAGAAAATCTGCATCTCCAATGGGGTTTTATCCCCAACCCTAACCCTAACCCTGGCTGCAACCCTAACCCTAATTGCAACCCTAACCCTAACCCTAATTTCAGCCCTTACCCTATTCACCTTAGGGTGAATAACTCTGCGCTGCTTGCTCGAAACGGGGTGAAATTTGGCGTGGGTGCGTGGCTGTCTCCCCTTCATCATGTGTGAAATGCCCGACTCTCTACGACTTTCAGAAAAAAAGTTATTCAAAAATATTGTGTACCTTTTGGTTGAGACTCGGTGGTTTGACCTCTGCCGGAGGTCGTAGAAGCTCGGGGATGGTACCAATGGATCGGGCATCCCCACATTAGTTCAGATGGAACCAACTTCCAAGTCTCTATGACCTTCAGAAAAAAAGTTATTCAAGAAAATCTGCATCTCCAATGGGGTTTTATCCCCAACCCTAACCCTAACCCTGGCTGCAACCCTAACCCTAATTGCAACCCTAACCCTAACCCTAACCCTAATTTCAGCCCTTACCCTATTCACCTTAGGGTGAATAACTCTGCGCTGCTTGCTCGAAACGGGCTGAAATTTGGCGTGGGTGCGTGGCTGTCTCCCCTTTATCATGTGTGAAATGCCCGACTCTCTACGACTTTCAGAAAAAAAGTTATTCAAAAATATCGTGTACCTTTTGGTTGAGACTCGGTGGTTTGACCTCTGCCGGAGGTCGTAGAAGCTCGGGGATGGTACCAATGGATCGGGCATCCCCACATTAGTTCAGATGGAACCAACTTCCAAGTCTCTATGACCTTCAGAAAAAAAGTTATTCAAGAAAATCTGCATCTCCAATGGGGTTTTATCCCCAACCCTAACTCTAACCCTGGCTGCAACCCTAACCCTAATTGCAACCCTAACCCTAACCCTAACCCTAATTTCAGCCCTTACCCTATTCACCTTAGGGTGAATAACTCTGCGCTGCTTGCTCGAAACGGGCTGAAATTTGGCGTGGGTGCGTGGCTGTCTCCCCTTTATCATGTGTGAAATGCCCGACTCTCTACGACTTTCAGAAAAAAAGTTATTCAAAAATATCGTGTACCTTTTGGTTGAGATTCGGTGGTTTGACCTCTGCCGGAGGTCGTAGAAGCTCGGGGATGGTACCAATGGATCGGGCATCCCCACATTAGTTCAGATGGAACCAACTTCCAAGTCTCTATGACCTTCAGAAAAAAAGTTATTCAAGAAAATCTGCATCTCCAATGGGGTTTTATCCCCAACCCTAACTCTAACCCTGGCTGCAACCCTAACCCTAATTGCAACCCTAACCCTAACCCTAATTTCAGCCCTTACCCTATTCACCTTAGGGTGAATAACTCTGCGCTGCTTGCTCGAAACGGGCTGAAATTTGGCGTGGGTGCGTGGCTGTCTCCCCTTTATCATGTGTGAAATGCCCGACTCTCTACGACTTTCAGAAAAAAAGTTATTCAAAAATATCGTGTACCTTTTGGTTGAGACTCGGTGGTTTGACCCCTTCCGGAGGTCGTAGAAGCTCGGGGATGGTACCAATGGATCGGGCATCCCCACATTAGTTCAGATGGAACCAACTTCCAAGTCTCTATGACCTTCAGAAAAAAAGTTATTCAAGAAAATCTGCATCTCCAATGGGGTTTTATCCCCAACCCTAACTCTAACCCTGGCTGCAACCCTAACCCTAATTGCAACCCTAACCCTAACCCTAATTTCAGCCCTTACCCTATTCACCTTAGGGTGAATAACTCTGCGCTGCTTGCTCGAAACGGGCTGAAATTTGGCGTGGGTGCGTGGCTGTCTCCCCTTCATCATGTGTGAAATGCCCGACTCTCTACGACTTTCAGAAAAAAAGTTATTCAAAAATATCGTGTACCTTTTGGTTGAGACTCGGTGGTTTGACCCCTTCCGGAGGTCGTAGAAGCTCGGGGATGGTACCAATGGATCGGGCATCCCCACATTAGTTCAGATGGAACCAACTTCCAAGTCTCTATGACCTTCAGAAAAAAAGTTATTCAAGAAAATCTGCATCTCCAATGGGGTTTTATCCCCAACCCTAACCCTAACCCTGGCTGCAACCCTAACCCTAATTGCAACCCTAACCCTAACCCTAACCCTAATTTCAGCCCTTACCCTATTCACCTTAGGGTGAATAACTCTGCGCTGCTTGCTCGAAACGGGCTGAAATTTGGCGTGGGTGCGTGGCTGTCTCCCCTTTATCATGTGTGAAATGCCCGACTCTCTACGACTTTCAGAAAAAAAGTTATTCAAAAATATCGTGTACCTTTTGGTTGAGACTCGGTGATTTGACCTCTGCCGGAGGTCGTAGAAGCTCGGGGATGGTACCAATGGATCGGGCATCCCCACATTAGTTCAGATGGAACCAACTTCCAAGTCTCTATGACCTTCAGAAAAAAAGTTATTCAAGAAAATCTGCATCTCCAATGGGGTTTTATCCCCAACCCTAACCCTAACCCTGGCTGCAACCCTAACCCTAATTGCAACCCTAACCCTAACCCTAACCCTAATTTCAGCCCTTACCCTATTCACCTTAGGGTGAATAACTCTGCGCTGCTTGCTCGAAACGGGCTGAAATTTGGCGTGGGTGCGTGGCTGTCTCCCCTTTATCATGTGTGAAATGCCCGACTCTCTACGACTTTCAGAAAAAAAGTTATTCAAAAACATCGTGTACCTTTTGGTTGAGACTCGGTGGTTTGACCTCTGCCGGAGGTCGTAGAAGCTCGGGGATGGTACCAATGGATCGGGCATCCCCACATTAGTTCAGATGGAACCAACTTCCAAGTCTCTATGACCTTCAGAAAAAAAGTTATTCAAGAAAATCTGCATCTCCAATGGGGTTTTATCCCCAACCCTAACTCTAACCCTGGCTGCAACCCTAACCCTAATTGCAACCCTAACCCTAATTTCAGCCCTTACCCTATTCACCTTAGGGTGAATAACTCTGCGCTGCTTGCTCGAAACGGGCTGAAATTTGGCGTGGGTGCGTGGCTGTCTCCCCTTTATCATGTGTGAAATGCCCGACTCTCTACGACTTTCAGAAAAAAAGTTATTCAAAAATATCGTGTACCTTTTGGTTGAGACTCGGTGATTTGACCTCTGCCGGAGGTCGTAGAAGCTCGGGGATGGTACCAATGGATCGGGCATCCCCACATTAGTTCAGATGGAACCAACTTCCAAGTCTCTATGACCTTCAGAAAAAAAGTTATTCAAGAAAATCTGCATCTCCAATGGGGTTTTATCCCCAACCCTAACCCTAACCCTGGCTGCAACCCTAACCCTAATTGCAACCCTAACCCTAACCCTAACCCTAATTTCAGCCCTTACCCTATTCACCTTAGGGTGAATAACTCTGCGCTGCTTGCTCGAAACGGGCTGAAATTTGGCGTGGGTGCGTGGCTGTCTCCCCTTTATCATGTGTGAAATGCCCGACTCTCTACGACTTTCAGAAAAAAAGTTATTCAAAAATATCGTGTACCTTTTGGTTGAGACTCGGTGGTTTGACCCCTTCCGGAGGTCGTAGAAGCTCGGGGATGGTACCAATGGATCGGGCATCCCCACATTAGTTCAGATGGAACCAACTTCCAAGTCTCTATGACCTTCAGAAAAAAAGTTATTCAAGAAAATCTGCATCTCCAATGGGGTTTTATCCCCAACCCTAACTCTAACCCTGGCTGCAACCCTAACCCTAATTTCAGCCCTTACCCTATTCACCTTAGGGTGAATAACTCTGCGCTGCTTGCTCGAAACGGGCTGAAATTTGGCGTGGGTGCGTGGCTGTCTCCCCTTTATCATGTGTGAAATGCCCGACTCTCTACGACTTTCAGAAAAAAAGTTATTCAAAAATATCGTGTACCTTTTGGTTGAGACTCGGTGGTTTGACCTCTGCCGGAGGTCGTAGAAGCTCGGGGATGGTACCAATGGATCGGGCATCCCCACATTAGTTCAGATGGAACCAACTTCCAAGTCTCTATGACCTTCAGAAAAAAAGTTATTCAAGAAAATCTGCATCTCCAATGGGGTTTTATCCCCAACCCTAACTCTAACCCTGGCTGCAACCCTAACCCTAATTGCAACCCTAACCCTAACCCTAATTTCAGCCCTTACCCTATTCACCTTAGGGTGAATAACTCTGCGCTGCTTGCTCGAAACGGGGTGAAATTTGGCGTGGGTGCGTGGCTGTCTCCCCTTCATCATGTGTGAAATGCCCGACTCTCTACGACTTTCAGAAAAAAAGTTATTCAAAAATATTGTGTACCTTTTGGTTGAGACTCGGTGGTTTGACCTCTGCCGGAGGTCGTAGAAGCTCGGGGATGGTACCAATGGATCGGGCATCCCCACATTAGTTCAGATGGAACCAACTTCCAAGTCTCTATGACCTTCAGAAAAAAAGTTATTCAAGAAAATCTGCATCTCCAATGGGGTTTTATCCCCAACCCTAACCCTAACCCTGGCTGCAACCCTAACCCTAATTGCAACCCTAACCCTAACCCTAACCCTAATTTCAGCCCTTACCCTATTCACCTTAGGGTGAATAACTCTGCGCTGCTTGCTCGAAACGGGCTGAAATTTGGCGTGGGTGCGTGGCTGTCTCCCCTTTATCATGTGTGAAATGCCCGACTCTCTACGACTTTCAGAAAAAAAGTTATTCAAAAATATCGTGTACCTTTTGGTTGAGACTCGGTGGTTTGACCCCTTCCGGAGGTCGTAGAAGCTCGGGGATGGTACCAATGGATCGGGCATCCCCACATTAGTTCAGATGGAACCAACTTCCAAGTCTCTATGACCTTCAGAAAAAAAGTTATTCAAGAAAATCTGCATCTCCAATGGGGTTTTATCCCCAACCCTAACTCTAACCCTGGCTGCAACCCTAACCCTAATTGCAACCCTAACCCTAACCCTAACCCTAATTTCAGCCCTTACCCTATTCACCTTAGGGTGAATAACTCTGCGCTGCTTGCTCGAAACGGGCTGAAATTTGGCGTGGGTGCGTGGCTGTCTCCCCTTTATCATGTGTGAAATGCCCGACTCTCTACGACTTTCAGAAAAAAAGTTATTCAAAAATATCGTGTACCTTTTGGTTGAGATTCGGTGGTTTGACCTCTGCCGGAGGTCGTAGAAGCTCAAGGATGGTACCAATGGATCGGGCATCCCCACATTAGTTCAGATGGAACCAACTTCCAAGTCTCTATGACCTTCAGAAAAAAAGTTATTCAAGAAAATCTGCATCTCCAATGGGGTTTTATCCCCAACCCTAACCCTAACCCTGGCTGCAACCCTAACCCTAATTGCAACCCTAACCCTAACCCTAATTTCAGCCCTTACCCTATTCACCTTAGGGTGAATAACTCTGCGCTGCTTGCTCGAAACGGGGTGAAATTTGGCGTGGGTGCGTGGCTGTCTCCCCTTCATCATGTGTGAAATGCCCGACTCTCTACGACTTTCAGAAAAAAAGTTATTCAAAAATATTGTGTACCTTTTGGTTGAGACTCGGTGGTTTGACCTCTGCCGGAGGTCGTAGAAGCTCGGGGATGGTACCAATGGATCGGGCATCCCCACATTAGTTCAGATGGAACCAACTTCCAAGTCTCTATGACCTTCAGAAAAAAAGTTATTCAAGAAAATCTGCATCTCCAATGGGGTTTTATCCCCAACCCTAACCCTAACCCTGGCTGCAACCCTAACCCTAATTGCAACCCTAACCCTAACCCTAACCCTAATTTCAGCCCTTACCCTATTCACCTTAGGGTGAATAACTCTGCGCTGCTTGCTCGAAACGGGCTGAAATTTGGCGTGGGTGCGTGGCTGTCTCCCCTTTATCATGTGTGAAATGCCCGACTCTCTACGACTTTCAGAAAAAAAGTTATTCAAAAATATCGTGTACCTTTTGGTTGAGACTCGGTGGTTTGACCTCTGCCGGAGGTCGTAGAAGCTCGGGGATGGTACCAATGGATCGGGCATCCCCACATTAGTTCAGATGGAACCAACTTCCAAGTCTCTATGACCTTCAGAAAAAAAGTTATTCAAGAAAATCTGCATCTCCAATGGGGTTTTATCCCCAACCCTAACTCTAACCCTGGCTGCAACCCTAACCCTAATTGCAACCCTAACCCTAACCCTAACCCTAATTTCAGCCCTTACCCTATTCACCTTAGGGTGAATAACTCTGCGCTGCTTGCTCGAAACGGGCTGAAATTTGGCGTGGGTGCGTGGCTGTCTCCCCTTTATCATGTGTGAAATGCCCGACTCTCTACGACTTTCAGAAAAAAAGTTATTCAAAAATATCGTGTACCTTTTGGTTGAGATTCGGTGGTTTGACCTCTGCCGGAGGTCGTAGAAGCTCGGGGATGGTACCAATGGATCGGGCATCCCCACATTAGTTCAGATGGAACCAACTTCCAAGTCTCTATGACCTTCAGAAAAAAAGTTATTCAAGAAAATCTGCATCTCCAATGGGGTTTTATCCCCAACCCTAACTCTAACCCTGGCTGCAACCCTAACCCTAATTGCAACCCTAACCCTAACCCTAATTTCAGCCCTTACCCTATTCACCTTAGGGTGAATAACTCTGCGCTGCTTGCTCGAAACGGGCTGAAATTTGGCGTGGGTGCGTGGCTGTCTCCCCTTTATCATGTGTGAAATGCCCGACTCTCTACGACTTTCAGAAAAAAAGTTATTCAAAAATATCGTGTACCTTTTGGTTGAGACTCGGTGGTTTGACCCCTTCCGGAGGTCGTAGAAGCTCGGGGATGGTACCAATGGATCGGGCATCCCCACATTAGTTCAGATGGAACCAACTTCCAAGTCTCTATGACCTTCAGAAAAAAAGTTATTCAAGAAAATCTGCATCTCCAATGGGGTTTTATCCCCAACCCTAACTCTAACCCTGGCTGCAACCCTAACCCTAATTGCAACCCTAACCCTAACCCTAATTTCAGCCCTTACCCTATTCACCTTAGGGTGAATAACTCTGCGCTGCTTGCTCGAAACGGGCTGAAATTTGGCGTGGGTGCGTGGCTGTCTCCCCTTTATCATGTGTGAAATGCCCGACTCTCTACGACTTTCAGAAAAAAAGTAATTCAAAAATATCGTGTACCTTTTGGTTGAGACTCGGTGGTTTGACCCCTTCCGGAGGTCGTAGAAGCTCGGGGATGGTACCAATGGATCGGGCATCCCCACATTAGTTCAGATGGAACCAACTTCCAAGTCTCTATGACCTTCAGAAAAAAAGTTATTCAAGAAAATCTGCATCTCCAATGGGGTTTTATCCCCAACCCTAACCCTAACCCTGGCTGCAACCCTAACCCTAATTGCAACCCTAACCCTAACCCTAACCCTAATTTCAGCCCTTACCCTATTCACCTTAGGGTGAATAACTCTGCGCTGCTTGCTCGAAACGGGCTGAAATTTGGCGTGGGTGCGTGGCTGTCTCCCCTTTATCATGTGTGAAATGCCCGACTCTCTACGACTTTCAGAAAAAAAGTTATTCAAAAATATCGTGTACCTTTTGGTTGAGACTCGGTGATTTGACCTCTGCCGGAGGTCGTAGAAGCTCGGGGATGGTACCAATGGATCGGGCATCCCCACATTAGTTCAGATGGAACCAACTTCCAAGTCTCTATGACCTTCAGAAAAAAAGTTATTCAAGAAAATCTGCATCTCCAATGGGGTTTTATCCCCAACCCTAACCCTAACCCTGGCTGCAACCCTAACCCTAATTGCAACCCTAACCCTAACCCTAACCCTAATTTCAGCCCTTACCCTATTCACCTTAGGGTGAATAACTCTGCGCTGCTTGCTCGAAACGGGCTGAAATTTGGCGTGGGTGCGTGGCTGTCTCCCCTTTATCATGTGTGAAATGCCCGACTCTCTACGACTTTCAGAAAAAAAGTTATTCAAAAACATCGTGTACCTTTTGGTTGAGACTCGGTGGTTTGACCTCTGCCGGAGGTCGTAGAAGCTCGGGGATGGTACCAATGGATCGGGCATCCCCACATTAGTTCAGATGGAACCAACTTCCAAGTCTCTATGACCTTCAGAAAAAAAGTTATTCAAGAAAATCTGCATCTCCAATGGGGTTTTATCCCCAACCCTAACTCTAACCCTGGCTGCAACCCTAACCCTAATTGCAACCCTAACCCTAATTTCAGCCCTTACCCTATTCACCTTAGGGTGAATAACTCTGCGCTGCTTGCTCGAAACGGGCTGAAATTTGGCGTGGGTGCGTGGCTGTCTCCCCTTTATCATGTGTGAAATGCCCGACTCTCTACGACTTTCAGAAAAAAAGTTATTCAAAAATATCGTGTACCTTTTGGTTGAGACTCGGTGATTTGACCTCTGCCGGAGGTCGTAGAAGCTCGGGGATGGTACCAATGGATCGGGCATCCCCACATTAGTTCAGATGGAACCAACTTCCAAGTCTCTATGACCTTCAGAAAAAAAGTTATTCAAGAAAATCTGCATCTCCAATGGGGTTTTATCCCCAACCCTAACCCTAACCCTGGCTGCAACCCTAACCCTAATTGCAACCCTAACCCTAACCCTAACCCTAATTTCAGCCCTTACCCTATTCACCTTAGGGTGAATAACTCTGCGCTGCTTGCTCGAAACGGGCTGAAATTTGGCGTGGGTGCGTGGCTGTCTCCCCTTTATCATGTGTGAAATGCCCGACTCTCTACGACTTTCAGAAAAAAAGTTATTCAAAAATATCGTGTACCTTTTGGTTGAGACTCGGTGGTTTGACCCCTTCCGGAGGTCGTAGAAGCTCGGGGATGGTACCAATGGATCGGGCATCCCCACATTAGTTCAGATGGAACCAACTTCCAAGTCTCTATGACCTTCAGAAAAAAAGTTATTCAAGAAAATCTGCATCTCCAATGGGGTTTTATCCCCAACCCTAACTCTAACCCTGGCTGCAACCCTAACCCTAATTTCAGCCCTTACCCTATTCACCTTAGGGTGAATAACTCTGCGCTGCTTGCTCGAAACGGGCTGAAATTTGGCGTGGGTGCGTGGCTGTCTCCCCTTTATCATGTGTGAAATGCCCGACTCTCTACGACTTTCAGAAAAAAAGTTATTCAAAAATATCGTGTACCTTTTGGTTGAGACTCGGTGGTTTGACCTCTGCCGGAGGTCGTAGAAGCTCGGGGATGGTACCAATGGATCGGGCATCCCCACATTAGTTCAGATGGAACCAACTTCCAAGTCTCTATGACCTTCAGAAAAAAAGTTATTCAAGAAAATCTGCATCTCCAATGGGGTTTTATCCCCAACCCTAACTCTAACCCTGGCTGCAACCCTAACCCTAATTGCAACCCTAACCCTAACCCTAATTTCAGCCCTTACCCTATTCACCTTAGGGTGAATAACTCTGCGCTGCTTGCTCGAAACGGGGTGAAATTTGGCGTGGGTGCGTGGCTGTCTCCCCTTCATCATGTGTGAAATGCCCGACTCTCTACGACTTTCAGAAAAAAAGTTATTCAAAAATATTGTGTACCTTTTGGTTGAGACTCGGTGGTTTGACCTCTGCCGGAGGTCGTAGAAGCTCGGGGATGGTACCAATGGATCGGGCATCCCCACATTAGTTCAGATGGAACCAACTTCCAAGTCTCTATGACCTTCAGAAAAAAAGTTATTCAAGAAAATCTGCATCTCCAATGGGGTTTTATCCCCAACCCTAACCCTAACCCTGGCTGCAACCCTAACCCTAATTGCAACCCTAACCCTAACCCTAATTTCAGCCCTTACCCTATTCACCTTAGGGTGAATAACTCTGCGCTGCTTGCTCGAAACGGGCTGAAATTTGGCGTGGGTGCGTGGCTGTCTCCCCTTTATCATGTGTGAAATGCCCGACTCTCTACGACTTTCAGAAAAAAAGTTATTCAAAAATATCGTGTACCTTTTGGTTGAGACTCGGTGGTTTGACCCCTTCCGGAGGTCGTAGAAGCTCGGGGATGGTACCAATGGATCGGGCATCCCCACATTAGTTCAGATGGAACCAACTTCCAAGTCTCTATGACCTTCAGAAAAAAAGTTATTCAAGAAAATCTGCATCTCCAATGGGGTTTTATCCCCAACCCTAACCCTAACCCTGGCTGCAACCCTAACCCTAATTGCAACCCTAACCCTAACCCTAATTTCAGCCCTTACCCTATTCACCTTAGGGTGAATAACTCTGCGCTGCTTGCTCGAAACGGGCTGAAATTTGGCGTGGGTGCGTGGCTGTCTCCCCTTTATCATGTGTGAAATGCCCGACTCTCTACGACTTTCAGAAAAAAAGTTATTCAAAAATATCGTGTACCTTTTGGTTGAGACTCGGTGGTTTGACCTCTGCCGGAGGTCGTAGAAGCTCGGGGATGGTACCAATGGATCGGGCATCCCCACATTAGTTCAGATGGAACCAACTTCCAAGTCTCTATGACCTTCAGAAAAAAAGTTATTCAAGAAAATCTGCATCTCCAATGGGGTTTTATCCCCAACCCTAACCCTAACCCTGGCTGCAACCCTAACCCTAATTGCAACCCTAACCCTAACCCTAACCCTAATTTCAGCCCTTACCCTATTCACCTTAGGGTGAATAACTCTGCGCTGCTTGCTCGAAACGGGCTGAAATTTGGCGTGGGTGCGTGGCTGTCTCCCCTTTATCATGTGTGAAATGCCCGACTCTCTACGACTTTCAGAAAAAAAGTTATTCAAAAATATCGTGTACCTTTTGGTTGAGACTCGGTGGTTTGACCCCTTCCGGAGGTCGTAGAAGCTCGGGGATGGTACCAATGGATCGGGCATCCCCACATTAGTTCAGATGGAACCAACTTCCAAGTCTCTATGACCTTCAGAAAAAAAGTTATTCAAGAAAATCTGCATCTCCAATGGGGTTTTATCCCCAACCCTAACTCTAACCCTGGCTGCAACCCTAACCCTAATTGCAACCCTAACCCTAACCCTAATTTCAGCCCTTACCCTATTCACCTTAGGGTGAATAACTCTGCGCTGCTTGCTCGAAACGGGCTGAAATTTGGCGTGGGTGCGTGGCTGTCTCCCCTTTATCATGTGTGAAATGCCCGACTCGCTACGACTTTCAGAAAAAAAGTTATTCAAAAATATCGTGTACCTTTTGGTTGAGACTCGGTGGTTTGACCTCTGCCGGAGGTCGTAGAAGCTCGGGGATGGTACCAATGGATCGGGCATCCCCACATTAGTTCAGATGGAACCAACTTCCAAGTCTCTATGACCTTCAGAAAAAAAGTTATTCAAGAAAATCTGCATCTCCAATGGGGTTTTATCCCCAACCCTAACCCTAACCCTGGCTGCAACCCTAACCCTAATTGCAACCCTAACCCTAACCCTAACCCTAATTTCAGCCCTTACCCTATTCACCTTAGGGTGAATAACTCTGCGCTGCTTGCTCGAAACGGGCTGAAATTTGGCGTGGGTGCGTGGCTGTCTCCCCTTTATCATGTGTGAAATGCCCGACTCTCTACGACTTTCAGAAAAAAAGTTATTCAAAAATATCGTGTACCTTTTGGTTGAGACTCGGTGGTTTGACCCCTTCCGGAGGTCGTAGAAGCTCGGGGATGGTACCAATGGATCGGGCATCCCCACATTAGTTCAGATGGAACCAACTTCCAAGTCTCTATGACCTTCAGAAAAAAAGTTATTCAAGAAAATCTGCATCTCCAATGGGGTTTTATCCCCAACCCTAACCCTAACCCTGGCTGCAACCCTAACCCTAATTGCAACCCTAACCCTAACCCTAACCCTAATTTCAGCCCTTACCCTATTCACCTTAGGGTGAATAACTCTGCGCTGCTTGCTCGAAACGGGCTGAAATTTGGCGTGGGTGCGTGGCTGTCTCCCCTTTATCATGTGTGAAATGCCCGACTCTCTACGACTTTCAGAAAAAAAGTTATTCAAAAATATCGTGTACCTTTTGGTTGAGACTCGGTGGTTTGACCTCTGCCGGAGGTCGTAGAAGCTCGGGGATGGTACCAATGGATCGGGCATCCCCACATTAGTTCAGATGGAACCAACTTCCAAGTCTCTATGACCTTCAGAAAAAAAGTTATTCAAGAAAATCTGCATCTCCAATGGGGTTTTATCCCCAACCCTAACTCTAACCCTGGCTGCAACCCTAACCCTAATTGCAACCCTAACCCTAACCCTAACCCTAATTTCAGCCCTTACCCTATTCACCTTAGGGTGAATAACTCTGCGCTGCTTGCTCGAAACGGGCTGAAATTTGGCGTGGGTGCGTGGCTGTCTCCCCTTTATCATGTGTGAAATGCCCGACTCTCTACGACTTTCAGAAAAAAAGTTATTCAAAAATATCGTGTACCTTTTGGTTGAGACTCGGTGGTTTGACCCCTTCCGGAGGTCGTAGAAGCTCGGGGATGGTACCAATGGATCGGGCATCCCCACATTAGTTCAGATGGAACCAACTTCCAAGTCTCTATGACCTTCAGAAAAAAAGTTATTCAAGAAAATCTGCATCTCCAATGGGGTTTTATCCCCAACCCTAACTCTAACCCTGGCTGCAACCCTAACCCTAATTGCAACCCTAACCCTAACCCTAATTTCAGCCCTTACCCTATTCACCTTAGGGTGAATAACTCTGCGCTGCTTGCTCGAAACGGGCTGAAATTTGGCGTGGGTGCGTGGCTGTCTCCCCTTTATCATGTGTGAAATGCCCGACTCTCTACGACTTTCAGAAAAAAAGTTATTCAAAAATATCGTGTACCTTTTGGTTGAGACTCGGTGGTTTGACCCCTTCCGGAGGTCGTAGAAGCTCGGGGATGGTACCAATGGATCGGGCATCCCCACATTAGTTCAGATGGAACCAACTTCCAAGTCTCTATGACCTTCAGAAAAAAAGTTATTCAAGAAAATCTGCATCTCCAATGGGGTTTTATCCCCAACCCTAACCCTAACCCTGGCTGCAACCCTAACCCTAATTGCAACCCTAACCCTAACCCTAATTTCAGCCCTTACCCTATTCACCTTAGGGTGAATAACTCTGCGCTGCTTGCTCGAAACGGGCTGAAATTTGGCGTGGGTGCGTGGCTGTCTCCCCTTTATCATGTGTGAAATGCCCGACTCTCTACGACTTTCAGAAAAAAAGTTATTCAAAAACATCGTGTACCTTTTGGTTGAGACTCGGTGGTTTGACCTCTGCCGGAGGTCGTAGAAGCTCGGGGATGGTACCAATGGATCGGGCATCCCCACATTAGTTCAGATGGAACCAACTTCCAAGTCTCTATGACCTTCAGAAAAAAAGTTATTCAAGAAAATCTGCATCTCCAATGGGGTTTTATCCCCAGCCCTAACTCTAACCCTGGCTGCAACCCTAACCCTAATTGCAACCCTAACCCTAACCCTAACCCTAATTTCAGCCCTTACCCTATTCACCTTAGGGTGAATAACTCTGCGCTGCTTGCTCGAAACGGGCTGAAATTTGGCGTGGGTGCGTGGCTGTCTCCCCTTTATCATGTGTGAAATGCCCGACTCTCTACGACTTTCAGAAAAAAAGTTATTCAAAAATATCGTGTACCTTTTGGTTGAGACTCGGTGATTTGACCTCTGCCGGAGGTCGTAGAAGCTCGGGGATGGTACCAATGGATCGGGCATCCCCACATTAGTTCAGATGGAACCAACTTCCAAGTCTCTATGACCTTCAGAAAAAAAGTTATTCAAGAAAATCTGCATCTCCAATGGGGTTTTATCCCCAACCCTAACCCTAACCCTGGCTGCAACCCTAACCCTAATTGCAACCCTAACCCTAACCCTAACCCTAATTTCAGCCCTTACCCTATTCACCTTAGGGTGAATAACTCTGCGCTGCTTGCTCGAAACGGGCTGAAATTTGGCGTGGGTGCGTGGCTGTCTCCCCTTTATCATGTGTGAAATGCCCGACTCTCTACGACTTTCAGAAAAAAAGTTATTCAAAAATATCGTGTACCTTTTGGTTGAGACTCGGTGGTTTGACCCCTTCCGGAGGTCGTAGAAGCTCGGGGATGGTACCAATGGATCGGGCATCCCCACATTAGTTCAGATGGAACCAACTTCCAAGTCTCTATGACCTTCAGAAAAAAAGTTATTCAAGAAAATCTGCATCTCCAATGGGGTTTTATCCCCAACCCTAACTCTAACCCTGGCTGCAACCCTAACCCTAATTGCAACCCTAACCCTAACCCTAACCCTAATTTCAGCCCTTACCCTATTCACCTTAGGGTGAATAACTCTGCGCTGCTTGCTCGAAACGGGCTGAAATTTGGCGTGGGTGCGTGGCTGTCTCCCCTTTATCATGTGTGAAATGCCCGACTCTCTACGACTTTCAGAAAAAAAGTTATTCAAAAATATCGTGTACCTTTTGGTTGAGACTCGGTGGTTTGACCTCTGCCGGAGGTCGTAGAAGCTCGGGGATGGTACCAATGGATCGGGCATCCCCACATTAGTTCAGATGGAACCAACTTCCAAGTCTCTATGACCTTCAGAAAAAAAGTTATTCAAGAAAATCTGCATCTCCAATGGGGTTTTATCCCCAACCCTAACCCTAACCCTGGCTGCAACCCTAACCCTAATTGCAACCCTAACCCTAACCCTAACCCTAATTTCAGCCCTTACCCTATTCACCTTAGGGTGAATAACTCTGCGCTGCTTGCTCGAAACGGGCTGAAATTTGGCGTGGGTGCGTGGCTGTCTCCCCTTTATCATGTGTGAAATGCCCGACTCTCTACGACTTTCAGAAAAAAAGTTATTCAAAAACATCGTGTACCTTTTGGTTGAGACTCGGTGGTTTGACCTCTGCCGGAGGTCGTAGAAGCTCGGGGATGGTACCAATGGATCGGGCATCCCCACATTAGTTCAGATGGAACCAACTTCCAAGTCTCTATGACCTTCAGAAAAAAAGTTATTCAAGAAAATCTGCATCTCCAATGGGGTTTTATCCCCAACCCTAACTCTAACCCTGGCTGCAACCCTAACCCTAATTGCAACCCTAACCCTAATTTCAGCCCTTACCCTATTCACCTTAGGGTGAATAACTCTGCGCTGCTTGCTCGAAACGGGCTGAAATTTGGCGTGGGTGCGTGGCTGTCTCCCCTTTATCATGTGTGAAATGCCCGACTCTCTACGACTTTCAGAAAAAAAGTTATTCAAAAATATCGTGTACCTTTTGGTTGAGACTCGGTGATTTGACCTCTGCCGGAGGTCGTAGAAGCTCGGGGATGGTACCAATGGATCGGGCATCCCCACATTAGTTCAGATGGAACCAACTTCCAAGTCTCTATGACCTTCAGAAAAAAAGTTATTCAAGAAAATCTGCATCTCCAATGGGGTTTTATCCCCAACCCTAACCCTAACCCTGGCTGCAACCCTAACCCTAATTGCAACCCTAACCCTAACCCTAACCCTAATTTCAGCCCTTACCCTATTCACCTTAGGGTGAATAACTCTGCGCTGCTTGCTCGAAACGGGCTGAAATTTGGCGTGGGTGCGTGGCTGTCTCCCCTTTATCATGTGTGAAATGCCCGACTCTCTACGACTTTCAGAAAAAAAGTTATTCAAAAATATCGTGTACCTTTTGGTTGAGACTCGGTGGTTTGACCTCTGCCGGAGGTCGTAGAAGCTCGGGGATGGTACCAATGGATCGGGCATCCCCACATTAGTTCAGATGGAACCAACTTCCAAGTCTCTATGACCTTCAGAAAAAAAGTTATTCAAGAAAATCTGCATCTCCAATGGGGTTTTATCCCCAACCCTAACTCTAACCCTGGCTGCAACCCTAACCCTAATTGCAACCCTAACCCTAACCCTAACCCTAATTTCAGCCCTTACCCTATTCACCTTAGGGTGAATAACTCTGCGCTGCTTGCTCGAAACGGGCTGAAATTTGGCGTGGGTGCGTGGCTGTCTCCCCTTTATCATGTGTGAAATGCCCGACTCTCTACGACTTTCAGAAAAAAAGTTATTCAAAAATATCGTGTACCTTTTGGTTGAGATTCGGTGGTTTGACCTCTGCCGGAGGTCGTAGAAGCTCGGGGATGGTACCAATGGATCGGGCATCCCCACATTAGTTCAGATGGAACCAACTTCCAAGTCTCTATGACCTTCAGAAAAAAAGTTATTCAAGAAAATCTGCATCTCCAATGGGGTTTTATCCCCAACCCTAACTCTAACCCTGGCTGCAACCCTAACCCTAATTGCAACCCTAACCCTAACCCTAATTTCAGCCCTTACCCTATTCACCTTAGGGTGAATAACTCTGCGCTGCTTGCTCGAAACGGGCTGAAATTTGGCGTGGGTGCGTGGCTGTCTCCCCTTTATCATGTGTGAAATGCCCGACTCTCTACGACTTTCAGAAAAAAAGTTATTCAAAAATATCGTGTACCTTTTGGTTGAGACTCGGTGGTTTGACCCCTTCCGGAGGTCGTAGAAGCTCGGGGATGGTACCAATGGATCGGGCATCCCCACATTAGTTCAGATGGAACCAACTTCCAAGTCTCTATGACCTTCAGAAAAAAAGTTATTCAAGAAAATCTGCATCTCCAATGGGGTTTTATCCCCAACCCTAACTCTAACCCTGGCTGCAACCCTAACCCTAATTGCAACCCTAACCCTAACCCTAATTTCAGCCCTTACCCTATTCACCTTAGGGTGAATAACTCTGCGCTGCTTGCTCGAAACGGGCTGAAATTTGGCGTGGGTGCGTGGCTGTCTCCCCTTTATCATGTGTGAAATGCCCGACTCTCTACGACTTTCAGAAAAAAAGTTATTCAAAAATATCGTGTACCTTTTGGTTGAGACTCGGTGGTTTGACCCCTTCCGGAGGTCGTAGAAGCTCGGGGATGGTACCAATGGATCGGGCATCCCCACATTAGTTCAGATGGAACCAACTTCCAAGTCTCTATGACCTTCAGAAAAAAAGTTATTCAAGAAAATCTGCATCTCCAATGGGGTTTTATCCCCAACCCTAACCCTAACCCTGGCTGCAACCCTAACCCTAATTGCAACCCTAACCCTAACCCTAATTTCAGCCCTTACCCTATTCACCTTAGGGTGAATAACTCTGCGCTGCTTGCTCGAAACGGGCTGAAATTTGGCGTGGGTGCGTGGCTGTCTCCCCTTTATCATGTGTGAAATGCCCGACTCTCTACGACTTTCAGAAAAAAAGTTATTCAAAAACATCGTGTACCTTTTGGTTGAGACTCGGTGGTTTGACCTCTGCCGGAGGTCGTAGAAGCTCGGGGATGGTACCAATGGATCGGGCATCCCCACATTAGTTCAGATGGAACCAACTTCCAAGTCTCTATGACCTTCAGAAAAAAAGTTATTCAAGAAAATCTGCATCTCCAATGGGGTTTTATCCCCAGCCCTAACTCTAACCCTGGCTGCAACCCTAACCCTAATTGCAACCCTAACCCTAACCCTAACCCTAATTTCAGCCCTTACCCTATTCACCTTAGGGTGAATAACTCTGCGCTGCTTGCTCGAAACGGGCTGAAATTTGGCGTGGGTGCGTGGCTGTCTCCCCTTTATCATGTGTGAAATGCCCGACTCTCTACGACTTTCAGAAAAAAAGTTATTCAAAAATATCGTGTACCTTTTGGTTGAGACTCGGTGATTTGACCTCTGCCGGAGGTCGTAGAAGCTCGGGGATGGTACCAATGGATCGGGCATCCCCACATTAGTTCAGATGGAACCAACTTCCAAGTCTCTATGACCTTCAGAAAAAAAGTTATTCAAGAAAATCTGCATCTCCAATGGGGTTTTATCCCCAACCCTAACCCTAACCCTGGCTGCAACCCTAACCCTAATTGCAACCCTAACCCTAACCCTAACCCTAATTTCAGCCCTTACCCTATTCACCTTAGGGTGAATAACTCTGCGCTGCTTGCTCGAAACGGGCTGAAATTTGGCGTGGGTGCGTGGCTGTCTCCCCTTTATCATGTGTGAAATGCCCGACTCTCTACGACTTTCAGAAAAAAAGTTATTCAAAAATATCGTGTACCTTTTGGTTGAGACTCGGTGGTTTGACCTCTGCCGGAGGTCGTAGAAGCTCGGGGATGGTACCAATGGATCGGGCATCCCCACATTAGTTCAGATGGAACCAACTTCCAAGTCTCTATGACCTTCAGAAAAAAAGTTATTCAAGAAAATCTGCATCTCCAATGGGGTTTTATCCCCAACCCTAACCCTAACCCTGGCTGCAACCCTAACCCTAATTGCAACCCTAACCCTAACCCTAACCCTAATTTCAGCCCTTACCCTATTCACCTTAGGGTGAATAACTCTGCGCTGCTTGCTCGAAACGGGCTGAAATTTGGCGTGGGTGCGTGGCTGTCTCCCCTTTATCATGTGTGAAATGCCCGACTCTCTACGACTTTCAGAAAAAAAGTTATTCAAAAACATCGTGTACCTTTTGGTTGAGACTCGGTGGTTTGACCTCTGCCGGAGGTCGTAGAAGCTCGGGGATGGTACCAATGGATCGGGCATCCCCACATTAGTTCAGATGGAACCAACTTCCAAGTCTCTATGACCTTCAGAAAAAAAGTTATTCAAGAAAATCTGCATCTCCAATGGGGTTTTATCCCCAACCCTAACTCTAACCCTGGCTGCAACCCTAACCCTAATTGCAACCCTAACCCTAATTTCAGCCCTTACCCTATTCACCTTAGGGTGAATAACTCTGCGCTGCTTGCTCGAAACGGGCTGAAATTTGGCGTGGGTGCGTGGCTGTCTCCCCTTTATCATGTGTGAAATGCCCGACTCTCTACGACTTTCAGAAAAAAAGTTATTCAAAAATATCGTGTACCTTTTGGTTGAGACTCGGTGATTTGACCTCTGCCGGAGGTCGTAGAAGCTCGGGGATGGTACCAATGGATCGGGCATCCCCACATTAGTTCAGATGGAACCAACTTCCAAGTCTCTATGACCTTCAGAAAAAAAGTTATTCAAGAAAATCTGCATCTCCAATGGGGTTTTATCCCCAACCCTAACCCTAACCCTGGCTGCAACCCTAACCCTAATTGCAACCCTAACCCTAACCCTAACCCTAATTTCAGCCCTTACCCTATTCACCTTAGGGTGAATAACTCTGCGCTGCTTGCTCGAAACGGGCTGAAATTTGGCGTGGGTGCGTGGCTGTCTCCCCTTTATCATGTGTGAAATGCCCGACTCTCTACGACTTTCAGAAAAAAAGTTATTCAAAAATATCGTGTACCTTTTGGTTGAGACTCGGTGGTTTGACCTCTGCCGGAGGTCGTAGAAGCTCGGGGATGGTACCAATGGATCGGGCATCCCCACATTAGTTCAGATGGAACCAACTTCCAAGTCTCTATGACCTTCAGAAAAAAAGTTATTCAAGAAAATCTGCATCTCCAATGGGGTTTTATCCCCAACCCTAACCCTAACCCTGGCTGCAACCCTAACCCTAATTGCAACCCTAACCCTAACCCTAACCCTAATTTCAGCCCTTACCCTATTCACCTTAGGGTGAATAACTCTGCGCTGCTTGCTCGAAACGGGCTGAAACTTGGCGTGGGTGCGTGGCTGTCTCCCCTTTATCATGTGTGAAATGCCCGACTCTCTACGACTTTCAGAAAAAAAGTTATTCAAAAATATCGTGTACCTTTTGGTTGAGATTCGGTGGTTTGACCTCTGCCGGAGGTCGTAGAAGCTCAAGGATGGTACCAATGGATCGGGCATCCCCACATTAGTTCAGATGGAACCAACTTCCAAGTCTCTATGACCTTCAGAAAAAAAGTTATTCAAGAAAATCTGCATCTCCAATGGGGTTTTATCCCCAACCCTAACCCTAACCCTGGCTGCAACCCTAACCCTAATTGCAACCCTAACCCTAACCCTAACCCTAATTTCAGCCCTTACCCTATTCACCTTAGGGTGAATAACTCTGCGCTGCTTGCTCGAAACGGGCTGAAATTTGGCGTGGGTGCGTGGCTGTCTCCCCTTTATCATGTGTGAAATGCCCGACTCTCTACGACTTTCAGAAAAAAAGTTATTCAAAAATATTGTGTACCTTTTGGTTGAGACTCGGTGGTTTGACCTCTGCCGGAGGTCGTAGAAGCTCGGGGATGGTACCAATGGATCGGGCATCCCCACATTAGTTCAGATGGAACCAACTTCCAAGTCTCTATGACCTTCAGAAAAAAAGTTATTCAAGAAAATCTGCATCTCCAATGGGGTTTTATCCCCAACCCTAACCCTAACCCTGGCTGCAACCCTAACCCTAATTGCAACCCTAACCCTAACCCTAACCCTAATTTCAGCCCTTACCCTATTCACCTTAGGGTGAATAACTCTGCGCTGCTTGCTCGAAACGGGCTGAAATTTGGCGTGGGTGCGTGGCTGTCTCCCCTTTATCATGTGTGAAATGCCCGACTCTCTACGACTTTCAGAAAAAAAGTTATTCAAAAATATCGTGTACCTTTTGGTTGAGACTCGGTGGTTTGACCTCTGCCGGAGGTCGTAGAAGCTCGGGGATGGTACCAATGGATCGGGCATCCCCACATTAGTTCAGATGGAACCAACTTCCAAGTCTCTATGACCTTCAGAAAAAAAGTTATTCAAGAAAATCTGCATCTCCAATGGGGTTTTATCCCCAACCCTAACCCTAACCCTGGCTGCAACCCTAACCCTAATTGCAACCCTAACCCTAACCCTAACCCTAATTTCAGCCCTTACCCTATTCACCTTAGGGTGAATAACTCTGCGCTGCTTGCTCGAAACGGGCTGAAATTTGGCGTGGGTGCGTGGCTGTCTCCCCTTTATCATGTGTGAAATGCCCGACTCTCTACGACTTTCAGAAAAAAAGTTATTCAAAAATATCGTGTACCTTTTGGTTGAGACTCGGTGGTTTGACCTCTGCCGGAGGTCGTAGAAGCTCGGGGATGGTACCAATGGATCGGGCATCCCCACATTAGTTCAGATGGAACCAACTTCCAAGTCTCTATGACCTTCAGAAAAAAAGTTATTCAAGAAAATCTGCATCTCCAATGGGGTTTTATCCCCAACCCTAACCCTAACCCTGGCTGCAACCCTAACCCTAATTGCAACCCTAACCCTAACCCTAACCCTAATTTCAGCCCTTACCCTATTCACCTTAGGGTGAATAACTCTGCGCTGCTTGCTCGAAACGGGCTGAAATTTGGCGTGGGTGCGTGGCTGTCTCCCCTTTATCATGTGTGAAATGCCCGACTCTCTACGACTTTCAGAAAAAAAGTTATTCAAAAATATCGTGTACCTTTTGGTTGAGACTCGGTGGTTTGACCTCTGCCGGAGGTCGTAGAAGCTCGGGGATGGTACCAATGGATCGGGCATCCCCACATTAGTTCAGATGGAACCAACTTCCAAGTCTCTATGACCTTCAGAAAAAAAGTTATTCAAGAAAATCTGCATCTCCAATGGGGTTTTATCCCCAACCCTAACCCTAACCCTGGCTGCAACCCTAACCCTAATTGCAACCCTAACCCTAACCCTAACCCTAATTTCAGCCCTTACCCTATTCACCTTAGGGTGAATAACTCTGCGCTGCTTGCTCGAAACGGGCTGAAATTTGGCGTGGGTGCGTGGCTGTCTCCCCTTTATCATGTGTGAAATGCCCGACTCTCTACGACTTTCAAAAAAAAAGTTATTCAAAAATATCGTGTACCTTTTGGTTGAGACTCGGTGGTTTGACCCCTTCCGGAGGTCATAGAAGCTCGGGGATGGTACCAATGGATCGGGCATCCCCACATTAGTTCAGATGGAACCAACTTCCAAGTCTCTATGACCTTCAGAAAAAAAGTTATTCAAGAAAATCTGCATCTCCAATGGGGTTTTATCCCCAACCCTAACTCTAACCCTGGCTGCAACCCTAACCCTAATTGCAACCCTAACCCTAACCCTAACCCTAATTTCAGCCCTTACCCTATTCACCTTAGGGTGAATAACTCTGCGCTGCTTGCTCGAAACGGGCTGAAATTTGGCGTGGGTGCGTGGCTGTCTCCCCTTTATCATGTGTGAAATGCCCGACTCTCTACGACTTTCAGAAAAAAAGTTATTCAAAAATATCGTGTACCTTTTGGTTGAGACTCGGTGGTTTGACCCCTTCCGGAGGTCGTAGAAGCTCGGGGATGGTACCAATGGATCGGGCATCCCCACATTAGTTCAGATGGAACCAACTTCCAAGTCTCTATGACCTTCAGAAAAAAAGTTATTCAAGAAAATCTGCATCTCCAATGGGGTTTTATCCCCAACCCTAACTCTAACCCTGGCTGCAACCCTAACCCTAATTGCAACCCTAACCCTAACCCTGATTTCAGCCCTTACCCTATTCACCTTAGGGTGAATAACTCTGCGCTGCTTGCTCGAAACGGGCTGAAATTTGGCGTGGGTGCGTGGCTGTCTCCCCTTTATCATGTGTGAAATGCCCGACTCTCTACGACTTTCAAAAAAAAAGTTATTCAAAAATATCGTGTACCTTTTGGTTGAGACTCGGTGGTTTGACCCCTTCCGGAGGTCATAGAAGCTCGGGGATGGTACCAATGGATCGGGCATCCCCACATTAGTTCAGATGGAACCAACTTCCAAGTCTCTATGACCTTCAGAAAAAAAGTTATTCAAGAAAATCTGCATCTCCAATGGGGTTTTATCCCCAACCCTAACTCTAACCCTGGCTGCAACCCTAACCCTAATTGCAACCCTAACCCTAACCCTAACCCTAATTTCAGCCCTTACCCTATTCACCTTAGGGTGAATAACTCTGCGCTGCTTGCTCGAAACGGGCTGAAATTTGGCGTGGGTGCGTGGCTGTCTCCCCTTTATCATGTGTGAAATGCCCGACTCTCTACGACTTTCAGAAAAAAAGTTATTCAAAAATATCGTGTACCTTTTGGTTGAGACTCGGTGGTTTGACCCCTTCCGGAGGTCGTAGAAGCTCGGGGATGGTACCAATGGATCGGGCATCCCCACATTAGTTCAGATGGAACCAACTTCCAAGTCTCTATGACCTTCAGAAAAAAAGTTATTCAAGAAAATCTGCATCTCCAATGGGGTTTTATCCCCAACCCTAACTCTAACCCTGGCTGCAACCCTAACCCTAATTGCAACCCTAACCCTAACCCTGATTTCAGCCCTTACCCTATTCACCTTAGGGTGAATAACTCTGCGCTGCTTGCTCGAAACGGGCTGAAATTTGGCGTGGGTGCGTGGCTGTCTCCCCTTTATCATGTGTGAAATGCCCGACTCTCTACGACTTTAAGAAAAAAAGTTATTCAAAAATATCGTGTACCTTTTGGTTGAGACTCGGTGGTTTGACCTCTGCCGGAGGTCGTAGAAGCTCGGGGATGGTACCAATGGATCGGGCATCCCCACATTAGTTCAGATGGAACCAACTTCCAAGTCTCTATGACCTTCAGAAAAAAAGTTATTCAAGAAAATCTGCATCTCCAATGGGGTTTTATCCCCAACCCTAACCCTAACCCTGGCTGCAACCCTAACCCTAATTGCAACCCTAACCCTAACCCTAACCCTAATTTCAGCCCTTACCCTATTCACCTTAGGGTGAATAACTCTGCGCTGCTTGCTCGAAACGGGCTGAAATTTGGCGTGGGTGCGTGGCTGTCTCCCCTTTATCATGTGTGAAATGCCCGACTCTCTACGACTTTCAGAAAAAAAGTTATTCAAAAATATCGTGTACCTTTTGGTTGAGACTCGGTGGTTTGACCTCTGCCGGAGGTCGTAGAAGCTCGGGGATGGTACCAATGGATCGGGCATCCCCACATTAGTTCAGATGGAACCAACTTCCAAGTCTCTATGACCTTCAGAAAAAAAGTTATTCAAGAAAATCTGCATCTCCAATGGGGTTTTATCCCCAACCCTAACCCTAACCCTGGCTGCAACCCTAACCCTAATTGCAACCCTAACCCTAACCCTAACCCTAATTTCAGCCCTTACCCTATTCACCTTAGGGTGAATAACTCTGCGCTGCTTGCTCGAAACGGGCTGAAATTTGGCGTGGGTGCGTGGCTGTCTCCCCTTTATCATGTGTGAAATGCCCGACTCTCTACGACTTTCAGAAAAAAAGTTATTCAAAAATATCGTGTACCTTTTGGTTGAGACTCGGTGGTTTGACCTCTGCCGGAGGTCGTAGAAGCTCGGGGATGGTACCAATGGATCGGGCATCCCCACATTAGTTCAGATGGAACCAACTTCCAAGTCTCTATGACCTTCAGAAAAAAAGTTATTCAAGAAAATCTGCATCTCCAATGGGGTTTTATCCCCAACCCTAACCCTAACCCTGGCTGCAACCCTAACCCTAATTGCAACCCTAACCCTAACCCTAACCCTAATTTCAGCCCTTACCCTATTCACCTTAGGGTGAATAACTCTGCGCTGCTTGCTCGAAACGGGCTGAAATTTGGCGTGGGTGCGTGGCTGTCTCCCCTTTATCATGTGTGAAATGCCCGACTCTCTACGACTTTCAGAAAAAAAGTTATTCAAAAATATCGTGTACCTTTTGGTTGAGACTCGGTGGTTTGACCCCTTCCGGAGGTCGTAGAAGCTCGGGGATGGTACCAATGGATCGGGCATCCCCACATTAGTTCAGATGGAACCAACTTCCAAGTCTCTATGACCTTCAGAAAAAAAGTTATTCAAGAAAATCTGCATCTCCAATGGGGTTTTATCCCCAACCCTAACCCTAACCCTGGCTGCAACCCTAACCCTAATTGCAACCCTAACCCTAACCCTAACCCTAATTTCAGCCCTTACCCTATTCACCTTAGGGTGAATAACTCTGCGCTGCTTGCTCGAAACGGGCTGAAATTTGGCGTGGGTGCGTGGCTGTCTCCCCTTTATCATGTGTGAAATGCCCGACTCTCTACGACTTTCAGAAAAAAAGTTATTCAAAAATATCGTGTACCTTTTGGTTGAGACTCGGTGGTTTGACCTCTGCCGGAGGTCGTAGAAGCTCGGGGATGGTACCAATGGATCGGGCATCCCCACATTAGTTCAGATGGAACCAACTTCCAAGTCTCTATGACCTTCAGAAAAAAAGTTATTCAAGAAAATCTGCATCTCCAATGGGGTTTTATCCCCAACCCTAACCCTAACCCTGGCTGCAACCCTAACCCTAATTGCAACCCTAACCCTAACCCTAACCCTAATTTCAGCCCTTACCCTATTCACCTTAGGGTGAATAACTCTGCGCTGCTTGCTCGAAACGGGCTGAAATTTGGCGTGGGTGCGTGGCTGTCTCCCCTTTATCATGTGTGAAATGCCCGACTCTCTACGACTTTCAGAAAAAAAGTTATTCAAAAATATCGTGTACCTTTTGGTTGAGACTCGGTGGTTTGACCTCTGCCGGAGGTCGTAGAAGCTCGGGGATGGTACCAATGGATCGGGCATCCCCACATTAGTTCAGATGGAACCAACTTCCAAGTCTCTATGACCTTCAGAAAAAAAGTTATTCAAGAAAATCTGCATCTCCAATGGGGTTTTATCCCCAACCCTAACCCTAACCCTGGCTGCAACCCTAACCCTAATTGCAACCCTAACCCTAATTTCAGCCCTTACCCTATTCACCTTAGGGTGAATAACTCTGCGCTGCTTGCTCGAAACGGGCTGAAATTTGGCGTGGGTGCGTGGCTGTCTCCCCTTTATCATGTGTGAAATGCCCGACTCTCTACGACTTTCAGAAAAAAAGTTATTCAAAAATATCGTGTACCTTTTGGTTGAGACTCGGTGGTTTGACCCCTTCCGGAGGTCGTAGAAGCTCGGGGATGGTACCAATGGATCGGGCATCCCCACATTAGTTCAGATGGAACCAACTTCCAAGTCTCTATGACCTTCAGAAAAAAAGTTATTCAAGAAAATCTGCATCTCCAATGGGGTTTTATCCCCAACCCTAACCCTAACCCTGGCTGCAACCCTAACCCTAATTGCAACCCTAACCCTAACCCTAACCCTAACCCTAATTTCAGCCCTTACCCTATTCACCTTAGGGTGAATAACTCTGCGCTGCTTGCTCGAAACGGGCTGAAATTTGGCGTGGGTGCGTGGCTGTCTCCCCTTTATCATGTGTGAAATGCCCGACTCTCTACGACTTTCAGAAAAAAAGTTATTCAAAAATATCGTGTACCTTTTGGTTGAGACTCGGTGGTTTGACCTCTGCCGGAGGTCGTAGAAGCTCGGGGATGGTACCAATGGATCGGGCATCCCCACATTAGTTCAGATGGAACCAACTTCCAAGTCTCTATGACCTTCAGAAAAAAAGTTATTCAAGAAAATCTGCATCTCCAATGGGGTTTTATCCCCAACCCTAACCCTAACCCTGGCTGCAACCCTAACCCTAATTGCAACCCTAACCCTAATTTCAGCCCTTACCCTATTCACCTTAGGGTGAATAACTCTGCGCTGCTTGCTCGAAACGGGCTGAAATTTGGCGTGGGTGCGTGGCTGTCTCCCCTTTATCATGTGTGAAATGCCCGACTCTCTACGACTTTCAGAAAAAAAGTTATTCAAAAATATCGTGTACCTTTTGGTTGAGACTCGGTGGTTTGACCTCTGCCGGAGGTCGTAGAAGCTCGGGGATGGTACCAATGGATCGGGCATCCCCACATTAGTTCAGATGGAACCAACTTCCAAGTCTCTATGACCTTCAGAAAAAAAGTTATTCAAGAAAATCTGCATCTCCAATGGGGTTTTATCCCCAACCCTAACCCTAACCCTGGCTGCAACCCTAACCCTAATTGCAACCCTAACCCTAATTTCAGCCCTTACCCTATTCACCTTAGGGTGAATAACTCTGCGCTGCTTGCTCGAAACGGGCTGAAATTTGGCGTGGGTGCGTGGCTGTCTCCCCTTTATCATGTGTGAAATGCCCGACTCTCTACGACTTTCAGAAAAAAAGTTATTCAAAAATATCGTGTACCTTTTGGTTGAGACTCGGTGGTTTGACCCCTTCCGGAGGTCGTAGAAGCTCGGGGATGGTACCAATGGATCGGGCATCCCCACATTAGTTCAGATGGAACCAACTTCCAAGTCTCTATGACCTTCAGAAAAAAAGTTATTCAAGAAAATCTGCATCTCCAATGGGGTTTTATCCCCAACCCTAACCCTAACCCTGGCTGCAACCCTAACCCTAATTGCAACCCTAACCCTAACCCTAACCCTAATTTCAGCCCTTACCCTATTCACCTTAGGGTGAATAACTCTGCGCTGCTTGCTCGAAACGGGCTGAAATTTGGCGTGGGTGCGTGGCTGTCTCCCCTTTATCATGTGTGAAATGCCCGACTCTCTACGACTTTCAGAAAAAAAGTTATTCAAAAATATCGTGTACCTTTTGGTTGAGACTCGGTGGTTTGACCTCTGCCGGAGGTCGTAGAAGCTCGGGGATGGTACCAATGGATCGGGCATCCCCACATTAGTTCAGATGGAACCAACTTCCAAGTCTCTATGACCTTCAGAAAAAAAGTTATTCAAGAAAATCTGCATCTCCAATGGGGTTTTATCCCCAACCCTAACCCTAACCCTGGCTGCAACCCTAACCCTAATTGCAACCCTAACCCTAACCCTAACCCTAATTTCAGCCCTTACCCTATTCACCTTAGGGTGAATAACTCTGCGCTGCTTGCTCGAAACGGGGTGAAATTTGGCGTGGGTGCGTGGCTGTCTCCCCTTTATCATGTGTGAAATGCCCGACTCTCTACGACTTTCAGAAAAAACGTTATTCAAAAATATCGTGTACCTTTTGGTTGAGATTCGGTGGTTTGACCCCTTCCGGAGGTCGTAGAAGCTCGGGGATGGTACCAATGGATCGGGCATCCCCACATTAGTTCAGATGGAACCAACTTCCAAGTCTCTATGACCTTCTGAAAAAAAGTTATTCAAGAAAATCTGGATCTCCAATGGGGTTTCATCCCCAACCCTAACCCTAACCCTGGCTGCAACCCTAACCCTAACCCTAATTTCAGCCCTTACCCTATTCACCTTAGGGTGAATAACTCTGCGCTGCTTGCTCGAAACGGGCTGAAATTTGGCGTGGGTGCGTGGCTGTCTCCCCTTTATCATGTGTGAAATGCCCGACTCTCTACGACTTTCAGAAAAAAAGTTATTCAAAAATATCGTGTACCTTTTGGTTGAGACTCGGTGGTTTGACCTCTGCCGGAGGTCGTAGAAGCTCGGGGATGGTACCAATGGATCGGGCATCCCCACATTAGTTCAGATGGAACCAACTTCCAAGTCTCTATGACCTTCAGAAAAAAAGTTATTCAAGAAAATCTGCATCTCCAATGGGGTTTTATCCCCAACCC
The DNA here is from genome assembly GCF_024713975.1 of Paralichthys olivaceus. Classification (NCBI taxonomy): domain Eukaryota; kingdom Metazoa; phylum Chordata; class Actinopteri; order Pleuronectiformes; family Paralichthyidae; genus Paralichthys; species Paralichthys olivaceus. The sequence continues at coordinate 3,365,749 of NC_091115.1, forward strand.
TAACCCTAACCCTGGCTGCAACCCTAACCCTAATTGCAACCCTAACCCTAACCCTAACCCTAATTTCAGCCCTTACCCTATTCACCTTAGGGTGAATAACTCTGCGCTGCTTGCTCGAAACGGGCTGAAATTTGGCGTGGGTGCGTGGCTGTCTCCCCTTTATCATGTGTGAAATGCCCGACTCTCTACGACTTTCAGAAAAAAAGTTATTCAAAAATATCGTGTACCTTTTGGTTGAGACTCGGTGGTTTGACCTCTGCCGGAGGTCGTAGAAGCTCGGGGATGGTACCAATGGATCGGGCATCCCCACATTAGTTCAGATGGAACCAACTTCCAAGTCTCTATGACCTTCAGAAAAAAAGTTATTCAAGAAAATCTGCATCTCCAATGGGGTTTTATCCCCAACCCTAACCCTAACCCTGGCTGCAACCCTAACCCTAATTGCAACCCTAACCCTAATTTCAGCCCTTACCCTATTCACCTTAGGGTGAATAACTCTGCGCTGCTTGCTCGAAACGGGCTGAAATTTGGCGTGGGTGCGTGGCTGTCTCCCCTTTATCATGTGTGAAATGCCCGACTCTCTACGACTTTCAGAAAAAAAGTTATTCAAAAATATCGTGTACCTTTTGGTTGAGACTCGGTGGTTTGACCCCTTCCGGAGGTCGTAGAAGCTCGGGGATGGTACCAATGGATCGGGCATCCCCACATTAGTTCAGATGGAACCAACTTCCAAGTCTCTATGACCTTCAGAAAAAAAGTTATTCAAGAAAATCTGCATCTCCAATGGGGTTTTATCCCCAACCCTAACCCTAACCCTGGCTGCAACCCTAACCCTAATTGCAACCCTAACCCTAACCCTAACCCTAACCCTAATTTCAGCCCTTACCCTATTCACCTTAGGGTGAATAACTCTGCGCTGCTTGCTCGAAACGGGCTGAAATTTGGCGTGGGTGCGTGGCTGTCTCCCCTTTATCATGTGTGAAATGCCCGACTCTCTACGACTTTCAGAAAAAAAGTTATTCAAAAATATCGTGTACCTTTTGGTTGAGACTCGGTGGTTTGACCTCTGCCGGAGGTCGTAGAAGCTCGGGGATGGTACCAATGGATCGGGCATCCCCACATTAGTTCAGATGGAACCAACTTCCAAGTCTCTATGACCTTCAGAAAAAAAGTTATTCAAGAAAATCTGCATCTCCAATGGGGTTTTATCCCCAACCCTAACCCTAACCCTGGCTGCAACCCTAACCCTAATTGCAACCCTAACCCTAACCCTAACCCTAATTTCAGCCCTTACCCTATTCACCTTAGGGTGAATAACTCTGCGCTGCTTGCTCGAAACGGGCTGAAATTTGGCGTGGGTGCGTGGCTGTCTCCCCTTTATCATGTGTGAAATGCCCGACTCTCTACGACTTTCAGAAAAAAAGTTATTCAAAAATATCGTGTACCTTTTGGTTGAGACTCGGTGGTTTGACCCCTTCCGGAGGTCGTAGAAGCTCGGGGATGGTACCAATGGATCGGGCATCCCCACATTAGTTCAGATGGAACCAACTTCCAAGTCTCTATGACCTTCAGAAAAAAAGTTATTCAAGAAAATCTGCATCTCCAATGGGGTTTTATCCCCAACCCTAACCCTAACCCTGGCTGCAACCCTAACCCTAATTGCAACCCTAACCCTAACCCTAACCCTAATTTCAGCCCTTACCCTATTCACCTTAGGGTGAATAACTCTGCGCTGCTTGCTCGAAACGGGCTGAAATTTGGCGTGGGTGCGTGGCTGTCTCCCCTTTATCATGTGTGAAATGCCCGACTCTCTACGACTTTCAGAAAAAAAGTTATTCAAAAATATCGTGTACCTTTTGGTTGAGACTCGGTGGTTTGACCTCTGCCGGAGGTCGTAGAAGCTCGGGGATGGTACCAATGGATCGGGCATCCCCACATTAGTTCAGATGGAACCAACTTCCAAGTCTCTATGACCTTCAGAAAAAAAGTTATTCAAGAAAATCTGCATCTCCAATGGGGTTTTATCCCCAACCCTAACCCTAACCCTGGCTGCAACCCTAACCCTAATTGCAACCCTAACCCTAACCCTAACCCTAATTTCAGCCCTTACCCTATTCACCTTAGGGTGAATAACTCTGCGCTGCTTGCTCGAAACGGGGTGAAATTTGGCGTGGGTGCGTGGCTGTCTCCCCTTTATCATGTGTGAAATGCCCGACTCTCTACGACTTTCAGAAAAAACGTTATTCAAAAATATCGTGTACCTTTTGGTTGAGATTCGGTGGTTTGACCCCTTCCGGAGGTCGTAGAAGCTCGGGGATGGTACCAATGGATCGGGCATCCCCACATTAGTTCAGATGGAACCAACTTCCAAGTCTCTATGACCTTCTGAAAAAAAGTTATTCAAGAAAATCTGGATCTCCAATGGGGTTTCATCCCCAACCCTAACCCTAACCCTGGCTGCAACCCTAACCCTAACCCTAATTTCAGCCCTTACCCTATTCACCTTAGGGTGAATAACTCTGCGCTGCTTGCTCGAAACGGGCTGAAATTTGGCGTGGGTGCGTGGCTGTCTCCCCTTTATCATGTGTGAAATGCCCGACTCTCTACGACTTTCAGAAAAAAAGTTATTCAAAAATATCGTGTACCTTTTGGTTGAGACTCGGTGGTTTGACCTCTGCCGGAGGTCGTAGAAGCTCGGGGATGGTACCAATGGATCGGGCATCCCCACATTAGTTCAGATGGAACCAACTTCCAAGTCTCTATGACCTTCAGAAAAAAAGTTATTCAAGAAAATCTGCATCTCCAATGGGGTTTTATCCCCAACCCTAACCCTAACCCTGGCTGCAACCCTAACCCTAATTGCAACCCTAACCCTAACCCTAACCCTAATTTCAGCCCTTACCCTATTCACCTTAGGGTGAATAACTCTGCGCTGCTTGCTCGAAACGGGCTGAAATTTGGCGTGGGTGCGTGGCTGTCTCCCCTTTATCATGTGTGAAATGCCCGACTCTCTACGACTTTCAGAAAAAAAGTTATTCAAAAATATCGTGTACCTTTTGGTTGAGACTCGGTGGTTTGACCTCTGCCGGAGGTCGTAGAAGCTCGGGGATGGTACCAATGGATCGGGCATCCCCACATTAGTTCAGATGGAACCAACTTCCAAGTCTCTATGACCTTCAGAAAAAAAGTTATTCAAGAAAATCTGCATCTCCAATGGGGTTTTATCCCCAACCCTAACCCTAACCCTGGCTGCAACCCTAACCCTAATTGCAACCCTAACCCTAATTTCAGCCCTTACCCTATTCACCTTAGGGTGAATAACTCTGCGCTGCTTGCTCGAAACGGGCTGAAATTTGGCGTGGGTGCGTGGCTGTCTCCCCTTTATCATGTGTGAAATGCCCGACTCTCTACGACTTTCAGAAAAAAAGTTATTCAAAAATATCGTGTACCTTTTGGTTGAGACTCGGTGGTTTGACCCCTTCCGGAGGTCGTAGAAGCTCGGGGATGGTACCAATGGATCGGGCATCCCCACATTAGTTCAGATGGAACCAACTTCCAAGTCTCTATGACCTTCAGAAAAAAAGTTATTCAAGAAAATCTGCATCTCCAATGGGGTTTTATCCCCAACCCTAACCCTAACCCTGGCTGCAACCCTAACCCTAATTGCAACCCTAACCCTAACCCTAACCCTAATTTCAGCCCTTACCCTATTCACCTTAGGGTGAATAACTCTGCGCTGCTTGCTCGAAACGGGCTGAAATTTGGCGTGGGTGCGTGGCTGTCTCCCCTTTATCATGTGTGAAATGCCCGACTCTCTACGACTTTCAGAAAAAAAGTTATTCAAAAATATCGTGTACCTTTTGGTTGAGACTCGGTGGTTTGACCTCTGCCGGAGGTCGTAGAAGCTCGGGGATGGTACCAATGGATCGGGCATCCCCACATTAGTTCAGATGGAACCAACTTCCAAGTCTCTATGACCTTCAGAAAAAAAGTTATTCAAGAAAATCTGCATCTCCAATGGGGTTTTATCCCCAACCCTAACCCTAACCCTGGCTGCAACCCTAACCCTAATTGCAACCCTAACCCTAACCCTAACCCTAATTTCAGCCCTTACCCTATTCACCTTAGGGTGAATAACTCTGCGCTGCTTGCTCGAAACGGGCTGAAATTTGGCGTGGGTGCGTGGCTGTCTCCCCTTTATCATGTGTGAAATGCCCGACTCTCTACGACTTTCAGAAAAAAAGTTATTCAAAAATATCGTGTACCTTTTGGTTGAGACTCGGTGGTTTGACCCCTTCCGGAGGTCGTAGAAGCTCGGGGATGGTACCAATGGATCGGGCATCCCCACATTAGTTCAGATGGAACCAACTTCCAAGTCTCTATGACCTTCAGAAAAAAAGTTATTCAAGAAAATCTGCATCTCCAATGGGGTTTTATCCCCAACCCTAACCCTAACCCTGGCTGCAACCCTAACCCTAATTGCAACCCTAACCCTAACCCTAACCCTAATTTCAGCCCTTACCCTATTCACCTTAGGGTGAATAACTCTGCGCTGCTTGCTCGAAACGGGCTGAAATTTGGCGTGGGTGCGTGGCTGTCTCCCCTTTATCATGTGTGAAATGCCCGACTCTCTACGACTTTCAGAAAAAAAGTTATTCAAAAATATCGTGTACCTTTTGGTTGAGACTCGGTGGTTTGACCTCTGCCGGAGGTCGTAGAAGCTCGGGGATGGTACCAATGGATCGGGCATCCCCACATTAGTTCAGATGGAACCAACTTCCAAGTCTCTATGACCTTCAGAAAAAAAGTTATTCAAGAAAATCTGCATCTCCAATGGGGTTTTATCCCCAACCCTAACCCTAACCCTGGCTGCAACCCTAACCCTAATTGCAACCCTAACCCTAACCCTAACCCTAATTTCAGCCCTTACCCTATTCACCTTAGGGTGAATAACTCTGCGCTGCTTGCTCGAAACGGGGTGAAATTTGGCGTGGGTGCGTGGCTGTCTCCCCTTTATCATGTGTGAAATGCCCGACTCTCTACGACTTTCAGAAAAAACGTTATTCAAAAATATCGTGTACCTTTTGGTTGAGATTCGGTGGTTTGACCCCTTCCGGAGGTCGTAGAAGCTCGGGGATGGTACCAATGGATCGGGCATCCCCACATTAGTTCAGATGGAACCAACTTCCAAGTCTCTATGACCTTCTGAAAAAAAGTTATTCAAGAAAATCTGGATCTCCAATGGGGTTTCATCCCCAACCCTAACCCTAACCCTGGCTGCAACCCTAACCCTAACCCTAATTTCAGCCCTTACCCTATTCACCTTAGGGTGAATAACTCTGCGCTGCTTGCTCGAAACGGGCTGAAATTTGGCGTGGGTGCGTGGCTGTCTCCCCTTTATCATGTGTGAAATGCCCGACTCTCTACGACTTTCAGAAAAAAAGTTATTCAAAAATATCGTGTACCTTTTGGTTGAGACTCGGTGGTTTGACCTCTGCCGGAGGTCGTAGAAGCTCGGGGATGGTACCAATGGATCGGGCATCCCCACATTAGTTCAGATGGAACCAACTTCCAAGTCTCTATGACCTTCAGAAAAAAAGTTATTCAAGAAAATCTGCATCTCCAATGGGGTTTTATCCCCAACCCTAACCCTAACCCTGGCTGCAACCCTAACCCTAATTGCAACCCTAACCCTAACCCTAACCCTAATTTCAGCCCTTACCCTATTCACCTTAGGGTGAATAACTCTGCGCTGCTTGCTCGAAACGGGCTGAAATTTGGCGTGGGTGCGTGGCTGTCTCCCCTTTATCATGTGTGAAATGCCCGACTCTCTACGACTTTCAGAAAAAAAGTTATTCAAAAATATCGTGTACCTTTTGGTTGAGACTCGGTGGTTTGACCTCTGCCGGAGGTCGTAGAAGCTCGGGGATGGTACCAATGGATCGGGCATCCCCACATTAGTTCAGATGGAACCAACTTCCAAGTCTCTATGACCTTCAGAAAAAAAGTTATTCAAGAAAATCTGCATCTCCAATGGGGTTTTATCCCCAACCCTAACCCTAACCCTGGCTGCAACCCTAACCCTAATTGCAACCCTAACCCTAACCCTAACCCTAATTTCAGCCCTTACCCTATTCACCTTAGGGTGAATAACTCTGCGCTGCTTGCTCGAAACGGGCTGAAATTTGGCGTGGGTGCGTGGCTGTCTCCCCTTTATCATGTGTGAAATGCCCGACTCTCTACGACTTTCAGAAAAAAAGTTATTCAAAAATATCGTGTACCTTTTGGTTGAGACTCGGTGGTTTGACCTCTGCCGGAGGTCGTAGAAGCTCGGGGATGGTACCAATGGATCGGGCATCCCCACATTAGTTCAGATGGAACCAACTTCCAAGTCTCTATGACCTTCAGAAAAAAAGTTATTCAAGAAAATCTGCATCTCCAATGGGGTTTTATCCCCAACCCTAACCCTAACCCTGGCTGCAACCCTAACCCTAATTGCAACCCTAACCCTAACCCTAACCCTAATTTCAGCCCTTACCCTATTCACCTTAGGGTGAATAACTCTGCGCTGCTTGCTCGAAACGGGCTGAAATTTGGCGTGGGTGCGTGGCTGTCTCCCCTTTATCATGTGTGAAATGCCCGACTCTCTACGACTTTCAGAAAAAAAGTTATTCAAAAATATCGTGTACCTTTTGGTTGAGACTCGGTGGTTTGACCTCTGCCGGAGGTCGTAGAAGCTCGGGGATGGTACCAATGGATCGGGCATCCCCACATTAGTTCAGATGGAACCAACTTCCAAGTCTCTATGACCTTCAGAAAAAAAGTTATTCAAGAAAATCTGCATCTCCAATGGGGTTTTATCCCCAACCCTAACCCTAACCCTGGCTGCAACCCTAACCCTAATTGCAACCCTAACCCTAACCCTAACCCTAATTTCAGCCCTTACCCTATTCACCTTAGGGTGAATAACTCTGCGCTGCTTGCTCGAAACGGGCTGAAATTTGGCGTGGGTGCGTGGCTGTCTCCCCTTTATCATGTGTGAAATGCCCGACTCTCTACGACTTTCAGAAAAAAAGTTATTCAAAAATATCGTGTACCTTTTGGTTGAGACTCGGTGGTTTGACCCCTTCCGGAGGTCGTAGAAGCTCGGGGATGGTACCAATGGATCGGGCATCCCCACATTAGTTCAGATGGAACCAACTTCCAAGTCTCTATGACCTTCAGAAAAAAAGTTATTCAAGAAAATCTGCATCTCCAATGGGGTTTTATCCCCAACCCTAACCCTAACCCTGGCTGCAACCCTAACCCTAATTGCAACCCTAACCCTAACCCTAACCCTAATTTCAGCCCTTACCCTATTCACCTTAGGGTGAATAACTCTGCGCTGCTTGCTCGAAACGGGCTGAAATTTGGCGTGGGTGCGTGGCTGTCTCCCCTTTATCATGTGTGAAATGCCCGACTCTCTACGACTTTCAGAAAAAAAGTTATTCAAAAATATCGTGTACCTTTTGGTTGAGACTCGGTGGTTTGACCTCTGCCGGAGGTCGTAGAAGCTCGGGGATGGTACCAATGGATCGGGCATCCCCACATTAGTTCAGATGGAACCAACTTCCAAGTCTCTATGACCTTCAGAAAAAAAGTTATTCAAGAAAATCTGCATCTCCAATGGGGTTTTATCCCCAACCCTAACCCTAACCCTGGCTGCAACCCTAACCCTAATTGCAACCCTAACCCTAACCCTAACCCTAATTTCAGCCCTTACCCTATTCACCTTAGGGTGAATAACTCTGCGCTGCTTGCTCGAAACGGGCTGAAATTTGGCGTGGGTGCGTGGCTGTCTCCCCTTTATCATGTGTGAAATGCCCGACTCTCTACGACTTTCAGAAAAAAAGTTATTCAAAAATATCGTGTACCTTTTGGTTGAGACTCGGTGGTTTGACCCCTTCCGGAGGTCGTAGAAGCTCGGGGATGGTACCAATGGATCGGGCATCCCCACATTAGTTCAGATGGAACCAACTTCCAAGTCTCTATGACCTTCAGAAAAAAAGTTATTCAAGAAAATCTGCATCTCCAATGGGGTTTTATCCCCAACCCTAACTCTAACCCTGGCTGCAACCCTAACCCTAATTGCAACCCTAACCCTAATTTCAGCCCTTACCCTATTCACCTTAGGGTGAATAACTCTGCGCTGCTTGCTCGAAACGGGCTGAAATTTGGCGTGGGTGCGTGGCTGTCTCCCCTTTATCATGTGTGAAATGCCCGACTCTCTACGACTTTCAGAAAAAAAGTTATTCAAAAATATCGTGTACCTTTTGGTTGAGACTCGGTGGTTTGACCCCTTCCGGAGGTCGTAGAAGCTCGGGGATGGTACCAATGGATCGGGCATCCCCACATTAGTTCAGATGGAACCAACTTCCAAGTCTCTATGACCTTCAGAAAAAAAGTTATTCAAGAAAATCTGCATCTCCAATGGGGTTTTATCCCCAACCCTAACCCTAACCCTGGCTGCAACCCTAACCCTAATTGCAACCCTAACCCTAACCCTAACCCTAACCCTAATTTCAGCCCTTACCCTATTCACCTTAGGGTGAATAACTCTGCGCTGCTTGCTCGAAACGGGCTGAAATTTGGCGTGGGTGCGTGGCTGTCTCCCCTTTATCATGTGTGAAATGCCCGACTCTCTACGACTTTCAGAAAAAAAGTTATTCAAAAATATCGTGTACCTTTTGGTTGAGACTCGGTGGTTTGACCTCTGCCGGAGGTCGTAGAAGCTCGGGGATGGTACCAATGGATCGGGCATCCCCACATTAGTTCAGATGGAACCAACTTCCAAGTCTCTATGACCTTCAGAAAAAAAGTTATTCAAGAAAATCTGCATCTCCAATGGGGTTTTATCCCCAACCCTAACCCTAACCCTGGCTGCAACCCTAACCCTAATTGCAACCCTAACCCTAACCCTAACCCTAATTTCAGCCCTTACCCTATTCACCTTAGGGTGAATAACTCTGCGCTGCTTGCTCGAAACGGGGTGAAATTTGGCGTGGGTGCGTGGCTGTCTCCCCTTTATCATGTGTGAAATGCCCGACTCTCTACGACTTTCAGAAAAAACGTTATTCAAAAATATCGTGTACCTTTTGGTTGAGATTCGGTGGTTTGACCCCTTCCGGAGGTCGTAGAAGCTCGGGGATGGTACCAATGGATCGGGCATCCCCACATTAGTTCAGATGGAACCAACTTCCAAGTCTCTATGACCTTCTGAAAAAAAGTTATTCAAGAAAATCTGGATCTCCAATGGGGTTTCATCCCCAACCCTAACCCTAACCCTGGCTGCAACCCTAACCCTAACCCTAATTTCAGCCCTTACCCTATTCACCTTAGGGTGAATAACTCTGCGCTGCTTGCTCGAAACGGGCTGAAATTTGGCGTGGGTGCGTGGCTGTCTCCCCTTTATCATGTGTGAAATGCCCGACTCTCTACGACTTTCAGAAAAAAAGTTATTCAAAAATATCGTGTACCTTTTGGTTGAGACTCGGTGGTTTGACCTCTGCCGGAGGTCGTAGAAGCTCGGGGATGGTACCAATGGATCGGGCATCCCCACATTAGTTCAGATGGAACCAACTTCCAAGTCTCTATGACCTTCAGAAAAAAAGTTATTCAAGAAAATCTGCATCTCCAATGGGGTTTTATCCCCAACCCTAACCCTAACCCTGGCTGCAACCCTAACCCTAATTGCAACCCTAACCCTAACCCTAACCCTAATTTCAGCCCTTACCCTATTCACCTTAGGGTGAATAACTCTGCGCTGCTTGCTCGAAACGGGCTGAAATTTGGCGTGGGTGCGTGGCTGTCTCCCCTTTATCATGTGTGAAATGCCCGACTCTCTACGACTTTCAGAAAAAAAGTTATTCAAAAATATCGTGTACCTTTTGGTTGAGACTCGGTGATTTGACCTCTGCCGGAGGTCGTAGAAGCTCGGGGATGGTACCAATGGATCGGGCATCCCCACATTAGTTCAGATGGAACCAACTTCCAAGTCTCTATGACCTTCAGAAAAAAAGTTATTCAAGAAAATCTGCATCTCCAATGGGGTTTTATCCCCAACCCTAACCCTAACCCTGGCTGCAACCCTAACCCTAATTGCAACCCTAACCCTAACCCTAACCCTAATTTCAGCCCTTACCCTATTCACCTTAGGGTGAATAACTCTGCGCTGCTTGCTCGAAACGGGCTGAAATTTGGCGTGGGTGCGTGGCTGTCTCCCCTTTATCATGTGTGAAATGCCCGACTCTCTACGACTTTCAGAAAAAAAGTTATTCAAAAATATCGTGTACCTTTTGGTTGAGACTCGGTGGTTTGACCTCTGCCGGAGGTCGTAGAAGCTCGGGGATGGTACCAATGGATCGGGCATCCCCACATTAGTTCAGATGGAACCAACTTCCAAGTCTCTATGACCTTCAGAAAAAAAGTTATTCAAGAAAATCTGCATCTCCAATGGGGTTTTATCCCCAACCCTAACCCTAACCCTGGCTGCAACCCTAACCCTAATTGCAACCCTAACCCTAACCCTAACCCTAATTTCAGCCCTTACCCTATTCACCTTAGGGTGAATAACTCTGCGCTGCTTGCTCGAAACGGGCTGAAATTTGGCGTGGGTGCGTGGCTGTCTCCCCTTTATCATGTGTGAAATGCCCGACTCTCTACGACTTTCAGAAAAAAAGTTATTCAAAAATATCGTGTACCTTTTGGTTGAGACTCGGTGGTTTGACCCCTTCCGGAGGTCGTAGAAGCTCGGGGATGGTACCAATGGATCGGGCATCCCCACATTAGTTCAGATGGAACCAACTTCCAAGTCTCTATGACCTTCAGAAAAAAAGTTATTCAAGAAAATCTGCATCTCCAATGGGGTTTTATCCCCAACCCTAACTCTAACCCTGGCTGCAACCCTAACCCTAATTGCAACCCTAACCCTAATTTCAGCCCTTACCCTATTCACCTTAGGGTGAATAACTCTGCGCTGCTTGCTCGAAACGGGCTGAAATTTGGCGTGGGTGCGTGGCTGTCTCCCCTTTATCATGTGTGAAATGCCCGACTCTCTACGACTTTCAGAAAAAAAGTTATTCAAAAATATCGTGTACCTTTTGGTTGAGACTCGGTGGTTTGACCCCTTCCGGAGGTCGTAGAAGCTCGGGGATGGTACCAATGGATCGGGCATCCCCACATTAGTTCAGATGGAACCAACTTCCAAGTCTCTATGACCTTCAGAAAAAAAGTTATTCAAGAAAATCTGCATCTCCAATGGGGTTTTATCCCCAACCCTAACCCTAACCCTGGCTGCAACCCTAACCCTAATTGCAACCCTAACCCTAACCCTAACCCTAACCCTAATTTCAGCCCTTACCCTATTCACCTTAGGGTGAATAACTCTGCGCTGCTTGCTCGAAACGGGCTGAAATTTGGCGTGGGTGCGTGGCTGTCTCCCCTTTATCATGTGTGAAATGCCCGACTCTCTACGACTTTCAGAAAAAAAGTTATTCAAAAATATCGTGTACCTTTTGGTTGAGACTCGGTGGTTTGACCTCTGCCGGAGGTCGTAGAAGCTCGGGGATGGTACCAATGGATCGGGCATCCCCACATTAGTTCAGATGGAACCAACTTCCAAGTCTCTATGACCTTCAGAAAAAAAGTTATTCAAGAAAATCTGCATCTCCAATGGGGTTTTATCCCCAACCCTAACCCTAACCCTGGCTGCAACCCTAACCCTAATTGCAACCCTAACCCTAACCCTAACCCTAATTTCAGCCCTTACCCTATTCACCTTAGGGTGAATAACTCTGCGCTGCTTGCTCGAAACGGGGTGAAATTTGGCGTGGGTGCGTGGCTGTCTCCCCTTTATCATGTGTGAAATGCCCGACTCTCTACGACTTTCAGAAAAAACGTTATTCAAAAATATCGTGTACCTTTTGGTTGAGATTCGGTGGTTTGACCCCTTCCGGAGGTCGTAGAAGCTCGGGGATGGTACCAATGGATCGGGCATCCCCACATTAGTTCAGATGGAACCAACTTCCAAGTCTCTATGACCTTCTGAAAAAAAGTTATTCAAGAAAATCTGGATCTCCAATGGGGTTTCATCCCCAACCCTAACCCTAACCCTGGCTGCAACCCTAACCCTAACCCTAATTTCAGCCCTTACCCTATTCACCTTAGGGTGAATAACTCTGCGCTGCTTGCTCGAAACGGGCTGAAATTTGGCGTGGGTGCGTGGCTGTCTCCCCTTTATCATGTGTGAAATGCCCGACTCTCTACGACTTTCAGAAAAAAAGTTATTCAAAAATATCGTGTACCTTTTGGTTGAGACTCGGTGGTTTGACCTCTGCCGGAGGTCGTAGAAGCTCGGGGATGGTACCAATGGATCGGGCATCCCCACATTAGTTCAGATGGAACCAACTTCCAAGTCTCTATGACCTTCAGAAAAAAAGTTATTCAAGAAAATCTGCATCTCCAATGGGGTTTTATCCCCAACCCTAACCCTAACCCTGGCTGCAACCCTAACCCTAATTGCAACCCTAACCCTAACCCTAACCCTAATTTCAGCCCTTACCCTATTCACCTTAGGGTGAATAACTCTGCGCTGCTTGCTCGAAACGGGCTGAAATTTGGCGTGGGTGCGTGGCTGTCTCCCCTTTATCATGTGTGAAATGCCCGACTCTCTACGACTTTCAGAAAAAAAGTTATTCAAAAATATCGTGTACCTTTTGGTTGAGACTCGGTGGTTTGACCTCTGCCGGAGGTCGTAGAAGCTCGGGGATGGTACCAATGGATCGGGCATCCCCACATTAGTTCAGATGGAACCAACTTCCAAGTCTCTATGACCTTCAGAAAAAAAGTTATTCAAGAAAATCTGCATCTCCAATGGGGTTTTATCCCCAACCCTAACCCTAACCCTGGCTGCAACCCTAACCCTAATTGCAACCCTAACCCTAACCCTAACCCTAATTTCAGCCCTTACCCTATTCACCTTAGGGTGAATAACTCTGCGCTGCTTGCTCGAAACGGGCTGAAATTTGGCGTGGGTGCGTGGCTGTCTCCCCTTTATCATGTGTGAAATGCCCGACTCTCTACGACTTTCAGAAAAAAAGTTATTCAAAAATATCGTGTACCTTTTGGTTGAGACTCGGTGGTTTGACCTCTGCCGGAGGTCGTAGAAGCTCGGGGATGGTACCAATGGATCGGGCATCCCCACATTAGTTCAGATGGAACCAACTTCCAAGTCTCTATGACCTTCAGAAAAAAAGTTATTCAAGAAAATCTGCATCTCCAATGGGGTTTTATCCCCAACCCTAACCCTAACCCTGGCTGCAACCCTAACCCTAATTGCAACCCTAACCCTAACCCTAACCCTAATTTCAGCCCTTACCCTATTCACCTTAGGGTGAATAACTCTGCGCTGCTTGCTCGAAACGGGCTGAAATTTGGCGTGGGTGCGTGGCTGTCTCCCCTTTATCATGTGTGAAATGCCCGACTCTCTACGACTTTCAGAAAAAAAGTTATTCAAAAATATCGTGTACCTTTTGGTTGAGACTCGGTGGTTTGACCTCTGCCGGAGGTCGTAGAAGCTCGGGGATGGTACCAATGGATCGGGCATCCCCACATTAGTTCAGATGGAACCAACTTCCAAGTCTCTATGACCTTCAGAAAAAAAGTTATTCAAGAAAATCTGCATCTCCAATGGGGTTTTATCCCCAACCCTAACCCTAACCCTGGCTGCAACCCTAACCCTAATTGCAACCCTAACCCTAACCCTAACCCTAATTTCAGCCCTTACCCTATTCACCTTAGGGTGAATAACTCTGCGCTGCTTGCTCGAAACGGGCTGAAATTTGGCGTGGGTGCGTGGCTGTCTCCCCTTTATCATGTGTGAAATGCCCGACTCTCTACGACTTTCAGAAAAAAAGTTATTCAAAAATATCGTGTACCTTTTGGTTGAGACTCGGTGGTTTGACCTCTGCCGGAGGTCGTAGAAGCTCGGGGATGGTACCAATGGATCGGGCATCCCCACATTAGTTCAGATGGAACCAACTTCCAAGTCTCTATGACCTTCAGAAAAAAAGTTATTCAAGAAAATCTGCATCTCCAATGGGGTTTTATCCCCAACCCTAACCCTAACCCTGGCTGCAACCCTAACCCTAATTGCAACCCTAACCCTAACCCTAACCCTAATTTCAGCCCTTACCCTATTCACCTTAGGGTGAATAACTCTGCGCTGCTTGCTCGAAACGGGCTGAAATTTGGCGTGGGTGCGTGGCTGTCTCCCCTTTATCATGTGTGAAATGCCCGACTCTCTACGACTTTCAGAAAAAAAGTTATTCAAAAATATCGTGTACCTTTTGGTTGAGACTCGGTGGTTTGACCTCTGCCGGAGGTCGTAGAAGCTCGGGGATGGTACCAATGGATCGGGCATCCCCACATTAGTTCAGATGGAACCAACTTCCAAGTCTCTATGACCTTCAGAAAAAAAGTTATTCAAGAAAATCTGCATCTCCAATGGGGTTTTATCCCCAACCCTAACCCTAACCCTGGCTGCAACCCTAACCCTAATTGCAACCCTAACCCTAACCCTAACCCTAATTTCAGCCCTTACCCTATTCACCTTAGGGTGAATAACTCTGCGCTGCTTGCTCGAAACGGGCTGAAATTTGGCGTGGGTGCGTGGCTGTCTCCCCTTTATCATGTGTGAAATGCCCGACTCTCTACGACTTTCAGAAAAAAAGTTATTCAAAAATATCGTGTACCTTTTGGTTGAGACTCGGTGGTTTGACCTCTGCCGGAGGTCGTAGAAGCTCGGGGATGGTACCAATGGATCGGGCATCCCCACATTAGTTCAGATGGAACCAACTTCCAAGTCTCTATGACCTTCAGAAAAAAAGTTATTCAAGAAAATCTGCATCTCCAATGGGGTTTTATCCCCAACCCTAACCCTAACCCTGGCTGCAACCCTAACCCTAATTGCAACCCTAACCCTAACCCTAACCCTAATTTCAGCCCTTACCCTATTCACCTTAGGGTGAATAACTCTGCGCTGCTTGCTCGAAACGGGCTGAAATTTGGCGTGGGTGCGTGGCTGTCTCCCCTTTATCATGTGTGAAATGCCCGACTCTCTACGACTTTCAGAAAAAAAGTTATTCAAAAATATCGTGTACCTTTTGGTTGAGACTCGGTGGTTTGACCTCTGCCGGAGGTCGTAGAAGCTCGGGGATGGTACCAATGGATCGGGCATCCCCACATTAGTTCAGATGGAACCAACTTCCAAGTCTCTATGACCTTCAGAAAAAAAGTTATTCAAGAAAATCTGCATCTCCAATGGGGTTTTATCCCCAACCCTAACCCTAACCCTGGCTGCAACCCTAACCCTAATTGCAACCCTAACCCTAACCCTAACCCTAATTTCAGCCCTTACCCTATTCACCTTAGGGTGAATAACTCTGCGCTGCTTGCTCGAAACGGGCTGAAATTTGGCGTGGGTGCGTGGCTGTCTCCCCTTTATCATGTGTGAAATGCCCGACTCTCTACGACTTTCAGAAAAAAAGTTATTCAAAAATATCGTGTACCTTTTGGTTGAGACTCGGTGGTTTGACCTCTGCCGGAGGTCGTAGAAGCTCGGGGATGGTACCAATGGATCGGGCATCCCCACATTAGTTCAGATGGAACCAACTTCCAAGTCTCTATGACCTTCAGAAAAAAAGTTATTCAAGAAAATCTGCATCTCCAATGGGGTTTTATCCCCAACCCTAACCCTAACCCTGGCTGCAACCCTAACCCTAATTGCAACCCTAACCCTAACCCTAACCCTAATTTCAGCCCTTACCCTATTCACCTTAGGGTGAATAACTCTGCGCTGCTTGCTCGAAACGGGCTGAAATTTGGCGTGGGTGCGTGGCTGTCTCCCCTTTATCATGTGTGAAATGCCCGACTCTCTACGACTTTCAGAAAAAAAGTTATTCAAAAATATCGTGTACCTTTTGGTTGAGACTCGGTGGTTTGACCTCTGCCGGAGGTCGTAGAAGCTCGGGGATGGTACCAATGGATCGGGCATCCCCACATTAGTTCAGATGGAACCAACTTCCAAGTCTCTATGACCTTCAGAAAAAAAGTTATTCAAGAAAATCTGCATCTCCAATGGGGTTTTATCCCCAACCCTAACCCTAACCCTGGCTGCAACCCTAACCCTAATTGCAACCCTAACCCTAACCCTAACCCTAATTTCAGCCCTTACCCTATTCACCTTAGGGTGAATAACTCTGCGCTGCTTGCTCGAAACGGGCTGAAATTTGGCGTGGGTGCGTGGCTGTCTCCCCTTTATCATGTGTGAAATGCCCGACTCTCTACGACTTTCAGAAAAAAAGTTATTCAAAAATATCGTGTACCTTTTGGTTGAGACTCGGTGGTTTGACCTCTGCCGGAGGTCGTAGAAGCTCGGGGATGGTACCAATGGATCGGGCATCCCCACATTAGTTCAGATGGAACCAACTTCCAAGTCTCTATGACCTTCAGAAAAAAAGTTATTCAAGAAAATCTGCATCTCCAATGGGGTTTTATCCCCAACCCTAACCCTAACCCTGGCTGCAACCCTAACCCTAATTGCAACCCTAACCCTAACCCTAACCCTAATTTCAGCCCTTACCCTATTCACCTTAGGGTGAATAACTCTGCGCTGCTTGCTCGAAACGGGCTGAAATTTGGCGTGGGTGCGTGGCTGTCTCCCCTTTATCATGTGTGAAATGCCCGACTCTCTACGACTTTCAGAAAAAAAGTTATTCAAAAATATCGTGTACCTTTTGGTTGAGACTCGGTGGTTTGACCTCTGCCGGAGGTCGTAGAAGCTCGGGGATGGTACCAATGGATCGGGCATCCCCACATTAGTTCAGATGGAACCAACTTCCAAGTCTCTATGACCTTCAGAAAAAAAGTTATTCAAGAAAATCTGCATCTCCAATGGGGTTTTATCCCCAACCCTAACCCTAACCCTGGCTGCAACCCTAACCCTAATTGCAACCCTAACCCTAACCCTAACCCTAATTTCAGCCCTTACCCTATTCACCTTAGGGTGAATAACTCTGCGCTGCTTGCTCGAAACGGGCTGAAATTTGGCGTGGGTGCGTGGCTGTCTCCCCTTTATCATGTGTGAAATGCCCGACTCTCTACGACTTTCAGAAAAAAAGTTATTCAAAAATATCGTGTACCTTTTGGTTGAGACTCGGTGGTTTGACCTCTGCCGGAGGTCGTAGAAGCTCGGGGATGGTACCAATGGATCGGGCATCCCCACATTAGTTCAGATGGAACCAACTTCCAAGTCTCTATGACCTTCAGAAAAAAAGTTATTCAAGAAAATCTGCATCTCCAATGGGGTTTTATCCCCAACCCTAACCCTAACCCTGGCTGCAACCCTAACCCTAATTGCAACCCTAACCCTAACCCTAACCCTAATTTCAGCCCTTACCCTATTCACCTTAGGGTGAATAACTCTGCGCTGCTTGCTCGAAACGGGCTGAAATTTGGCGTGGGTGCGTGGCTGTCTCCCCTTTATCATGTGTGAAATGCCCGACTCTCTACGACTTTCAGAAAAAAAGTTATTCAAAAATATCGTGTACCTTTTGGTTGAGACTCGGTGGTTTGACCCCTTCCGGAGGTCGTAGAAGCTCGGGGATGGTACCAATGGATCGGGCATCCCCACATTAGTTCAGATGGAACCAACTTCCAAGTCTCTATGACCTTCAGAAAAAAAGTTATTCAAGAAAATCTGCATCTCCAATGGGGTTTTATCCCCAACCCTAACCCTAACCCTGGCTGCAACCCTAACCCTAATTGCAACCCTAACCCTAACCCTAACCCTAATTTCAGCCCTTACCCTATTCACCTTAGGGTGAATAACTCTGCGCTGCTTGCTCGAAACGGGCTGAAATTTGGCGTGGGTGCGTGGCTGTCTCCCCTTTATCATGTGTGAAATGCCCGACTCTCTACGACTTTCAGAAAAAAAGTTATTCAAAAATATCGTGTACCTTTTGGTTGAGACTCGGTGGTTTGACCTCTGCCGGAGGTCGTAGAAGCTCGGGGATGGTACCAATGGATCGGGCATCCCCACATTAGTTCAGATGGAACCAACTTCCAAGTCTCTATGACCTTCAGAAAAAAAGTTATTCAAGAAAATCTGCATCTCCAATGGGGTTTTATCCCCAACCCTAACCCTAACCCTGGCTGCAACCCTAACCCTAATTGCAACCCTAACCCTAACCCTAACCCTAATTTCAGCCCTTACCCTATTCACCTTAGGGTGAATAACTCTGCGCTGCTTGCTCGAAACGGGCTGAAATTTGGCGTGGGTGCGTGGCTGTCTCCCCTTTATCATGTGTGAAATGCCCGACTCTCTACGACTTTCAGAAAAAAAGTTATTCAAAAATATCGTGTACCTTTTGGTTGAGACTCGGTGGTTTGACCCCTTCCGGAGGTCGTAGAAGCTCGGGGATGGTACCAATGGATCGGGCATCCCCACATTAGTTCAGATGGAACCAACTTCCAAGTCTCTATGACCTTCAGAAAAAAAGTTATTCAAGAAAATCTGCATCTCCAATGGGGTTTTATCCCCAACCCTAACTCTAACCCTGGCTGCAACCCTAACCCTAATTGCAACCCTAACCCTAACCCTAACCCTAATTTCAGCCCTTACCCTATTCACCTTAGGGTGAATAACTCTGCGCTGCTTGCTCGAAACGGGCTGAAATTTGGCGTGGGTGCGTGGCTGTCTCCCCTTTATCATGTGTGAAATGCCCGACTCTCTACGACTTTAAGAAAAAAAGTTATTCAAAAATATCGTGTACCTTTTGGTTGAGACTCGGTGGTTTGACCTCTGCCGGAGGTCGTAGAAGCTCGGGGATGGTACCAATGGATCGGGCATCCCCACATTAGTTCAGATGGAACCAACTTCCAAGTCTCTATGACCTTCAGAAAAAAAGTTATTCAAGAAAATCTGCATCTCCAATGGGGTTTTATCCCCAACCCTAACCCTAACCCTGGCTGCAACCCTAACCCTAATTGCAACCCTAACCCTAACCCTAACCCTAATTTCAGCCCTTACCCTATTCACCTTAGGGTGAATAACTCTGCGCTGCTTGCTCGAAACGGGCTGAAATTTGGCGTGGGTGCGTGGCTGTCTCCCCTTTATCATGTGTGAAATGCCCGACTCTCTACGACTTTCAGAAAAAAAGTTATTCAAAAATATCGTGTACCTTTTGGTTGAGACTCGGTGATTTGACCTCTGCCGGAGGTCGTAGAAGCTCGGGGATGGTACCAATGGATCGGGCATCCCCACATTAGTTCAGATGGAACCAACTTCCAAGTCTCTATGACCTTCAGAAAAAAAGTTATTCAAGAAAATCTGCATCTCCAATGGGGTTTTATCCCCAACCCTAACCCTAACCCTGGCTGCAACCCTAACCCTAATTGCAACCCTAACCCTAACCCTAACCCTAATTTCAGCCCTTACCCTATTCACCTTAGGGTGAATAACTCTGCACTGCTTGCTCGAAACGGGCTGAAATTTGGCGTGGGTGCGTGGCTGTCTCCCCTTTATCATGTGTGAAATGCCCGACTCTCTACGACTTTCAGAAAAAAAGTTATTCAAAAATATCGTGTACCTTTTGGTTGAGACTCGGTGGTTTGACCTCTGCCGGAGGTCGTAGAAGCTCGGGGATGGTACCAATGGATCGGGCATCCCCACATTAGTTCAGATGGAACCAACTTCCAAGTCTCTATGACCTTCAGAAAAAAAGTTATTCAAGAAAATCTGCATCTCCAATGGGGTTTTATCCCCAACCCTAACCCTAACCCTGGCTGCAACCCTAACCCTAACCCTAACCCTAATTTCAGCCCTTACCCTATTCACCTTAGGGTGAATAACTCTGCGCTGCTTGCTCGAAACGGGCTGAAATTTGGCGTGGGTGCGTGGCTGTCTCCCCTTTATCATGTGTGAAATGCCCGACTCTCTACGACTTTCAGAAAAAAAGTTATTCAAAAATATCGTGTACCTTTTGGTTGAGACTCGGTGGTTTGACCTCTGCCGGAGGTCGTAGAAGCTCGGGGATGGTACCAATGGATCGGGCATCCCCACATTAGTTCAGATGGAACCAACTTCCAAGTCTCTATGACCTTCAGAAAAAAAGTTATTCAAGAAAATCTGCATCTCCAATGGGGTTTTATCCCCAACCCTAACCCTAACCCTGGCTGCAACCCTAACCCTAATTGCAACCCTAACCCTAACCCTAACCCTAATTTCAGCCCTTACCCTATTCACCTTAGGGTGAATAACTCTGCGCTGCTTGCTCGAAACGGGCTGAAATTTGGCGTGGGTGCGTGGCTGTCTCCCCTTTATCATGTGTGAAATGCCCGACTCTCTACGACTTTCAGAAAAAAAGTTATTCAAAAATATCGTGTACCTTTTGGTTGAGACTCGGTGGTTTGACCTCTGCCGGAGGTCGTAGAAGCTCGGGGATGGTACCAATGGATCGGGCATCCCCACATTAGTTCAGATGGAACCAACTTCCAAGTCTCTATGACCTTCAGAAAAAAAGTTATTCAAGAAAATCTGCATCTCCAATGGGGTTTTATCCCCAACCCTAACCCTAACCCTGGCTGCAACCCTAACCCTAATTGCAACCCTAACCCTAACCCTAACCCTAATTTCAGCCCTTACCCTATTCACCTTAGGGTGAATAACTCTGCGCTGCTTGCTCGAAACGGGCTGAAATTTGGCGTGGGTGCGTGGCTGTCTCCCCTTTATCATGTGTGAAATGCCCGACTCTCTACGACTTTCAGAAAAAAAGTTATTCAAAAATATCGTGTACCTTTTGGTTGAGACTCGGTGGTTTGACCTCTGCCGGAGGTCGTAGAAGCTCGGGGATGGTACCAATGGATCGGGCATCCCCACATTAGTTCAGATGGAACCAACTTCCAAGTCTCTATGACCTTCAGAAAAAAAGTTATTCAAGAAAATCTGCATCTCCAATGGGGTTTTATCCCCAACCCTAACCCTAACCCTGGCTGCAACCCTAACCCTAATTGCAACCCTAACCCTAACCCTAACCCTAATTTCAGCCCTTACCCTATTCACCTTAGGGTGAATAACTCTGCGCTGCTTGCTCGAAACGGGCTGAAATTTGGCGTGGGTGCGTGGCTGTCTCCCCTTTATCATGTGTGAAATGCCCGACTCTCTACGACTTTCAGAAAAAAAGTTATTCAAAAATATCGTGTACCTTTTGGTTGAGACTCGGTGGTTTGACCCCTTCCGGAGGTCGTAGAAGCTCGGGGATGGTACCAATGGATCGGGCATCCCCACATTAGTTCAGATGGAACCAACTTCCAAGTCTCTATGACCTTCAGAAAAAAAGTTATTCAAGAAAATCTGCATCTCCAATGGGGTTTTATCCCCAACCCTAACCCTAACCCTGGCTGCAACCCTAACCCTAATTGCAACCCTAACCCTAACCCTAACCCTAATTTCAGCCCTTACCCTATTCACCTTAGGGTGAATAACTCTGCGCTGCTTGCTCGAAACGGGCTGAAATTTGGCGTGGGTGCGTGGCTGTCTCCCCTTTATCATGTGTGAAATGCCCGACTCTCTACGACTTTCAGAAAAAAAGTTATTCAAAAATATCGTGTACCTTTTGGTTGAGACTCGGTGGTTTGACCTCTGCCGGAGGTCGTAGAAGCTCGGGGATGGTACCAATGGATCGGGCATCCCCACATTAGTTCAGATGGAACCAACTTCCAAGTCTCTATGACCTTCAGAAAAAAAGTTATTCAAGAAAATCTGCATCTCCAATGGGGTTTTATCCCCAACCCTAACCCTAACCCTGGCTGCAACCCTAACCCTAATTGCAACCCTAACCCTAACCCTAATTTCAGCCCTTACCCTATTCACCTTAGGGTGAATAACTCTGCGCTGCTTGCTCGAAACGGGCTGAAATTTGGCGTGGGTGCGTGGCTGTCTCCCCTTTATCATGTGTGAAATGCCCGACTCTCTACGACTTTAAGAAAAAAAGTTATTCAAAAATATCGTGTACCTTTTGGTTGAGACTCGGTGGTTTGACCTCTGCCGGAGGTCGTAGAAGCTCGGGGATGGTACCAATGGATCGGGCATCCCCACATTAGTTCAGATGGAACCAACTTCCAAGTCTCTATGACCTTCAGAAAAAAAGTTATTCAAGAAAATCTGCATCTCCAATGGGGTTTTATCCCCAACCCTAACCCTAACCCTGGCTGCAACCCTAACCCTAATTGCAACCCTAACCCTAACCCTAACCCTAATTCCAGCCCTTACCCTATTCACCTTAGGGTGAATAACTCTGCGCTGCTTGCTCGAAACGGGCTGAAATTTGGCGTGGGTGCGTGGCTGTCTCCCCTTTATCATGTGTGAAATGCCCGACTCTCTACGACTTTCAGAAAAAAAGTTATTCAAAAATATCGTGTACCTTTTGGTTGAGACTCGGTGATTTGACCTCTGCCGGAGGTCGTAGAAGCTCGGGGATGGTACCAATGGATCGGGCATCCCCACATTAGTTCAGATGGAACCAACTTCCAAGTCTCTATGACCTTCAGAAAAAAAGTTATTCAAGAAAATCTGCATCTCCAATGGGGTTTTATCCCCAACCCTAACCCTAACCCTGGCTGCAACCCTAACCCTAATTGCAACCCTAACCCTAACCCTAACCCTAATTTCAGCCCTTACCCTATTCACCTTAGGGTGAATAACTCTGCGCTGCTTGCTCGAAACGGGCTGAAATTTGGCGTGGGTGCGTGGCTGTCTCCCCTTTATCATGTGTGAAATGCCCGACTCTCTACGACTTTCAGAAAAAAAGTTATTCAAAAATATCGTGTACCTTTTGGTTGAGACTCGGTGGTTTGACCTCTGCCGGAGGTCGTAGAAGCTCGGGGATGGTACCAATGGATCGGGCATCCCCACATTAGTTCAGATGGAACCAACTTCCAAGTCTCTATGACCTTCAGAAAAAAAGTTATTCAAGAAAATCTGCATCTCCAATGGGGTTTTATCCCCAACCCTAACCCTAACCCTGGCTGCAACCCTAACCCTAACCCTAACCCTAATTTCAGCCCTTACCCTATTCACCTTAGGGTGAATAACTCTGCGCTGCTTGCTCGAAACGGGCTGAAATTTGGCGTGGGTGCGTGGCTGTCTCCCCTTTATCATGTGTGAAATGCCCGACTCTCTACGACTTTCAGAAAAAAAGTTATTCAAAAATATCGTGTACCTTTTGGTTGAGACTCGGTGGTTTGACCTCTGCCGGAGGTCGTAGAAGCTCGGGGATGGTACCAATGGATCGGGCATCCCCACATTAGTTCAGATGGAACCAACTTCCAAGTCTCTATGACCTTCAGAAAAAAAGTTATTCAAGAAAATCTGCATCTCCAATGGGGTTTTATCCCCAACCCTAACCCTAACCCTGGCTGCAACCCTAACCCTAATTGCAACCCTAACCCTAACCCTAACCCTAACCCTAATTTCAGCCCTTACCCTATTCACCTTAGGGTGAATAACTCTGCGCTGCTTGCTCGAAACGGGCTGAAATTTGGCGTGGGTGCGTGGCTGTCTCCCCTTTATCATGTGTGAAATGCCCGACTCTCTACGACTTTCAGAAAAAAAGTTATTCAAAAATATCGTGTACCTTTTGGTTGAGACTCGGTGGTTTGACCTCTGCCGGAGGTCGTAGAAGCTCGGGGATGGTACCAATGGATCGGGCATCCCCACATTAGTTCAGATGGAACCAACTTCCAAGTCTCTATGACCTTCAGAAAAAAAGTTATTCAAGAAAATCTGCATCTCCAATGGGGTTTTATCCCCAACCCTAACCCTAACCCTGGCTGCAACCCTAACCCTAATTGCAACCCTAACCCTAACCCTAACCCTAATTTCAGCCCTTACCCTATTCACCTTAGGGTGAATAACTCTGCGCTGCTTGCTCGAAACGGGCTGAAATTTGGCGTGGGTGCGTGGCTGTCTCCCCTTTATCATGTGTGAAATGCCCGACTCTCTACGACTTTCAGAAAAAAAGTTATTCAAAAATATCGTGTACCTTTTGGTTGAGACTCGGTGGTTTGACCTCTGCCGGAGGTCGTAGAAGCTCGGGGATGGTACCAATGGATCGGGCATCCCCACATTAGTTCAGATGGAACCAACTTCCAAGTCTCTATGACCTTCAGAAAAAAAGTTATTCAAGAAAATCTGCATCTCCAATGGGGTTTTATCCCCAACCCTAACCCTAACCCTGGCTGCAACCCTAACCCTAATTGCAACCCTAACCCTAACCCTAACCCTAATTTCAGCCCTTACCCTATTCACCTTAGGGTGAATAACTCTGCGCTGCTTGCTCGAAACGGGCTGAAATTTGGCGTGGGTGCGTGGCTGTCTCCCCTTTATCATGTGTGAAATGCCCGACTCTCTACGACTTTCAGAAAAAAAGTTATTCAAAAATATCGTGTACCTTTTGGTTGAGACTCGGTGGTTTGACCCCTTCCGGAGGTCGTAGAAGCTCGGGGATGGTACCAATGGATCGGGCATCCCCACATTAGTTCAGATGGAACCAACTTCCAAGTCTCTATGACCTTCAGAAAAAAAGTTATTCAAGAAAATCTGCATCTCCAATGGGGTTTTATCCCCAACCCTAACCCTAACCCTGGCTGCAACCCTAACCCTAATTGCAACCCTAACCCTAACCCTAACCCTAATTTCAGCCCTTACCCTATTCACCTTAGGGTGAATAACTCTGCGCTGCTTGCTCGAAACGGGCTGAAATTTGGCGTGGGTGCGTGGCTGTCTCCCCTTTATCATGTGTGAAATGCCCGACTCTCTACGACTTTCAGAAAAAAAGTTATTCAAAAATATCGTGTACCTTTTGGTTGAGACTCGGTGGTTTGACCTCTGCCGGAGGTCGTAGAAGCTCGGGGATGGTACCAATGGATCGGGCATCCCCACATTAGTTCAGATGGAACCAACTTCCAAGTCTCTATGACCTTCAGAAAAAAAGTTATTCAAGAAAATCTGCATCTCCAATGGGGTTTTATCCCCAACCCTAACCCTAACCCTGGCTGCAACCCTAACCCTAATTGCAACCCTAACCCTAACCCTAATTTCAGCCCTTACCCTATTCACCTTAGGGTGAATAACTCTGCGCTGCTTGCTCGAAACGGGCTGAAATTTGGCGTGGGTGCGTGGCTGTCTCCCCTTTATCATGTGTGAAATGCCCGACTCTCTACGACTTTAAGAAAAAAAGTTATTCAAAAATATCGTGTACCTTTTGGTTGAGACTCGGTGGTTTGACCTCTGCCGGAGGTCGTAGAAGCTCGGGGATGGTACCAATGGATCGGGCATCCCCACATTAGTTCAGATGGAACCAACTTCCAAGTCTCTATGACCTTCAGAAAAAAAGTTATTCAAGAAAATCTGCATCTCCAATGGGGTTTTATCCCCAACCCTAACCCTAACCCTGGCTGCAACCCTAACCCTAATTGCAACCCTAACCCTAACCCTAACCCTAATTCCAGCCCTTACCCTATTCACCTTAGGGTGAATAACTCTGCGCTGCTTGCTCGAAACGGGCTGAAATTTGGCGTGGGTGCGTGGCTGTCTCCCCTTTATCATGTGTGAAATGCCCGACTCTCTACGACTTTCAGAAAAAAAGTTATTCAAAAATATCGTGTACCTTTTGGTTGAGACTCGGTGATTTGACCTCTGCCGGAGGTCGTAGAAGCTCGGGGATGGTACCAATGGATCGGGCATCCCCACATTAGTTCAGATGGAACCAACTTCCAAGTCTCTATGACCTTCAGAAAAAAAGTTATTCAAGAAAATCTGCATCTCCAATGGGGTTTTATCCCCAACCCTAACCCTAACCCTGGCTGCAACCCTAACCCTAATTGCAACCCTAACCCTAACCCTAACCCTAATTTCAGCCCTTACCCTATTCACCTTAGGGTGAATAACTCTGCGCTGCTTGCTCGAAACGGGCTGAAATTTGGCGTGGGTGCGTGGCTGTCTCCCCTTTATCATGTGTGAAATGCCCGACTCTCTACGACTTTCAGAAAAAAAGTTATTCAAAAATATCGTGTACCTTTTGGTTGAGACTCGGTGGTTTGACCTCTGCCGGAGGTCGTAGAAGCTCGGGGATGGTACCAATGGATCGGGCATCCCCACATTAGTTCAGATGGAACCAACTTCCAAGTCTCTATGACCTTCAGAAAAAAAGTTATTCAAGAAAATCTGCATCTCCAATGGGGTTTTATCCCCAACCCTAACCCTAACCCTGGCTGCAACCCTAACCCTAACCCTAACCCTAATTTCAGCCCTTACCCTATTCACCTTAGGGTGAATAACTCTGCGCTGCTTGCTCGAAACGGGCTGAAATTTGGCGTGGGTGCGTGGCTGTCTCCCCTTTATCATGTGTGAAATGCCCGACTCTCTACGACTTTCAGAAAAAAAGTTATTCAAAAATATCGTGTACCTTTTGGTTGAGACTCGGTGGTTTGACCTCTGCCGGAGGTCGTAGAAGCTCGGGGATGGTACCAATGGATCGGGCATCCCCACATTAGTTCAGATGGAACCAACTTCCAAGTCTCTATGACCTTCAGAAAAAAAGTTATTCAAGAAAATCTGCATCTCCAATGGGGTTTTATCCCCAACCCTAACCCTAACCCTGGCTGCAACCCTAACCCTAATTGCAACCCTAACCCTAACCCTAACCCTAATTTCAGCCCTTACCCTATTCACCTTAGGGTGAATAACTCTGCGCTGCTTGCTCGAAACGGGCTGAAATTTGGCGTGGGTGCGTGGCTGTCTCCCCTTTATCATGTGTGAAATGCCCGACTCTCTACGACTTTCAGAAAAAAAGTTATTCAAAAATATCGTGTACCTTTTGGTTGAGACTCGGTGGTTTGACCTCTGCCGGAGGTCGTAGAAGCTCGGGGATGGTACCAATGGATCGGGCATCCCCACATTAGTTCAGATGGAACCAACTTCCAAGTCTCTATGACCTTCAGAAAAAAAGTTATTCAAGAAAATCTGCATCTCCAATGGGGTTTTATCCCCAACCCTAACCCTAACCCTGGCTGCAACCCTAACCCTAATTGCAACCCTAACCCTAACCCTAACCCTAATTTCAGCCCTTACCCTATTCACCTTAGGGTGAATAACTCTGCGCTGCTTGCTCGAAACGGGCTGAAATTTGGCGTGGGTGCGTGGCTGTCTCCCCTTTATCATGTGTGAAATGCCCGACTCTCTACGACTTTCAGAAAAAAAGTTATTCAAAAATATCGTGTACCTTTTGGTTGAGACTCGGTGGTTTGACCTCTGCCGGAGGTCGTAGAAGCTCGGGGATGGTACCAATGGATCGGGCATCCCCACATTAGTTCAGATGGAACCAACTTCCAAGTCTCTATGACCTTCAGAAAAAAAGTTATTCAAGAAAATCTGCATCTCCAATGGGGTTTTATCCCCAACCCTAACCCTAACCCTGGCTGCAACCCTAACCCTAATTGCAACCCTAACCCTAACCCTAACCCTAATTTCAGCCCTTACCCTATTCACCTTAGGGTGAATAACTCTGCGCTGCTTGCTCGAAACGGGCTGAAATTTGGCGTGGGTGCGTGGCTGTCTCCCCTTTATCATGTGTGAAATGCCCGACTCTCTACGACTTTCAGAAAAAAAGTTATTCAAAAATATCGTGTACCTTTTGGTTGAGACTCGGTGGTTTGACCTCTGCCGGAGGTCGTAGAAGCTCGGGGATGGTACCAATGGATCGGGCATCCCCACATTAGTTCAGATGGAACCAACTTCCAAGTCTCTATGACCTTCAGAAAAAAAGTTATTCAAGAAAATCTGCATCTCCAATGGGGTTTTATCCCCAACCCTAACCCTAACCCTGGCTGCAACCCTAACCCTAATTGCAACCCTAACCCTAACCCTAATTTCAGCCCTTACCCTATTCACCTTAGGGTGAATAACTCTGCGCTGCTTGCTCGAAACGGGCTGAAATTTGGCGTGGGTGCGTGGCTGTCTCCCCTTTATCATGTGTGAAATGCCCGACTCTCTACGACTTTAAGAAAAAAAGTTATTCAAAAATATCGTGTACCTTTTGGTTGAGACTCGGTGGTTTGACCTCTGCCGGAGGTCGTAGAAGCTCGGGGATGGTACCAATGGATCGGGCATCCCCACATTAGTTCAGATGGAACCAACTTCCAAGTCTCTATGACCTTCAGAAAAAAAGTTATTCAAGAAAATCTGCATCTCCAATGGGGTTTTATCCCCAACCCTAACCCTAACCCTGGCTGCAACCCTAACCCTAATTGCAACCCTAACCCTAACCCTAACCCTAATTCCAGCCCTTACCCTATTCACCTTAGGGTGAATAACTCTGCGCTGCTTGCTCGAAACGGGCTGAAATTTGGCGTGGGTGCGTGGCTGTCTCCCCTTTATCATGTGTGAAATGCCCGACTCTCTACGACTTTCAGAAAAAAAGTTATTCAAAAATATCGTGTACCTTTTGGTTGAGACTCGGTGGTTTGACCTCTGCCGGAGGTCGTAGAAGCTCGGGGATGGTACCAATGGATCGGGCATCCCCACATTAGTTCAGATGGAACCAACTTCCAAGTCTCTATGACCTTCAGAAAAAAAGTTATTCAAGAAAATCTGCATCTCCAATGGGGTTTTATCCCCAACCCTAACCCTAACCCTGGCTGCAACCCTAACCCTAATTGCAACCCTAACCCTAACCCTAACCCTAATTTCAGCCCTTACCCATTTCACCTTAGGGTGAATAACTCTGCGCTGCTTGCTCGAAACGGGCTGAAATTTGGCGTGGGTGCGTGGCTGTCTCCCCTTTATCATGTGTGAAATGCCCGACTCTCTACGACTTTCAAAAAAAAAGTTATTCAAAAATATCGTGTACCTTTTGGTTGAGACTCGGTGGTTTGACCCCTTCCGGAGGTCGTAGAAGCTCGGGGATGGTACCAATGGATCGGGCATCCCCACATTAGTTCAGATGGAACCAACTTCCAAGTCTCTATGACCTTCAGAAAAAAAGTTATTCAAGAAAATCTGCATCTCCAATGGGGTTTTATCCCCAACCCTAACTCTAACCCTGGCTGCAACCCTAACCCTAATTGCAACCCTAACCCTAACCCTAACCCTAATTTCAGCCCTTACCCTATTCACCTTAGGGTGAATAACTCTGCGCTGCTTGCTCGAAACGGGCTGAAATTTGGCGTGGGTGCGTGGCTGTCTCCCCTTTATCATGTGTGAAATGCCCGACTCTCTACGACTTTCAGAAAAAAAGTTATTCAAAAATATCGTGTACCTTTTGGTTGAGACTCGGTGGTTTGACCCCTTCCGGAGGTCGTAGAAGCTCGGGGATGGTACCAATGGATCGGGCATCCCCACATTAGTTCAGATGGAACCAACTTCCAAGTCTCTATGACCTTCAGAAAAAAAGTTATTCAAGAAAATCTGCATCTCCAATGGGGTTTTATCCCCAACCCTAACCCTAACCCTGGCTGCAACCCTAACCCTAATTGCAACCCTAACCCTAACCCTAACCCTAATTTCAGCCCTTACCCTATTCACCTTAGGGTGAATAACTCTGCGCTGCTTGCTCGAAACGGGCTGAAATTTGGCGTGGGTGCGTGGCTGTCTCCCCTTTATCATGTGTGAAATGCCCGACTCTCTACGACTTTCAGAAAAAAAGTTATTCAAAAATATCGTGTACCTTTTGGTTGAGACTCGGTGGTTTGACCTCTGCCGGAGGTCGTAGAAGCTCGGGGATGGTACCAATGGATCGGGCATCCCCACATTAGTTCAGATGGAACCAACTTCCAAGTCTCTATGACCTTCAGAAAAAAAGTTATTCAAGAAAATCTGCATCTCCAATGGGGTTTTATCCCCAACCCTAACCCTAACCCTGGCTGCAACCCTAACCCTAATTGCAACCCTAACCCTAACCCTAATTTCAGCCCTTACCCTATTCACCTTAGGGTGAATAACTCTGCGCTGCTTGCTCGAAACGGGCTGAAATTTGGCGTGGGTGCGTGGCTGTCTCCCCTTTATCATGTGTGAAATGCCCGACTCTCTACGACTTTCAGAAAAAAAGTTATTCAAAAATATCGTGTACCTTTTGGTTGAGACTCGGTGGTTTGACCCCTTCCGGAGGTCGTAGAAGCTCGGGGATGGTACCAATGGATCGGGCATCCCCACATTAGTTCAGATGGAACCAACTTCCAAGTCTCTATGACCTTCAGAAAAAAAGTTATTCAAGAAAATCTGCATCTCCAATGGGGTTTTATCCCCAACCCTAACCCTAACCCTGGCTGCAACCCTAACCCTAATTGCAACCCTAACCCTAACCCTAACCCTAACCCTAATTTCAGCCCTTACCCTATTCACCTTAGGGTGAATAACTCTGCGCTGCTTGCTCGAAACGGGCTGAAATTTGGCGTGGGTGCGTGGCTGTCTCCCCTTTATCATGTGTGAAATGCCCGACTCTCTACGACTTTCAGAAAAAAAGTTATTCAAAAATATCGTGTACCTTTTGGTTGAGACTCGGTGGTTTGACCTCTGCCGGAGGTCGTAGAAGCTCGGGGATGGTACCAATGGATCGGGCATCCCCACATTAGTTCAGATGGAACCAACTTCCAAGTCTCTATGACCTTCAGAAAAAAAGTTATTCAAGAAAATCTGCATCTCCAATGGGGTTTTATCCCCAACCCTAACCCTAACCCTGGCTGCAACCCTAACCCTAATTGCAACCCTAACCCTAACCCTAACCCTAATTTCAGCCCTTACCCTATTCACCTTAGGGTGAATAACTCTGCGCTGCTTGCTCGAAACGGGCTGAAATTTGGCGTGGGTGCGTGGCTGTCTCCCCTTTATCATGTGTGAAATGCCCGACTCTCTACGACTTTAAGAAAAAAAGTTATTCAAAAATATCGTGTACCTTTTGGTTGAGACTCGGTGGTTTGACCTCTGCCGGAGGTCGTAGAAGCTCGGGGATGGTACCAATGGATCGGGCATCCCCACATTAGTTCAGATGGAACCAACTTCCAAGTCTCTATGACCTTCAGAAAAAAAGTTATTCAAGAAAATCTGCATCTCCAATGGGGTTTTATCCCCAACCCTAACCCTAACCCTGGCTGCAACCCTAACCCTAATTGCAACCCTAACCCTAACCCTAACCCTAATTCCAGCCCTTACCCTATTCACCTTAGGGTGAATAACTCTGCGCTGCTTGCTCGAAACGGGCTGAAATTTGGCGTGGGTGCGTGGCTGTCTCCCCTTTATCATGTGTGAAATGCCCGACTCTCTACGACTTTCAGAAAAAAAGTTATTCAAAAATATCGTGTACCTTTTGGTTGAGACTCGGTGGTTTGACCTCTGCCGGAGGTCGTAGAAGCTCGGGGATGGTACCAATGGATCGGGCATCCCCACATTAGTTCAGATGGAACCAACTTCCAAGTCTCTATGACCTTCAGAAAAAAAGTTATTCAAGAAAATCTGCATCTCCAATGGGGTTTTATCCCCAACCCTAACCCTAACCCTGGCTGCAACCCTAACCCTAATTGCAACCCTAACCCTAACCCTAATCCTAATTTCAGCCCTTACCCTATTCACCTTAGGGTGAATAACTCTGCGCTGCTTGCTCGAAACGGGCTGAAATTTGGCGTGGGTGCGTGGCTGTCTCCCCTTTATCATGTGTGAAATGCCCGACTCTCTACGACTTTCAAAAAAAAAGTTATTCAAAAATATCGTGTACCTTTTGGTTGAGACTCGGTGGTTTGACCCCTTCCGGAGGTCATAGAAGCTCGGGGATGGTACCAATGGATCGGGCATCCCCACATTAGTTCAGATGGAACCAACTTCCAAGTCTCTATGACCTTCAGAAAAAAAGTTATTCAAGAAAATCTGCATCTCCAATGGGGTTTTATCCCCAACCCTAACTCTAACCCTGGCTGCAACCCTAACCCTAATTGCAACCCTAACCCTAACCCTAACCCTAATTTCAGCCCTTACCCTATTCACCTTAGGGTGAATAACTCTGCGCTGCTTGCTCGAAACGGGCTGAAATTTGGCGTGGGTGCGTGGCTGTCTCCCCTTTATCATGTGTGAAATGCCCGACTCTCTACGACTTTCAGAAAAAAAGTTATTCAAAAATATCGTGTACCTTTTGGTTGAGACTCGGTGGTTTGACCCCTTCCGGAGGTCGTAGAAGCTCGGGGATGGTACCAATGGATCGGGCATCCCCACATTAGTTCAGATGGAACCAACTTCCAAGTCTCTATGACCTTCAGAAAAAAAGTTATTCAAGAAAATCTGCATCTCCAATGGGGTTTTATCCCCAACCCTAACTCTAACCCTGGCTGCAACCCTAACCCTAATTGCAACCCTAACCCTAACCCTAACCCTAATTTCAGCCCTTACCCTATTCACCTTAGGGTGAATAACTCTGCGCTGCTTGCTCGAAACGGGCTGAAATTTGGCGTGGGTGCGTGGCTGTCTCCCCTTTATCATGTGTGAAATGCCCGACTCTCTACGACTTTCAGAAAAAAAGTTATTCAAAAATATCGTGTACCTTTTGGTTGAGACTCGGTGGTTTGACCTCTGCCGGAGGTCGTAGAAGCTCGGGGATGGTACCAATGGATCGGGCATCCCCACATTAGTTCAGATGGAACCAACTTCCAAGTCTATGACCTTCAGAAAAAAAGTTATTCAAGAAAATCTGCATCTCCAATGGGGTTTTATCCCCAACCCTAACCCTAACCCTGGCTGCAACCCTAACCCTAATTGCAACCCTAACCCTAACCCTAATTTCAGCCCTTACCCTATTCACCTTAGGGTGAATAACTCTGCGCTGCTTGCTCGAAACGGGCTGAAATTTGGCGTGGGTGCGTGGCTGTCTCCCCTTTATCATGTGTGAAATGCCCGACTCTCTACGACTTTCAGAAAAAAAGTTATTCAAAAATATCGTGTACCTTTTGGTTGAGACTCGGTGGTTTGACCCCTTCCGGAGGTCGTAGAAGCTCGGGGATGGTACCAATGGATCGGGCATCCCCACATTAGTTCAGATGGAACCAACTTCCAAGTCTCTATGACCTTCAGAAAAAAAGTTATTCAAGAAAATCTGCATCTCCAATGGGGTTTTATCCCCAACCCTAACTCTAACCCTGGCTGCAACCCTAACCCTAATTGCAACCCTAACCCTAACCCTAACCCTAATTTCAGCCCTTACCCTATTCACCTTAGGGTGAATAACTCTGCGCTGCTTGCTCGAAACGGGCTGAAATTTGGCGTGGGTGCGTGGCTGTCTCCCCTTTATCATGTGTGAAATGCCCGACTCTCTACGACTTTAAGAAAAAAAGTTATTCAAAAATATCGTGTACCTTTTGGTTGAGACTCGGTGGTTTGACCTCTGCCGGAGGTCGTAGAAGCTCGGGGATGGTACCAATGGATCGGGCATCCCCACATTAGTTCAGATGGAACCAACTTCCAAGTCTCTATGACCTTCAGAAAAAAAGTTATTCAAGAAAATCTGCATCTCCAATGGGGTTTTATCCCCAACCCTAACCCTAACCCTGGCTGCAACCCTAACCCTAATTGCAACCCTAACCCTAACCCTAACCCTAATTTCAGCCCTTACCCTATTCACCTTAGGGTGAATAACTCTGCGCTGCTTGCTCGAAACGGGCTGAAATTTGGCGTGGGTGCGTGGCTGTCTCCCCTTTATCATGTGTGAAATGCCCGACTCTCTACGACTTTCAGAAAAAAAGTTATTCAAAAATATCGTGTACCTTTTGGTTGAGACTCGGTGGTTTGACCTCTGCCGGAGGTCGTAGAAGCTCGGGGATGGTACCAATGGATCGGGCATCCCCACATTAGTTCAGATGGAACCAACTTCCAAGTCTCTATGACCTTCAGAAAAAAAGTTATTCAAGAAAATCTGCATCTCCAATGGGGTTTTATCCCCAACCCTAACCCTAACCCTGGCTGCAACCCTAACCCTAATTGCAACCCTAACCCTAACCCTAATTTCAGCCCTTACCCTATTCACCTTAGGGTGAATAACTCTGCGCTGCTTGCTCGAAACGGGCTGAAATTTGGCGTGGGTGCGTGGCTGTCTCCCCTTTATCATGTGTGAAATGCCCGACTCTCTACGACTTTCAAAAAAAAAGTTATTCAAAAATATCGTGTACCTTTTGGTTGAGACTCGGTGGTTTGACCCCTTCCGGAGGTCATAGAAGCTCGGGGATGGTACCAATGGATCGGGCATCCCCACATTAGTTCAGATGGAACCAACTTCCAAGTCTCTATGACCTTCAGAAAAAAAGTTATTCAAGAAAATCTGCATCTCCAATGGGGTTTTATCCCCAACCCTAACTCTAACCCTGGCTGCAACCCTAACCCTAATTGCAACCCTAACCCTAACCCTAACCCTAATTTCAGCCCTTACCCTATTCACCTTAGGGTGAATAACTCTGCGCTGCTTGCTCGAAACGGGCTGAAATTTGGCGTGGGTGCGTGGCTGTCTCCCCTTTATCATGTGTGAAATGCCCGACTCTCTACGACTTTCAGAAAAAAAGTTATTCAAAAATATCGTGTACCTTTTGGTTGAGACTCGGTGGTTTGACCCCTTCCGGAGGTCGTAGAAGCTCGGGGATGGTACCAATGGATCGGGCATCCCCACATTAGTTCAGATGGAACCAACTTCCAAGTCTCTATGACCTTCAGAAAAAAAGTTATTCAAGAAAATCTGCATCTCCAATGGGGTTTTATCCCCAACCCTAACTCTAACCCTGGCTGCAACCCTAACCCTAATTGCAACCCTAACCCTAACCCTAACCCTAATTTCAGCCCTTACCCTATTCACCTTAGGGTGAATAACTCTGCGCTGCTTGCTCGAAACGGGCTGAAATTTGGCGTGGGTGCGTGGCTGTCTCCCCTTTATCATGTGTGAAATGCCCGACTCTCTACGACTTTAAGAAAAAAAGTTATTCAAAAATATCGTGTACCTTTTGGTTGAGACTCGGTGGTTTGACCTCTGCCGGAGGTCGTAGAAGCTCGGGGATGGTACCAATGGATCGGGCATCCCCACATTAGTTCAGATGGAACCAACTTCCAAGTCTCTATGACCTTCAGAAAAAAAGTTATTCAAGAAAATCTGCATCTCCAATGGGGTTTTATCCCCAACCCTAACCCTAACCCTGGCTGCAACCCTAACCCTAATTGCAACCCTAACCCTAACCCTAACCCTAATTTCAGCCCTTACCCTATTCACCTTAGGGTGAATAACTCTGCGCTGCTTGCTCGAAACGGGCTGAAATTTGGCGTGGGTGCGTGGCTGTCTCCCCTTTATCATGTGTGAAATGCCCGACTCTCTACGACTTTCAGAAAAAAAGTTATTCAAAAATATCGTGTACCTTTTGGTTGAGACTCGGTGATTTGACCTCTGCCGGAGGTCGTAGAAGCTCGGGGATGGTACCAATGGATCGGGCATCCCCACATTAGTTCAGATGGAACCAACTTCCAAGTCTCTATGACCTTCAGAAAAAAAGTTATTCAAGAAAATCTGCATCTCCAATGGGGTTTTATCCCCAACCCTAACCCTAACCCTGGCTGCAACCCTAACCCTAATTGCAACCCTAACCCTAACCCTAACCCTAATTTCAGCCCTTACCCTATTCACCTTAGGGTGAATAACTCTGCGCTGCTTGCTCGAAACGGGCTGAAATTTGGCGTGGGTGCGTGGCTGTCTCCCCTTTATCATGTGTGAAATGCCCGACTCTCTACGACTTTCAGAAAAAAAGTTATTCAAAAATATCGTGTACCTTTTGGTTGAGACTCGGTGGTTTGACCCCTTCCGGAGGTCGTAGAAGCTCGGGGATGGTACCAATGGATCGGGCATCCCCACATTAGTTCAGATGGAACCAACTTCCAAGTCTCTATGACCTTCAGAAAAAAAGTTATTCAAGAAAATCTGCATCTCCAATGGGGTTTTATCCCCAACCCTAACTCTAACCCTGGCTGCAACCCTAACCCTAATTGCAACCCTAACCCTAACCCTAACCCTAATTTCAGCCCTTACCCTATTCACCTTAGGGTGAATAACTCTGCGCTGCTTGCTCGAAACGGGCTGAAATTTGGCGTGGGTGCGTGGCTGTCTCCCCTTTATCATGTGTGAAATGCCCGACTCTCTACGACTTTCAGAAAAAAAGTTATTCAAAAATATCGTGTACCTTTTGGTTGAGACTCGGTGGTTTGACCTCTGCCGGAGGTCGTAGAAGCTCGGGGATGGTACCAATGGATCGGGCATCCCCACATTAGTTCAGATGGAACCAACTTCCAAGTCTCTATGACCTTCAGAAAAAAAGTTATTCAAGAAAATCTGCATCTCCAATGGGGTTTTATCCCCAACCCTAACCCTAACCCTGGCTGCAACCCTAACCCTAATTGCAACCCTAACCCTAATTTCAG
This sequence comes from Paralichthys olivaceus, assembly GCF_024713975.1. Taxonomy (NCBI): domain Eukaryota; kingdom Metazoa; phylum Chordata; class Actinopteri; order Pleuronectiformes; family Paralichthyidae; genus Paralichthys; species Paralichthys olivaceus. The sequence goes on from NC_091115.1 coordinate 3,402,320, forward strand.
CCCTTACCCTATTCACCTTAGGGTGAATAACTCTGCGCTGCTTGCTCGAAACGGGCTGAAATTTGGCGTGGGTGCGTGGCTGTCTCCCCTTTATCATGTGTGAAATGCCCGACTCTCTACGACTTTCAGAAAAAAAGTTATTCAAAAATATCGTGTACCTTTTGGTTGAGACTCGGTGGTTTGACCCCTTCCGGAGGTCGTAGAAGCTCGGGGATGGTACCAATGGATCGGGCATCCCCACATTAGTTCAGATGGAACCAACTTCCAAGTCTCTATGACCTTCAGAAAAAAAGTTATTCAAGAAAATCTGCATCTCCAATGGGGTTTTATCCCCAACCCTAACTCTAACCCTGGCTGCAACCCTAACCCTAATTGCAACCCTAACCCTAACCCTAACCCTAATTTCAGCCCTTACCCTATTCACCTTAGGGTGAATAACTCTGCGCTGCTTGCTCGAAACGGGCTGAAATTTGGCGTGGGTGCGTGGCTGTCTCCCCTTTATCATGTGTGAAATGCCCGACTCTCTACGACTTTAAGAAAAAAAGTTATTCAAAAATATCGTGTACCTTTTGGTTGAGACTCGGTGGTTTGACCTCTGCCGGAGGTCGTAGAAGCTCGGGGATGGTACCAATGGATCGGGCATCCCCACATTAGTTCAGATGGAACCAACTTCCAAGTCTCTATGACCTTCAGAAAAAAAGTTATTCAAGAAAATCTGCATCTCCAATGGGGTTTTATCCCCAACCCTAACCCTAACCCTGGCTGCAACCCTAACCCTAATTGCAACCCTAACCCTAACCCTAACCCTAATTTCAGCCCTTACCCTATTCACCTTAGGGTGAATAACTCTGCGCTGCTTGCTCGAAACGGGCTGAAATTTGGCGTGGGTGCGTGGCTGTCTCCCCTTTATCATGTGTGAAATGCCCGACTCTCTACGACTTTCAGAAAAAAAGTTATTCAAAAATATCGTGTACCTTTTGGTTGAGACTCGGTGGTTTGACCTCTGCCGGAGGTCGTAGAAGCTCGGGGATGGTACCAATGGATCGGGCATCCCCACATTAGTTCAGATGGAACCAACTTCCAAGTCTCTATGACCTTCAGAAAAAAAGTTATTCAAGAAAATCTGCATCTCCAATGGGGTTTTATCCCCAACCCTAACCCTAACCCTGGCTGCAACCCTAACCCTAATTGCAACCCTAACCCTAACCCTAATTTCAGCCCTTACCCTATTCACCTTAGGGTGAATAACTCTGCGCTGCTTGCTCGAAACGGGCTGAAATTTGGCGTGGGTGCGTGGCTGTCTCCCCTTTATCATGTGTGAAATGCCCGACTCTCTACGACTTTCAAAAAAAAAGTTATTCAAAAATATCGTGTACCTTTTGGTTGAGACTCGGTGGTTTGACCCCTTCCGGAGGTCATAGAAGCTCGGGGATGGTACCAATGGATCGGGCATCCCCACATTAGTTCAGATGGAACCAACTTCCAAGTCTCTATGACCTTCAGAAAAAAAGTTATTCAAGAAAATCTGCATCTCCAATGGGGTTTTATCCCCAACCCTAACTCTAACCCTGGCTGCAACCCTAACCCTAATTGCAACCCTAACCCTAACCCTAACCCTAATTTCAGCCCTTACCCTATTCACCTTAGGGTGAATAACTCTGCGCTGCTTGCTCGAAACGGGCTGAAATTTGGCGTGGGTGCGTGGCTGTCTCCCCTTTATCATGTGTGAAATGCCCGACTCTCTACGACTTTCAGAAAAAAAGTTATTCAAAAATATCGTGTACCTTTTGGTTGAGACTCGGTGGTTTGACCTCTGCCGGAGGTCGTAGAAGCTCGGGGATGGTACCAATGGATCGGGCATCCCCACATTAGTTCAGATGGAACCAACTTCCAAGTCTCTATGACCTTCAGAAAAAAAGTTATTCAAGAAAATCTGCATCTCCAATGGGGTTTTATCCCCAACCCTAACCCTAACCCTGGCTGCAACCCTAACCCTAATTGCAACCCTAACCCTAATTTCAGCCCTTACCCTATTCACCTTAGGGTGAATAACTCTGCGCTGCTTGCTCGAAACGGGCTGAAATTTGGCGTGGGTGCGTGGCTGTCTCCCCTTTATCATGTGTGAAATGCCCGACTCTCTACGACTTTCAGAAAAAAAGTTATTCAAAAATATCGTGTACCTTTTGGTTGAGACTCGGTGGTTTGACCCCTTCCGGAGGTCGTAGAAGCTCGGGGATGGTACCAATGGATCGGGCATCCCCACATTAGTTCAGATGGAACCAACTTCCAAGTCTCTATGACCTTCAGAAAAAAAGTTATTCAAGAAAATCTGCATCTCCAATGGGGTTTTATCCCCAACCCTAACTCTAACCCTGGCTGCAACCCTAACCCTAATTGCAACCCTAACCCTAACCCTAACCCTAATTTCAGCCCTTACCCTATTCACCTTAGGGTGAATAACTCTGCGCTGCTTGCTCGAAACGGGCTGAAATTTGGCGTGGGTGCGTGGCTGTCTCCCCTTTATCATGTGTGAAATGCCCGACTCTCTACGACTTTAAGAAAAAAAGTTATTCAAAAATATCGTGTACCTTTTGGTTGAGACTCGGTGGTTTGACCTCTGCCGGAGGTCGTAGAAGCTCGGGGATGGTACCAATGGATCGGGCATCCCCACATTAGTTCAGATGGAACCAACTTCCAAGTCTCTATGACCTTCAGAAAAAAAGTTATTCAAGAAAATCTGCATCTCCAATGGGGTTTTATCCCCAACCCTAACCCTAACCCTGGCTGCAACCCTAACCCTAATTGCAACCCTAACCCTAACCCTAACCCTAATTTCAGCCCTTACCCTATTCACCTTAGGGTGAATAACTCTGCGCTGCTTGCTCGAAACGGGCTGAAATTTGGCGTGGGTGCGTGGCTGTCTCCCCTTTATCATGTGTGAAATGCCCGACTCTCTACGACTTTCAGAAAAAAAGTTATTCAAAAATATCGTGTACCTTTTGGTTGAGACTCGGTGGTTTGACCTCTGCCGGAGGTCGTAGAAGCTCGGGGATGGTACCAATGGATCGGGCATCCCCACATTAGTTCAGATGGAACCAACTTCCAAGTCTCTATGACCTTCAGAAAAAAAGTTATTCAAGAAAATCTGCATCTCCAATGGGGTTTTATCCCCAACCCTAACCCTAACCCTGGCTGCAACCCTAACCCTAATTGCAACCCTAACCCTAATTTCAGCCCTTACCCTATTCACCTTAGGGTGAATAACTCTGCGCTGCTTGCTCGAAACGGGCTGAAATTTGGCGTGGGTGCGTGGCTGTCTCCCCTTTATCATGTGTGAAATGCCCGACTCTCTACGACTTTCAGAAAAAAAGTTATTCAAAAATATCGTGTACCTTTTGGTTGAGACTCGGTGGTTTGACCTCTGCCGGAGGTCGTAGAAGCTCGGGGATGGTACCAATGGATCGGGCATCCCCACATTAGTTCAGATGGAACCAACTTCCAAGTCTCTATGACCTTCAGAAAAAAAGTTGTTCAAGAAAATCTGGATCTCCAATGGGGTTTCATCCCCAACCCTAACCCTAACCCTGGCTGCAACCCTAACCCTAACCCTAACCCTAATTTCAGCCCTTACCCTATTCACCTTAGGGTGAATAACTCTGCGCTGCTTGCTCGAAACGGGCTGAAATTTGGCGTGGGTGCGTGGCTGTCTCCCCTTTATCATGTGTGAAATGCCCGACTCTCTACGACTTTCAGAAAAAAAGTTATTCAAAAATATCGTGTACCTTTTGGTTGAGACTCGGTGGTTTGACCTCTGCCGGAGGTCGTAGAAGCTCAAGGATGGTACCAATGGATCGGGCATCCCCACATTAGTTCAGATGGAACCAACTTCCAAGTCTCTATGACCTTCAGAAAAAAAGTTATTCAAGAAAATCTGCATATCCAATGGGGTTTTATCCCCAACCCTAACCCTAACCCTGGCTGCAACCCTAACCCTAATTGCAACCCTAACCCTAACCCTAATTTCAGCCCTTACCCTATTCACCTTAGGGTGAATAACTCTGCGCTGCTTGCTCGAAACGGGCTGAAATTTGGCGTGGGTGCGTGGCTGTCTCCCCTTTATCATGTGTGAAATGCCCGACTCTCTACGACTTTCAGAAAAAAAGTTATTCAAAAATATCGTGTACCTTTTGGTTGAGACTCGGTGGTTTGACCTCTGCCGGAGGTCGTAGAAGCTCGGGGATGGTACCAATGGATCGGGCATCCCCACATTAGTTCAGATGGAACCAACTTCCAAGTCTCTATGACCTTCAGAAAAAAAGTTATTCAAGAAAATCTGCATCTCCAATGGGGTTTTATCCCCAACCCTAACCCTAACCCTGGCTGCAACCCTAACCCTAATTGCAACCCTAACCCTAACCCTAACCCTAATTTCAGCCCTTACCCTATTCACCTTAGGGTGAATAACTCTGCGCTGCTTGCTCGAAACGGGCTGAAATTTGGCGTGGGTGCGTGGCTGTCTCCCCTTTATCATGTGTGAAATGCCCGACTCTCTACGACTTTCAGAAAAAAAGTTATTCAAAAATATCGTGTACCTTTTGGTTGAGACTCGGTGGTTTGACCTCTGCCGGAGGTCGTAGAAGCTCGGGGATGGTACCAATGGATCGGGCATCCCCACATTAGTTCAGATGGAACCAACTTCCAAGTCTCTATGACCTTCAGAAAAAAAGTTATTCAAGAAAATCTGCATCTCCAATGGGGTTTTATCCCCAACCCTAACTCTAACCCTGGCTGCAACCCTAACCCTAATTGCAACCCTAACCCTAACCCTAACCCTAATTTCAGCCCTTACCCTATTCACCTTAGGGTGAATAACTCTGCGCTGCTTGCTCGAAACGGGCTGAAATTTGGCGTGGGTGCGTGGCTGTCTCCCCTTTATCATGTGTGAAATGCCCGACTCTCTACGACTTTCAGAAAAAAAGTTATTCAAAAATATCGTGTACCTTTTGGTTGAGACTCGGTGGTTTGACCTCTGCCGGAGGTCGTAGAAGCTCGGGGATGGTACCAATGGATCGGGCATCCCCACATTAGTTCAGATGGAACCAACTTCCAAGTCTCTATGACCTTCAGAAAAAAAGTTATTCAAGAAAATCTGCATCTCCAATGGGGTTTTATCCCCAACCCTAACCCTAACCCTGGCTGCAACCCTAACCCTAATTGCAACCCTAACCCTAACCCTAACCCTAATTTCAGCCCTTACCCTATTCACCTTAGGGTGAATAACTCTGCGCTGCTTGCTCGAAACGGGCTGAAATTTGGCGTGGGTGCGTGGCTGTCTCCCCTTTATCATGTGTGAAATGCCCGACTCTCTACGACTTTCAGAAAAAAAGTTATTCAAAAATATCGTGTACCTTTTGGTTGAGACTCGGTGGTTTGACCTCTGCCGGAGGTCGTAGAAGCTCGGGGATGGTACCAATGGATCGGGCATCCCCACATTAGTTCAGATGGAACCAACTTCCAAGTCTCTATGACCTTCAGAAAAAAAGTTATTCAAGAAAATCTGCATCTCCAATGGGGTTTTATCCCCAACCCTAACTCTAACCCTGGCTGCAACCCTAACCCTAATTGCAACCCTAACCCTAACCCTAACCCTAATTTCAGCCCTTACCCTATTCACCTTAGGGTGAATAACTCTGCGCTGCTTGCTCGAAACGGGCTGAAATTTGGCGTGGGTGCGTGGCTGTCTCCCCTTTATCATGTGTGAAATGCCCGACTCTCTACGACTTTCAGAAAAAAAGTTATTCAAAAATATCGTGTACCTTTTGGTTGAGACTCGGTGGTTTGACCTCTGCCGGAGGTCGTAGAAGCTCGGGGATGGTACCAATGGATCGGGCATCCCCACATTAGTTCAGATGGAACCAACTTCCAAGTCTCTATGACCTTCAGAAAAAAAGTTATTCAAGAAAATCTGCATCTCCAATGGGGTTTTATCCCCAACCCTAACCCTAACCCTGGCTGCAACCCTAACCCTAATTGCAACCCTAACCCTAACCCTAATTTCAGCCCTTACCCTATTCACCTTAGGGTGAATAACTCTGCGCTGCTTGCTCGAAACGGGCTGAAATTTGGCGTGGGTGCGTGGCTGTCTCCCCTTTATCATGTGTGAAATGCCCGACTCTCTACGACTTTCAGAAAAAAAGTTATTCAAAAATATCGTGTACCTTTTGGTTGAGACTCGGTGGTTTGACCTCTGCCGGAGGTCGTAGAAGCTCGGGGATGGTACCAATGGATCGGGCATCCCCACATTAGTTCAGATGGAACCAACTTCCAAGTCTCTATGACCTTCAGAAAAAAAGTTATTCAAGAAAATCTGCATCTCCAATGGGGTTTTATCCCCAACCCTAACCCTAACCCTGGCTGCAACCCTAACCCTAATTGCAACCCTAACCCTAACCCTAACCCTAATTTCAGCCCTTACCCTATTCACCTTAGGGTGAATAACTCTGCGCTGCTTGCTCGAAACGGGCTGAAATTTGGCGTGGGTGCGTGGCTGTCTCCCCTTTATCATGTGTGAAATGCCCGACTCTCTACGACTTTCAGAAAAAAAGTTATTCAAAAATATCGTGTACCTTTTGGTTGAGATTCGGTGGTTTGACCTCTGCCGGAGGTCGTAGAAGCTCGGGGATGGTACCAATGGATCGGGCATCCCCACATTAGTTCAGATGGAACCAACTTCCAAGTCTCTATGACCTTCAGAAAAAAAGTTATTCAAGAAAATCTGCATCTCCAATGGGGTTTTATCCCCAACCCTAACCCTAACCCTGGCTGCAACCCTAACCCTAATTGCAACCCTAACCCTAATTTCAGCCCTTACCCTATTCACCTTAGGGTGAATAACTCTGCGCTGCTTGCTCGAAACGGGCTGAAATTTGGCGTGGGTGCGTGGCTGTCTCCCCTTTATCATGTGTGAAATGCCCGACTCTCTACGACTTTCAGAAAAAAAGTTATTCAAAAATATCGTGTACCTTTTGGTTGAGACTCGGTGGTTTGACCTCTGCCGGAGGTCGTAGAAGCTCGGGGATGGTACCAATGGATCGGGCATCCCCACATTAGTTCAGATGGAACCAACTTCCAAGTCTCTATGACCTTCAGAAAAAAAGTTATTCAAGAAAATCTGCATCTCCAATGGGGTTTTATCCCCAACCCTAACCCTAACCCTGGCTGCAACCCTAACCCTAATTGCAACCCTAACCCTAACCCTAACCCTAATTTCAGCCCTTACCCTATTCACCTTAGGGTGAATAACTCTGCGCTGCTTGCTCGAAACGGGCTGAAATTTGGCGTGGGTGCGTGGCTGTCTCCCCTTTATCATGTGTGAAATGCCCGACTCTCTACGACTTTCAGAAAAAAAGTTATTCAAAAATATCGTGTACCTTTTGGTTGAGACTCGGTGGTTTGACCTCTGCCGGAGGTCGTAGAAGCTCGGGGATGGTACCAATGGATCGGGCATCCCCACATTAGTTCAGATGGAACCAACTTCCAAGTCTCTATGACCTTCAGAAAAAAAGTTATTCAAGAAAATCTGCATCTCCAATGGGGTTTTATCCCCAACCCTAACTCTAACCCTGGCTGCAACCCTAACCCTAATTGCAACCCTAACCCTAACCCTAATTTCAGCCCTTACCCTATTCACCTTAGGGTGAATAACTCTGCGCTGCTTGCTCGAAACGGGCTGAAATTTGGCGTGGGTGCGTGGCTGTCTCCCCTTTATCATGTGTGAAATGCCCGACTCTCTACGACTTTCAGAAAAAAAGTTATTCAAAAATATCGTGTACCTTTTGGTTGAGACTCGGTGGTTTGACCTCTGCCGGAGGTCGTAGAAGCTCGGGGATGGTACCAATGGATCGGGCATCCCCACATTAGTTCAGATGGAACCAACTTCCAAGTCTCTATGACCTTCAGAAAAAAAGTTATTCAAGAAAATCTGCATCTCCAATGGGGTTTTATCCCCAACCCTAACCCTAACCCTGGCTGCAACCCTAACCCTAATTGCAACCCTAACCCTAACCCTAACCCTAATTTCAGCCCTTACCCTATTCACCTTAGGGTGAATAACTCTGCGCTGCTTGCTCGAAACGGGCTGAAATTTGGCGTGGGTGCGTGGCTGTCTCCCCTTTATCATGTGTGAAATGCCCGACTCTCTACGACTTTCAGAAAAAAAGTTATTCAAAAATATCGTGTACCTTTTGGTTGAGATTCGGTGGTTTGACCTCTGCCGGAGGTCGTAGAAGCTCGGGGATGGTACCAATGGATCGGGCATCCCCACATTAGTTCAGATGGAACCAACTTCCAAGTCTCTATGACCTTCAGAAAAAAAGTTATTCAAGAAAATCTGCATCTCCAATGGGGTTTTATCCCCAACCCTAACCCTAACCCTGGCTGCAACCCTAACCCTAATTGCAACCCTAACCCTAACCCTAATTTCAGCCCTTACCCTATTCACCTTAGGGTGAATAACTCTGCGCTGCTTGCTCGAAACGGGCTGAAATTTGGCGTGGGTGCGTGGCTGTCTCCCCTTTATCATGTGTGAAATGCCCGACTCTCTACGACTTTCAGAAAAAAAGTTATTCAAAAATATCGTGTACCTTTTGGTTGAGACTCGGTGGTTTGACCTCTGCCGGAGGTCGTAGAAGCTCGGGGATGGTACCAATGGATCGGGCATCCCCACATTAGTTCAGATGGAACCAACTTCCAAGTCTCTATGACCTTCAGAAAAAAAGTTATTCAAGAAAATCTGCATCTCCAATGGGGTTTTATCCCCAACCCTAACCCTAACCCTGGCTGCAACCCTAACCCTAATTGCAACCCTAACCCTAACCCTAACCCTAATTTCAGCCCTTACCCTATTCACCTTAGGGTGAATAACTCTGCGCTGCTTGCTCGAAACGGGCTGAAATTTGGCGTGGGTGCGTGGCTGTCTCCCCTTTATCATGTGTGAAATGCCCGACTCTCTACGACTTTCAGAAAAAAAGTTATTCAAAAATATCGTGTACCTTTTGGTTGAGATTCGGTGGTTTGACCTCTGCCGGAGGTCGTAGAAGCTCGGGGATGGTACCAATGGATCGGGCATCCCCACATTAGTTCAGATGGAACCAACTTCCAAGTCTCTATGACCTTCAGAAAAAAAGTTATTCAAGAAAATCTGCATCTCCAATGGGGTTTTATCCCCAACCCTAACCCTAACCCTGGCTGCAACCCTAACCCTAATTGCAACCCTAACCCTAACCCTAATTTCAGCCCTTACCCTATTCACCTTAGGGTGAATAACTCTGCGCTGCTTGCTCGAAACGGGCTGAAATTTGGCGTGGGTGCGTGGCTGTCTCCCCTTTATCATGTGTGAAATGCCCGACTTTCTACGACTTTCAGAAAAAAAGTTATTCAAAAATATCGTGTACCTTTTGGTTGAGACTCGGTGGTTTGACCTCTGCCGGAGGTCGTAGAAGCTCAAGGATGGTACCAATGGATCGGGCATCCCCACATTAGTTCAGATGGAACCAACTTCCAAGTCTCTATGACCTTCAGAAAAAAAGTTATTCAAGAAAATCTGCATCTCCAATGGGGTTTTATCCCCAACCCTAACCCTAACCCTGGCTGCAACCCTAACCCTAATTGCAACCCTAACCCTAACCCTAATTTCAGCCCTTACCCTATTCACCTTAGGGTGAATAACTCTGCGCTGCTTGCTCGAAACGGGCTGAAATTTGGCGTGGGTGCGTGGCTGTCTCCCCTTTATCATGTGTGAAATGCCCGACTCTCTACGACTTTCAGAAAAAAAGTTATTCAAAAATATCGTGTACCTTTTGGTTGAGACTCGGTGGTTTGACCTCTGCCGGAGGTCGTAGAAGCTCGGGGATGGTACCAATGGATCGGGCATCCCCACATTAGTTCAGATGGAACCAACTTCCAAGTCTCTATGACCTTCAGAAAAAAAGTTATTCAAGAAAATCTGCATCTCCAATGGGGTTTTATCCCCAACCCTAACTCTAACCCTGGCTGCAACCCTAACCCTAATTGCAACCCTAACCCTAACCCTAACCCTAATTTCAGCCCTTACCCTATTCACCTTAGGGTGAATAACTCTGCGCTGCTTGCTCGAAACGGGCTGAAATTTGGCGTGGGTGCGTGGCTGTCTCCCCTTTATCATGTGTGAAATGCCCGACTCTCTACGACTTTCAGAAAAAAAGTTATTCAAAAATATCGTGTACCTTTTGGTTGAGACTCGGTGGTTTGACCCCTTCCGGAGGTCGTAGAAGCTCGGGGATGGTACCAATGGATCGGGCATCCCCACATTAGTTCAGATGGAACCAACTTCCAAGTCTCTATGACCTTCAGAAAAAAAGTTATTCAAGAAAATCTGCATCTCCAATGGGGTTTTATCCCCAACCCTAACCCTAACCCTGGCTGCAACCCTAACCCTAATTGCAACCCTAACCCTAACCCTAACCCTAATTTCAGCCCTTACCCTATTCACCTTAGGGTGAATAACTCTGCGCTGCTTGCTCGAAACGGGCTGAAATTTGGCGTGGGTGCGTGGCTGTCTCCCCTTTATCATGTGTGAAATGCCCGACTCTCTACGACTTTCAGAAAAAAAGTTATTCAAAAATATCGTGTACCTTTTGGTTGAGACTCGGTGGTTTGACCTCTGCCGGAGGTCGTAGAAGCTCGGGGATGGTACCAATGGATCGGGCATCCCCACATTAGTTCAGATGGAACCAACTTCCAAGTCTCTATGACCTTCAGAAAAAAAGTTATTCAAGAAAATCTGCATCTCCAATGGGGTTTTATCCCCAACCCTAACTCTAACCCTGGCTGCAACCCTAACCCTAATTGCAACCCTAACCCTAACCCTAATTTCAGCCCTTACCCTATTCACCTTAGGGTGAATAACTCTGCGCTGCTTGCTCGAAACGGGCTGAAATTTGGCGTGGGTGCGTGGCTGTCTCCCCTTTATCATGTGTGAAATGCCCGACTCTCTACGACTTTCAGAAAAAAAGTTATTCAAAAATATCGTGTACCTTTTGGTTGAGACTCGGTGGTTTGACCCCTTCCGGAGGTCGTAGAAGCTCGGGGATGGTACCAATGGATCGGGCATCCCCACATTAGTTCAGATGGAACCAACTTCCAAGTCTCTATGACCTTCAGAAAAAAAGTTATTCAAGAAAATCTGCATCTCCAATGGGGTTTTATCCCCAACCCTAACCCTAACCCTGGCTGCAACCCTAACCCTAATTGCAACCCTAACCCTAACCCTAATTTCAGCCCTTACCCTATTCACCTTAGGGTGAATAACTCTGCGCTGCTTGCTCGAAACGGGCTGAAATTTGGCGTGGGTGCGTGGCTGTCTCCCCTTTATCATGTGTGAAATGCCCGACTCTCTACGACTTTCAGAAAAAAAGTTATTCAAAAATATCGTGTACCTTTTGGTTGAGACTCGGTGGTTTGACCTCTGCCGGAGGTCGTAGAAGCTCGGGGATGGTACCAATGGATCGGGCATCCCCACATTAGTTCAGATGGAACCAACTTCCAAGTCTCTATGACCTTCAGAAAAAAAGTTATTCAAGAAAATCTGCATCTCCAATGGGGTTTTATCCCCAACCCTAACTCTAACCCTGGCTGCAACCCTAACCCTAATTGCAACCCTAACCCTAACCCTAATTTCAGCCCTTACCCTATTCACCTTAGGGTGAATAACTCTGCGCTGCTTGCTCGAAACGGGCTGAAATTTGGCGTGGGTGCGTGGCTGTCTCCCCTTTATCATGTGTGAAATGCCCGACTCTCTACGACTTTCAGAAAAAAAGTTATTCAAAAATATCGTGTACCTTTTGGTTGAGACTCTGTGGTTTGACCTCTGCCGGAGGTCGTAGAAGCTCGGGGATGGTACCAATGGATCGGGCATCCCCACATTAGCTCAGATGGAACCAACTTCCAAGTCTCTATGACCTTCAGAAAAAAAGTTATTCAAGAAAATCTGCATCTCCAATGGGGTTTTATCCCCAACCCTAACTCTAACCCTGGCTGCAACCCTAACCATAATTGCAACCCTAACCCTAACCCTAACCCTAATTTCAGCCCTTACCCTATTCACCTTAGGGTGAATAACTCTGCGCTGCTTGCTCGAAACGGGCTGAAATTTGGCGTGGGTGCGTGGCTGTCTCCCCTTTATCATGTGTGAAATGCCCGACTCTCTACGACTTTCAGAAAAAAAGTTATTCAAAAATATCGTGTACCTTTTGGTTGAGACTCGGTGGTTTGACCCCTTCCGGAGGTCGTAGAAGCTCGGGGATGGTACCAATGGATCGGGCATCCCCACATTAGTTCAGATGGAACCAACTTCCAAGTCTCTATGACCTTCAGAAAAAAAGTTATTCAAGAAAATCTGCATCTCCAATGGGGTTTTATCCCCAACCCTAACCCTAACCCTGGCTGCAACCCTAACCCTAATTGCAACCCTAACCCTAACCCTAATTTCAGCCCTTACCCTATTCACCTTAGGGTGAATAACTCTGCGCTGCTTGCTCGAAACGGGCTGAAATTTGGCGTGGGTGCGTGGCTGTCTCCCCTTTATCATGTGTGAAATGCCCGACTCTCTACGACTTTCAGAAAAAAAGTTATTCAAAAATATCGTGTACCTTTTGGTTGAGACTCTGTGGTTTGACCTCTGCCGGAGGTCGTAGAAGCTCGGGGATGGTACCAATGGATCGGGCATCCCCACATTAGCTCAGATGGAACCAACTTCCAAGTCTCTATGACCTTCAGAAAAAAAGTTATTCAAGAAAATCTGCATCTCCAATGGGGTTTTATCCCCAACCCTAACTCTAACCCTGGCTGCAACCCTAACCCTAATTGCAACCCTAACCCTAACCCTAACCCTAATTTCAGCCCTTACCCTATTCACCTTAGGGTGAATAACTCTGCGCTGCTTGCTCGAAACGGGCTGAAATTTGGCGTGGGTGCGTGGCTGTCTCCCCTTTATCATGTGTGAAATGCCCGACTCTCTACGACTTTCAGAAAAAAAGTTATTCAAAAATATCGTGTACCTTTTGGTTGAGACTCGGTGGTTTGACCCCTTCCGGAGGTCGTAGAAGCTCGGGGATGGTACCAATGGATCGGGCATCCCCACATTAGCTCAGATGGAACCAACTTCCAAGTCTCTATGACCTTCAGAAAAAAAGTTATTCAAGAAAATCTGCATCTCCAATGGGGTTTTATCCCCAACCCTAACCCTAACCCTGGCTGCAACCCTAACCCTAATTGCAACCCTAACCCTAACCCTAACCCTAATTTCAGCCCTTACCCTATTCACCTTAGGGTGAATAACTCTGCGCTGCTTGCTCGAAACGGGCTGAAATTTGGCGTGGGTGCGTGGCTGTCTCCCCTTTATCATGTGTGAAATGCCCGACTCTCTACGACTTTCAGAAAAAAAGTTATTCAAAAATATCGTGTACCTTTTGGTTGAGACTCGGTGGTTTGACCTCTGCCGGAGGTCGTAGAAGCTCGGGGATGGTACCAATGGATCGGGCATCCCCACATTAGTTCAGATGGAACCAACTTCCAAGTCTCTATGACCTTCAGAAAAAAAGTTATTCAAGAAAATCTGCATCTCCAATGGGGTTTTATCCCCAACCCTAACCCTAACCCTGGCTGCAACCCTAACCCTAATTGCAACCCTAACCCTAACCCTAATTTCAGCCCTTACCCTATTCACCTTAGGGTGAATAACTCTGCGCTGCTTGCTCGAAACGGGCTGAAATTTGGCGTGGGTGCGTGGCTGTCTCCCCTTTATCATGTGTGAAATGCCCGACTCTCTACGACTTTCAGAAAAAAAGTTATTCAAAAATATCGTGTACCTTTTGGTTGAGACTCGGTGGTTTGACCTCTGCCGGAGGTCGTAGAAGCTCGGGGATGGTACCAATGGATCGGGCATCCCCACATTAGTTCAGATGGAACCAACTTCCAAGTCTCTATGACCTTCAGAAAAAAAGTTATTCAAGAAAATCTGCATCTCCAATGGGGTTTTATCCCCAACCCTAACCCTAACCCTGGCTGCAACCCTAACCCTAATTGCAACCCTAACCCTAACCCTAATTTCAGCCCTTACCCTATTCACCTTAGGGTGAATAACTCTGCGCTGCTTGCTCGAAACGGGCTGAAATTTGGCGTGGGTGCGTGGCTGTCTCCCCTTTATCATGTGTGAAATGCCCGACTCTCTACGACTTTCAGAAAAAAAGTTATTCAAAAATATCGTGTACCTTTTGGTTGAGACTCGGTGGTTTGACCTCTGCCGGAGGTCGTAGAAGCTCGGGGATGGTACCAATGGATCGGGCATCCCCACATTAGTTCAGATGGAACCAACTTCCAAGTCTCTATGACCTTCAGAAAAAAAGTTATTCAAGAAAATCTGCATCTCCAATGGGGTTTTATCCCCAACCCTAACCCTAACCCTGGCTGCAACCCTAACCCTAATTGCAACCCTAACCCTAACCCTAATTTCAGCCCTTACCCTATTCACCTTAGGGTGAATAACTCTGCGCTGCTTGCTCGAAACGGGCTGAAATTTGGCGTGGGTGCGTGGCTGTCTCCCCTTTATCATGTGTGAAATGCCCGACTCTCTACGACTTTCAGAAAAAAAGTTATTCAAAAATATCGTGTACCTTTTGGTTGAGACTCGGTGGTTTGACCTCTGCCGGAGGTCGTAGAAGCTCGGGGATGGTACCAATGGATCGGGCATCCCCACATTAGTTCAGATGGAACCAACTTCCAAGTCTCTATGACCTTCAGAAAAAAAGTTATTCAAGAAAATCTGCATCTCCAATGGGGTTTTATCCCCAACCCTAACCCTAACCCTGGCTGCAACCCTAACCCTAATTGCAACCCTAACCCTAACCCTAATTTCAGCCCTTACCCTATTCACCTTAGGGTGAATAACTCTGCGCTGCTTGCTCGAAACGGGCTGAAATTTGGCGTGGGTGCGTGGCTGTCTCCCCTTTATCATGTGTGAAATGCCCGACTCTCTACGACTTTCAGAAAAAAAGTTATTCAAAAATATCGTGTACCTTTTGGTTGAGACTCGGTGGTTTGACCTCTGCCGGAGGTCGTAGAAGCTCGGGGATGGTACCAATGGATCGGGCATCCCCACATTAGTTCAGATGGAACCAACTTCCAAGTCTCTATGACCTTCAGAAAAAAAGTTATTCAAGAAAGTCTGCATCTCCAATGGGGTTTTATCCCCAACCCTAACCCTAACCCTGGCTGCAACCCTAACCCTAATTGCAACCCTAACCCTAACCCTAACCCTAATTTCAGCCCTTACCCTATTCACCTTAGGGTGAATAACTCTGCGCTGCTTGCTCGAAACGGGCTGAAATTTGGCGTGGGTGCGTGGCTGTCTCCCCTTTATCATGTGTGAAATGCCCGACTCTCTACGACTTTCAGAAAAAAAGTTATTCAAAAATATCGTGTACCTTTTGGTTGAGACTCGGTGGTTTGACCTCTGCCGGAGGTCGTAGAAGCTCGGGGATGGTACCAATGGATCGGGCATCCCCACATTAGTTCAGATGGAACCAACTTCCAAGTCTCTATGACCTTCAGAAAAAAAGTTATTCAAGAAAATCTGCATCTCCAATGGGGTTTTATCCCCAACCCTAACTCTAACCCTGGCTGCAACCCTAACCCTAATTGCAACCCTAACCCTAACCCTAATTTCAGCCCTTACCCTATTCACCTTAGGGTGAATAACTCTGCGCTGCTTGCTCGAAACGGGCTGAAATTTGGCGTGGGTGCGTGGCTGTCTCCCCTTTATCATGTGTGAAATGCCCGACTCTCTACGACTTTCAGAAAAAAAGTTATTCAAAAATATCGTGTACCTTTTGGTTGAGACTCGGTGGTTTGACCCCTTCCGGAGGTCGTAGAAGCTCGGGGATGGTACCAATGGATCGGGCATCCCCACATTAGTTCAGATGGAACCAACTTCCAAGTCTCTATGACCTTCAGAAAAAAAGTTATTCAAGAAAATCTGCATCTCCAATGGGGTTTTATCCCCAACCCTAACCCTAACCCTGGCTGCAACCCTAACCCTAATTGCAACCCTAACCCTAACCCTAATTTCAGCCCTTACCCTATTCACCTTAGGGTGAATAACTCTGCGCTGCTTGCTCGAAACGGGCTGAAATTTGGCGTGGGTGCGTGGCTGTCTCCCCTTTATCATGTGTGAAATGCCCGACTCTCTACGACTTTCAGAAAAAAAGTTATTCAAAAATATCGTGTACCTTTTGGTTGAGACTCGGTGGTTTGACCTCTGCCGGAGGTCGTAGAAGCTCGGGGATGGTACCAATGGATCGGGCATCCCCACATTAGTTCAGATGGAACCAACTTCCAAGTCTCTATGACCTTCAGAAAAAAAGTTATTCAAGAAAATCTGCATCTCCAATGGGGTTTTATCCCCAACCCTAACTCTAACCCTGGCTGCAACCCTAACCCTAATTGCAACCCTAACCCTAACCCTAATTTCAGCCCTTACCCTATTCACCTTAGGGTGAATAACTCTGCGCTGCTTGCTCGAAACGGGCTGAAATTTGGCGTGGGTGCGTGGCTGTCTCCCCTTTATCATGTGTGAAATGCCCGACTCTCTACGACTTTCAGAAAAAAAGTTATTCAAAAATATCGTGTACCTTTTGGTTGAGACTCGGTGGTTTGACCCCTTCCGGAGGTCGTAGAAGCTCGGGGATGGTACCAATGGATCGGGCATCCCCACATTAGTTCAGATGGAACCAACTTCCAAGTCTCTATGACCTTCAGAAAAAAAGTTATTCAAGAAAATCTGCATCTCCAATGGGGTTTTATCCCCAACCCTAACCCTAACCCTGGCTGCAACCCTAACCCTAATTGCAACCCTAACCCTAACCCTAATTTCAGCCCTTACCCTATTCACCTTAGGGTGAATAACTCTGCGCTGCTTGCTCGAAACGGGCTGAAATTTGGCGTGGGTGCGTGGCTGTCTCCCCTTTATCATGTGTGAAATGCCCGACTCTCTACGACTTTCAGAAAAAAAGTTATTCAAAAATATCGTGTACCTTTTGGTTGAGACTCTGTGGTTTGACCTCTGCCGGAGGTCGTAGAAGCTCGGGGATGGTACCAATGGATCGGGCATCCCCACATTAGCTCAGATGGAACCAACTTCCAAGTCTCTATGACCTTCAGAAAAAAAGTTATTCAAGAAAATCTGCATCTCCAATGGAGATTACCCTATTCCCTATTCACCTTAGGGTGAATAATAAAAAAAAGTTATTCAAGAAAATCTGCATCTCCAATGGGGTTTTATCCCCAACCCTAACCCTAACCCTGGCTGCAACCCTAACCCTAATTGCAACCCTAACCCTAACCCTAATTTCAGCCCTTACCCTATTCACCTTAGGGTGAATAACTCTGCGCTGCTTGCTCGAAACGGGCTGAAATTTGGCGTGGGTGCGTGGCTGTCTCCCCTTTATCATGTGTGAAATGCCCGACTCTCTACGACTTTCAGAAAAAAAGTTATTCAAAAATATCGTGTACCTTTTGGTTGAGACTCGGTGGTTTGACCTCTGCCGGAGGTCGTAGAAGCTCGGGGATGGTACCAATGGATCGGGCATCCCCACATTAGTTCAGATGGAACCAACTTCCAAGTCTCTATGACCTTCAGAAAAAAAGTTATTCAAGAAAATCTGCATCTCCAATGGGGTTTTATCCCCAACCCTAACTCTAACCCTGGCTGCAACCCTAACCCTAATTGCAACCCTAACCCTAACCCTAATTTCAGCCCTTACCCTATTCACCTTAGGGTGAATAACTCTGCGCTGCTTGCTCGAAACGGGCTGAAATTTGGCGTGGGTGCGTGGCTGTCTCCCCTTTATCATGTGTGAAATGCCCGACTCTCTACGACTTTCAGAAAAAAAGTTATTCAAAAATATCGTGTACCTTTTGGTTGAGACTCGGTGGTTTGACCCCTTCCGGAGGTCGTAGAAGCTCGGGGATGGTACCAATGGATCGGGCATCCCCACATTAGTTCAGATGGAACCAACTTCCAAGTCTCTATGACCTTCAGAAAAAAAGTTATTCAAGAAAATCTGCATCTCCAATGGGGTTTTATCCCCAACCCTAACCCTAACCCTGGCTGCAACCCTAACCCTAATTGCAACCCTAACCCTAACCCTAATTTCAGCCCTTACCCTATTCACCTTAGGGTGAATAACTCTGCGCTGCTTGCTCGAAACGGGCTGAAATTTGGCGTGGGTGCGTGGCTGTCTCCCCTTTATCATGTGTGAAATGCCCGACTCTCTACGACTTTCAGAAAAAAAGTTATTCAAAAATATCGTGTACCTTTTGGTTGAGACTCGGTGGTTTGACCTCTGCCGGAGGTCGTAGAAGCTCGGGGATGGTACCAATGGATCGGGCATCCCCACATTAGTTCAGATGGAACCAACTTCCAAGTCTCTATGACCTTCAGAAAAAAAGTTATTCAAGAAAATCTGCATCTCCAATGGGGTTTTATCCCCAACCCTAACTCTAACCCTGGCTGCAACCCTAACCCTAATTGCAACCCTAACCCTAACCCTAATTTCAGCCCTTACCCTATTCACCTTAGGGTGAATAACTCTGCGCTGCTTGCTCGAAACGGGCTGAAATTTGGCGTGGGTGCGTGGCTGTCTCCCCTTTATCATGTGTGAAATGCCCGACTCTCTACGACTTTCAGAAAAAAAGTTATTCAAAAATATCGTGTACCTTTTGGTTGAGACTCGGTGGTTTGACCCCTTCCGGAGGTCGTAGAAGCTCGGGGATGGTACCAATGGATCGGGCATCCCCACATTAGTTCAGATGGAACCAACTTCCAAGTCTCTATGACCTTCAGAAAAAAAGTTATTCAAGAAAATCTGCATCTCCAATGGGGTTTTATCCCCAACCCTAACCCTAACCCTGGCTGCAACCCTAACCCTAATTGCAACCCTAACCCTAACCCTAATTTCAGCCCTTACCCTATTCACCTTAGGGTGAATAACTCTGCGCTGCTTGCTCGAAACGGGCTGAAATTTGGCGTGGGTGCGTGGCTGTCTCCCCTTTATCATGTGTGAAATGCCCGACTCTCTACGACTTTCAGAAAAAAAGTTATTCAAAAATATCGTGTACCTTTTGGTTGAGACTCTGTGGTTTGACCTCTGCCGGAGGTCGTAGAAGCTCGGGGATGGTACCAATGGATCGGGCATCCCCACATTAGCTCAGATGGAACCAACTTCCAAGTCTCTATGACCTTCAGAAAAAAAGTTATTCAAGAAAATCTGCATCTCCAATGGGGTTTTATCCCCAACCCTAACTCTAACCCTGGCTGCAACCCTAACCATAATTGCAACCCTAACCCTAACCCTAACCCTAATTTCAGCCCTTACCCTATTCACCTTAGGGTGAATAACTCTGCGCTGCTTGCTCGAAACGGGCTGAAATTTGGCGTGGGTGCGTGGCTGTCTCCCCTTTATCATGTGTGAAATGCCCGACTCTCTACGACTTTCAGAAAAAAAGTTATTCAAAAATATCGTGTACCTTTTGGTTGAGACTCGGTGGTTTGACCTCTGCCGGAGGTCGTAGAAGCTCGGGGATGGTACCAATGGATCGGGCATCCCCACATTAGTTCAGATGGAACCAACTTCCAAGTCTCTATGACCTTCAGAAAAAAAGTTATTGAAGAAAATCTGCATCTCCAATGGGGTTTTATCCCCAACCCTAACTCTAACCCTGGCTGCAACCCTAACCCTAATTGCAACCCTAACCCTAACCCTAACCCTAATTTCAGCCCTTACCCTATTCACCTTAGGGTGAATAACTCTGCGCTGCTTGCTCGAAACGGGCTGAAATTTGGCGTGGGTGCGTGGCTGTCTCCCCTTTATCATGTGTGAAATGCCCGACTCTCTACGACTTTCAGAAAAAAAGTTATTCAAAAATATCGTGTACCTTTTGGTTGAGACTCGGTGGTTTGACCCCTTCCGGAGGTCGTAGAAGCTCGGGGATGGTACCAATGGATCGGGCATCCCCACATTAGTTCAGATGGAACCAACTTCCAAGTCTCTATGACCTTCAGAAAAAAAGTTATTCAAGAAAATCTGCATCTCCAATGGGGTTTTATCCCCAACCCTAACCCTAACCCTGGCTGCAACCCTAACCCTAATTGCAACCCTAACCCTAACCCTAACCCTAATTTCAGCCCTTACCCTATTCACCTTAGGGTGAATAACTCTGCGCTGCTTGCTCGAAACGGGCTGAAATTTGGCGTGGGTGCGTGGCTGTCTCCCCTTTATCATGTGTGAAATGCCCGACTCTCTACGACTTTCAGAAAAAAAGTTATTCAAAAATATCGTGTACCTTTTGGTTGAGACTCGGTGGTTTGACCCCTTCCGGAGGTCGTAGAAGCTCGGGGATGGTACCAATGGATCGGGCATCCCCACATTAGTTCAGATGGAACCAACTTCCAAGTCTCTATGACCTTCAGAAAAAAAGTTATTCAAGAAAATCTGCATCTCCAATGGGGTTTTATCCCCAACCCTAACCCTAACCCTGGCTGCAACCCTAACCCTAATTGCAACCCTAACCCTAACCCTAATTTCAGCCCTTACCCTATTCACCTTAGGGTGAATAACTCTGCGCTGCTTGCTCGAAACGGGCTGAAATTTGGCGTGGGTGCGTGGCTGTCTCCCCTTTATCATGTGTGAAATGCCCGACTCTCTACGACTTTCAGAAAAAAAGTTATTCAAAAATATCGTGTACCTTTTGGTTGAGACTCTGTGGTTTGACCTCTGCCGGAGGTCGTAGAAGCTCGGGGATGGTACCAATGGATCGGGCATCCCCACATTAGCTCAGATGGAACCAACTTCCAAGTCTCTATGACCTTCAGAAAAAAAGTTATTCAAGAAAATCTGCATCTCCAATGGGGTTTTATCCCCAACCCTAACTCTAACCCTGGCTGCAACCCTAACCATAATTGCAACCCTAACCCTAACCCTAACCCTAATTTCAGCCCTTACCCTATTCACCTTAGGGTGAATAACTCTGCGCTGCTTGCTCGAAACGGGCTGAAATTTGGCGTGGGTGCGTGGCTGTCTCCCCTTTATCATGTGTGAAATGCCCGACTCTCTACGACTTTCAGAAAAAAAGTTATTCAAAAATATCGTGTACCTTTTGGTTGAGACTCGGTGGTTTGACCTCTGCCGGAGGTCGTAGAAGCTCGGGGATGGTACCAATGGATCGGGCATCCCCACATTAGTTCAGATGGAACCAACTTCCAAGTCTCTATGACCTTCAGAAAAAAAGTTATTGAAGAAAATCTGCATCTCCAATGGGGTTTTATCCCCAACCCTAACTCTAACCCTGGCTGCAACCCTAACCCTAATTGCAACCCTAACCCTAACCCTAACCCTAATTTCAGCCCTTACCCTATTCACCTTAGGGTGAATAACTCTGCGCTGCTTGCTCGAAACGGGCTGAAATTTGGCGTGGGTGCGTGGCTGTCTCCCCTTTATCATGTGTGAAATGCCCGACTCTCTACGACTTTCAGAAAAAAAGTTATTCAAAAATATCGTGTACCTTTTGGTTGAGACTCGGTGGTTTGACCCCTTCCGGAGGTCGTAGAAGCTCGGGGATGGTACCAATGGATCGGGCATCCCCACATTAGTTCAGATGGAACCAACTTCCAAGTCTCTATGACCTTCAGAAAAAAAGTTATTCAAGAAAATCTGCATCTCCAATGGGGTTTTATCCCCAACCCTAACCCTAACCCTGGCTGCAACCCTAACCCTAATTGCAACCCTAACCCTAACCCTAACCCTAATTTCAGCCCTTACCCTATTCACCTTAGGGTGAATAACTCTGCGCTGCTTGCTCGAAACGGGCTGAAATTTGGCGTGGGTGCGTGGCTGTCTCCCCTTTATCATGTGTGAAATGCCCGACTCTCTACGACTTTCAGAAAAAAAGTTATTCAAAAATATCGTGTACCTTTTGGTTGAGACTCGGTGGTTTGACCCCTTCCGGAGGTCGTAGAAGCTCGGGGATGGTACCAATGGATCGGGCATCCCCACATTAGCTCAGATGGAACCAACTTCCAAGTCTCTATGACCTTCAGAAAAAAAGTTATTCAAGAAAATCTGCATCTCCAATGGGGTTTTATCCCCAACCCTAACCCTAACCCTGGCTGCAACCCTAACCCTAATTGCAACCCTAACCCTAACCCTAACCCTAATTTCAGCCCTTACCCTATTCACCTTAGGGTGAATAACTCTGCGCTGCTTGCTCGAAACGGGCTGAAATTTGGCGTGGGTGCGTGGCTGTCTCCCCTTTATCATGTGTGAAATGCCCGACTCTCTACGACTTTCAGAAAAAAAGTTATTCAAAAATATCGTGTACCTTTTGGTTGAGACTCGGTGGTTTGACCTCTGCCGGAGGTCGTAGAAGCTCGGGGATGGTACCAATGGATCGGGCATCCCCACATTAGTTCAGATGGAACCAACTTCCAAGTCTCTATGACCTTCAGAAAAAAAGTTATTCAAGAAAATCTGCATCTCCAATGGGGTTTTATCCCCAACCCTAACCCTAACCCTGGCTGCAACCCTAACCCTAATTGCAACCCTAACCCTAACCCTAATTTCAGCCCTTACCCTATTCACCTTAGGGTGAATAACTCTGCGCTGCTTGCTCGAAACGGGCTGAAATTTGGCGTGGGTGCGTGGCTGTCTCCCCTTTATCATGTGTGAAATGCCCGACTCTCTACGACTTTCAGAAAAAAAGTTATTCAAAAATATCGTGTACCTTTTGGTTGAGACTCGGTGGTTTGACCTCTGCCGGAGGTCGTAGAAGCTCGGGGATGGTACCAATGGATCGGGCATCCCCACATTAGTTCAGATGGAACCAACTTCCAAGTCTCTATGACCTTCAGAAAAAAAGTTATTCAAGAAAATCTGCATCTCCAATGGGGTTTTATCCCCAACCCTAACCCTAACCCTGGCTGCAACCCTAACCCTAATTGCAACCCTAACCCTAACCCTAATTTCAGCCCTTACCCTATTCACCTTAGGGTGAATAACTCTGCGCTGCTTGCTCGAAACGGGCTGAAATTTGGCGTGGGTGCGTGGCTGTCTCCCCTTTATCATGTGTGAAATGCCCGACTCTCTACGACTTTCAGAAAAAAAGTTATTCAAAAATATCGTGTACCTTTTGGTTGAGACTCGGTGGTTTGACCTCTGCCGGAGGTCGTAGAAGCTCGGGGATGGTACCAATTGATCGGGCATCCCCACATTAGCTCAGATGGAACCAACTTCCAAGTCTCTATGACCTTCAGAAAAAAAGTTATTCAAGAAAATCTGCATCTCCAATGGGGTTTTATCCCCAACCCTAACTCTAACCCTGGCTGCAACCCTAACCATAATTGCAACCCTAACCCTAACCCTAACCCTAATTTCAGCCCTTACCCTATTCACCTTAGGGTGAATAACTCTGCGCTGCTTGCTCGAAACGGGCTGAAATTTGGCGTGGGTGCGTGGCTGTCTCCCCTTTATCATGTGTGAAATGCCCGACTCTCTACGACTTTCAGAAAAAAAGTTATTCAAAAATATCGTGTACCTTTTGGTTGAGACTCGGTGGTTTGACCTCTGCCGGAGGTCGTAGAAGCTCGGGGATGGTACCAATGGATCGGGCATCCCCACATTAGTTCAGATGGAACCAACTTCCAAGTCTCTATGACCTTCAGAAAAAAAGTTATTGAAGAAAATCTGCATCTCCAATGGGGTTTTATCCCCAACCCTAACTCTAACCCTGGCTGCAACCCTAACCCTAATTGCAACCCTAACCCTAACCCTAACCCTAATTTCAGCCCTTACCCTATTCACCTTAGGGTGAATAACTCTGCGCTGCTTGCTCGAAACGGGCTGAAATTTGGCGTGGGTGCGTGGCTGTCTCCCCTTTATCATGTGTGAAATGCCCGACTCTCTACGACTTTCAGAAAAAAAGTTATTCAAAAATATCGTGTACCTTTTGGTTGAGACTCGGTGGTTTGACCCCTTCCGGAGGTCGTAGAAGCTCGGGGATGGTACCAATGGATCGGGCATCCCCACATTAGTTCAGATGGAACCAACTTCCAAGTCTCTATGACCTTCAGAAAAAAAGTTATTCAAGAAAATCTGCATCTCCAATGGGGTTTTATCCCCAACCCTAACCCTAACCCTGGCTGCAACCCTAACCCTAATTGCAACCCTAACCCTAACCCTAACCCTAATTTCAGCCCTTACCCTATTCACCTTAGGGTGAATAACTCTGCGCTGCTTGCTCGAAACGGGCTGAAATTTGGCGTGGGTGCGTGGCTGTCTCCCCTTTATCATGTGTGAAATGCCCGACTCTCTACGACTTTCAGAAAAAAAGTTATTCAAAAATATCGTGTACCTTTTGGTTGAGACTCGGTGGTTTGACCTCTGCCGGAGGTCGTAGAAGCTCGGGGATGGTACCAATGGATCGGGCATCCCCACATTAGTTCAGATGGAACCAACTTCCAAGTCTCTATGACCTTCAGAAAAAAAGTTATTCAAGAAAATCTGCATCTCCAATGGGGTTTTATCCCCAACCCTAACCCTAACCCTGGCTGCAACCCTAACCCTAATTGCAACCCTAACCCTAACCCTAATTTCAGCCCTTACCCTATTCACCTTAGGGTGAATAACTCTGCGCTGCTTGCTCGAAACGGGCTGAAATTTGGCGTGGGTGCGTGGCTGTCTCCCCTTTATCATGTGTGAAATGCCCGACTCTCTACGACTTTCAGAAAAAAAGTTATTCAAAAATATCGTGTACCTTTTGGTTGAGACTCGGTGGTTTGACCTCTGCCGGAGGTCGTAGAAGCTCGGGGATGGTACCAATGGATCGGGCATCCCCACATTAGTTCAGATGGAACCAACTTCCAAGTCTCTATGACCTTCAGAAAAAAAGTTATTCAAGAAAATCTGCATCTCCAATGGGGTTTTATCCCCAACCCTAACCCTAACCCTGGCTGCAACCCTAACCCTAATTGCAACCCTAACCCTAACCCTAATTTCAGCCCTTACCCTATTCACCTTAGGGTGAATAACTCTGCGCTGCTTGCTCGAAACGGGCTGAAATTTGGCGTGGGTGCGTGGCTGTCTCCCCTTTATCATGTGTGAAATGCCCGACTCTCTACGACTTTCAGAAAAAAAGTTATTCAAAAATATCGTGTACCTTTTGGTTGAGACTCGGTGGTTTGACCTCTGCCGGAGGTCGTAGAAGCTCGGGGATGGTACCAATGGATCGGGCATCCCCACATTAGTTCAGATGGAACCAACTTCCAAGTCTCTATGACCTTCAGAAAAAAAGTTATTCAAGAAAATCTGCATCTCCAATGGGGTTTTATCCCCAACCCTAACCCTAACCCTGGCTGCAACCCTAACCCTAATTGCAACCCTAACCCTAACCCTAATTTCAGCCCTTACCCTATTCACCTTAGGGTGAATAACTCTGCGCTGCTTGCTCGAAACGGGCTGAAATTTGGCGTGGGTGCGTGGCTGTCTCCCCTTTATCATGTGTGAAATGCCCGACTCTCTACGACTTTCAGAAAAAAAGTTATTCAAAAATATCGTGTACCTTTTGGTTGAGACTCGGTGGTTTGACCTCTGCCGGAGGTCGTAGAAGCTCGGGGATGGTACCAATGGATCGGGCATCCCCACATTAGTTCAGATGGAACCAACTTCCAAGTCTCTATGACCTTCAGAAAAAAAGTTATTCAAGAAAATCTGCATCTCCAATGGGGTTTTATCCCCAACCCTAACCCTAACCCTGGCTGCAACCCTAACCCTAATTGCAACCCTAACCCTAACCCTAATTTCAGCCCTTACCCTATTCACCTTAGGGTGAATAACTCTGCGCTGCTTGCTCGAAACGGGCTGAAATTTGGCGTGGGTGCGTGGCTGTCTCCCCTTTATCATGTGTGAAATGCCCGACTCTCTACGACTTTCAGAAAAAAAGTTATTCAAAAATATCGTGTACCTTTTGGTTGAGACTCGGTGGTTTGACCTCTGCCGGAGGTCGTAGAAGCTCGGGGATGGTACCAATGGATCGGGCATCCCCACATTAGTTCAGATGGAACCAACTTCCAAGTCTCTATGACCTTCAGAAAAAAAGTTATTCAAGAAAGTCTGCATCTCCAATGGGGTTTTATCCCCAACCCTAACCCTAACCCTGGCTGCAACCCTAACCCTAATTGCAACCCTAACCCTAACCCTAACCCTAATTTCAGCCCTTACCCTATTCACCTTAGGGTGAATAACTCTGCGCTGCTTGCTCGAAACGGGCTGAAATTTGGCGTGGGTGCGTGGCTGTCTCCCCTTTATCATGTGTGAAATGCCCGACTCTCTACGACTTTCAGAAAAAAAGTTATTCAAAAATATCGTGTACCTTTTGGTTGAGACTCGGTGGTTTGACCTCTGCCGGAGGTCGTAGAAGCTCGGGGATGGTACCAATGGATCGGGCATCCCCACATTAGTTCAGATGGAACCAACTTCCAAGTCTCTATGACCTTCAGAAAAAAAGTTATTCAAGAAAATCTGCATCTCCAATGGGGTTTTATCCCCAACCCTAACTCTAACCCTGGCTGCAACCCTAACCCTAATTGCAACCCTAACCCTAACCCTAATTTCAGCCCTTACCCTATTCACCTTAGGGTGAATAACTCTGCGCTGCTTGCTCGAAACGGGCTGAAATTTGGCGTGGGTGCGTGGCTGTCTCCCCTTTATCATGTGTGAAATGCCCGACTCTCTACGACTTTCAGAAAAAAAGTTATTCAAAAATATCGTGTACCTTTTGGTTGAGACTCGGTGGTTTGACCCCTTCCGGAGGTCGTAGAAGCTCGGGGATGGTACCAATGGATCGGGCATCCCCACATTAGTTCAGATGGAACCAACTTCCAAGTCTCTATGACCTTCAGAAAAAAAGTTATTCAAGAAAATCTGCATCTCCAATGGGGTTTTATCCCCAACCCTAACCCTAACCCTGGCTGCAACCCTAACCCTAATTGCAACCCTAACCCTAACCCTAATTTCAGCCCTTACCCTATTCACCTTAGGGTGAATAACTCTGCGCTGCTTGCTCGAAACGGGCTGAAATTTGGCGTGGGTGCGTGGCTGTCTCCCCTTTATCATGTGTGAAATGCCCGACTCTCTACGACTTTCAGAAAAAAAGTTATTCAAAAATATCGTGTACCTTTTGGTTGAGACTCGGTGGTTTGACCTCTGCCGGAGGTCGTAGAAGCTCGGGGATGGTACCAATGGATCGGGCATCCCCACATTAGTTCAGATGGAACCAACTTCCAAGTCTCTATGACCTTCAGAAAAAAAGTTATTCAAGAAAATCTGCATCTCCAATGGGGTTTTATCCCCAACCCTAACTCTAACCCTGGCTGCAACCCTAACCCTAATTGCAACCCTAACCCTAACCCTAATTTCAGCCCTTACCCTATTCACCTTAGGGTGAATAACTCTGCGCTGCTTGCTCGAAACGGGCTGAAATTTGGCGTGGGTGCGTGGCTGTCTCCCCTTTATCATGTGTGAAATGCCCGACTCTCTACGACTTTCAGAAAAAAAGTTATTCAAAAATATCGTGTACCTTTTGGTTGAGACTCGGTGGTTTGACCCCTTCCGGAGGTCGTAGAAGCTCGGGGATGGTACCAATGGATCGGGCATCCCCACATTAGTTCAGATGGAACCAACTTCCAAGTCTCTATGACCTTCAGAAAAAAAGTTATTCAAGAAAATCTGCATCTCCAATGGGGTTTTATCCCCAACCCTAACCCTAACCCTGGCTGCAACCCTAACCCTAATTGCAACCCTAACCCTAACCCTAATTTCAGCCCTTACCCTATTCACCTTAGGGTGAATAACTCTGCGCTGCTTGCTCGAAACGGGCTGAAATTTGGCGTGGGTGCGTGGCTGTCTCCCCTTTATCATGTGTGAAATGCCCGACTCTCTACGACTTTCAGAAAAAAAGTTATTCAAAAATATCGTGTACCTTTTGGTTGAGACTCTGTGGTTTGACCTCTGCCGGAGGTCGTAGAAGCTCGGGGATGGTACCAATGGATCGGGCATCCCCACATTAGCTCAGATGGAACCAACTTCCAAGTCTCTATGACCTTCAGAAAAAAAGTTATTCAAGAAAATCTGCATCTCCAATGGAGATTACCCTATTCCCTATTCACCTTAGGGTGAATAATAAAAAAAAGTTATTCAAGAAAATCTGCATCTCCAATGGGGTTTTATCCCCAACCCTAACCCTAACCCTGGCTGCAACCCTAACCCTAATTGCAACCCTAACCCTAACCCTAATTTCAGCCCTTACCCTATTCACCTTAGGGTGAATAACTCTGCGCTGCTTGCTCGAAACGGGCTGAAATTTGGCGTGGGTGCGTGGCTGTCTCCCCTTTATCATGTGTGAAATGCCCGACTCTCTACGACTTTCAGAAAAAAAGTTATTCAAAAATATCGTGTACCTTTTGGTTGAGACTCGGTGGTTTGACCTCTGCCGGAGGTCGTAGAAGCTCGGGGATGGTACCAATGGATCGGGCATCCCCACATTAGTTCAGATGGAACCAACTTCCAAGTCTCTATGACCTTCAGAAAAAAAGTTATTCAAGAAAATCTGCATCTCCAATGGGGTTTTATCCCCAACCCTAACTCTAACCCTGGCTGCAACCCTAACCCTAATTGCAACCCTAACCCTAACCCTAATTTCAGCCCTTACCCTATTCACCTTAGGGTGAATAACTCTGCGCTGCTTGCTCGAAACGGGCTGAAATTTGGCGTGGGTGCGTGGCTGTCTCCCCTTTATCATGTGTGAAATGCCCGACTCTCTACGACTTTCAGAAAAAAAGTTATTCAAAAATATCGTGTACCTTTTGGTTGAGACTCGGTGGTTTGACCCCTTCCGGAGGTCGTAGAAGCTCGGGGATGGTACCAATGGATCGGGCATCCCCACATTAGTTCAGATGGAACCAACTTCCAAGTCTCTATGACCTTCAGAAAAAAAGTTATTCAAGAAAATCTGCATCTCCAATGGGGTTTTATCCCCAACCCTAACCCTAACCCTGGCTGCAACCCTAACCCTAATTGCAACCCTAACCCTAACCCTAATTTCAGCCCTTACCCTATTCACCTTAGGGTGAATAACTCTGCGCTGCTTGCTCGAAACGGGCTGAAATTTGGCGTGGGTGCGTGGCTGTCTCCCCTTTATCATGTGTGAAATGCCCGACTCTCTACGACTTTCAGAAAAAAAGTTATTCAAAAATATCGTGTACCTTTTGGTTGAGACTCGGTGGTTTGACCTCTGCCGGAGGTCGTAGAAGCTCGGGGATGGTACCAATGGATCGGGCATCCCCACATTAGTTCAGATGGAACCAACTTCCAAGTCTCTATGACCTTCAGAAAAAAAGTTATTCAAGAAAATCTGCATCTCCAATGGGGTTTTATCCCCAACCCTAACTCTAACCCTGGCTGCAACCCTAACCCTAATTGCAACCCTAACCCTAACCCTAATTTCAGCCCTTACCCTATTCACCTTAGGGTGAATAACTCTGCGCTGCTTGCTCGAAACGGGCTGAAATTTGGCGTGGGTGCGTGGCTGTCTCCCCTTTATCATGTGTGAAATGCCCGACTCTCTACGACTTTCAGAAAAAAAGTTATTCAAAAATATCGTGTACCTTTTGGTTGAGACTCGGTGGTTTGACCCCTTCCGGAGGTCGTAGAAGCTCGGGGATGGTACCAATGGATCGGGCATCCCCACATTAGTTCAGATGGAACCAACTTCCAAGTCTCTATGACCTTCAGAAAAAAAGTTATTCAAGAAAATCTGCATCTCCAATGGGGTTTTATCCCCAACCCTAACCCTAACCCTGGCTGCAACCCTAACCCTAATTGCAACCCTAACCCTAACCCTAATTTCAGCCCTTACCCTATTCACCTTAGGGTGAATAACTCTGCGCTGCTTGCTCGAAACGGGCTGAAATTTGGCGTGGGTGCGTGGCTGTCTCCCCTTTATCATGTGTGAAATGCCCGACTCTCTACGACTTTCAGAAAAAAAGTTATTCAAAAATATCGTGTACCTTTTGGTTGAGACTCTGTGGTTTGACCTCTGCCGGAGGTCGTAGAAGCTCGGGGATGGTACCAATGGATCGGGCATCCCCACATTAGCTCAGATGGAACCAACTTCCAAGTCTCTATGACCTTCAGAAAAAAAGTTATTCAAGAAAATCTGCATCTCCAATGGGGTTTTATCCCCAACCCTAACTCTAACCCTGGCTGCAACCCTAACCATAATTGCAACCCTAACCCTAACCCTAACCCTAATTTCAGCCCTTACCCTATTCACCTTAGGGTGAATAACTCTGCGCTGCTTGCTCGAAACGGGCTGAAATTTGGCGTGGGTGCGTGGCTGTCTCCCCTTTATCATGTGTGAAATGCCCGACTCTCTACGACTTTCAGAAAAAAAGTTATTCAAAAATATCGTGTACCTTTTGGTTGAGACTCGGTGGTTTGACCTCTGCCGGAGGTCGTAGAAGCTCGGGGATGGTACCAATGGATCGGGCATCCCCACATTAGTTCAGATGGAACCAACTTCCAAGTCTCTATGACCTTCAGAAAAAAAGTTATTGAAGAAAATCTGCATCTCCAATGGGGTTTTATCCCCAACCCTAACTCTAACCCTGGCTGCAACCCTAACCCTAATTGCAACCCTAACCCTAACCCTAACCCTAATTTCAGCCCTTACCCTATTCACCTTAGGGTGAATAACTCTGCGCTGCTTGCTCGAAACGGGCTGAAATTTGGCGTGGGTGCGTGGCTGTCTCCCCTTTATCATGTGTGAAATGCCCGACTCTCTACGACTTTCAGAAAAAAAGTTATTCAAAAATATCGTGTACCTTTTGGTTGAGACTCGGTGGTTTGACCCCTTCCGGAGGTCGTAGAAGCTCGGGGATGGTACCAATGGATCGGGCATCCCCACATTAGTTCAGATGGAACCAACTTCCAAGTCTCTATGACCTTCAGAAAAAAAGTTATTCAAGAAAATCTGCATCTCCAATGGGGTTTTATCCCCAACCCTAACCCTAACCCTGGCTGCAACCCTAACCCTAATTGCAACCCTAACCCTAACCCTAACCCTAATTTCAGCCCTTACCCTATTCACCTTAGGGTGAATAACTCTGCGCTGCTTGCTCGAAACGGGCTGAAATTTGGCGTGGGTGCGTGGCTGTCTCCCCTTTATCATGTGTGAAATGCCCGACTCTCTACGACTTTCAGAAAAAAAGTTATTCAAAAATATCGTGTACCTTTTGGTTGAGACTCGGTGGTTTGACCCCTTCCGGAGGTCGTAGAAGCTCGGGGATGGTACCAATGGATCGGGCATCCCCACATTAGTTCAGATGGAACCAACTTCCAAGTCTCTATGACCTTCAGAAAAAAAGTTATTCAAGAAAATCTGCATCTCCAATGGGGTTTTATCCCCAACCCTAACCCTAACCCTGGCTGCAACCCTAACCCTAATTGCAACCCTAACCCTAACCCTAATTTCAGCCCTTACCCTATTCACCTTAGGGTGAATAACTCTGCGCTGCTTGCTCGAAACGGGCTGAAATTTGGCGTGGGTGCGTGGCTGTCTCCCCTTTATCATGTGTGAAATGCCCGACTCTCTACGACTTTCAGAAAAAAAGTTATTCAAAAATATCGTGTACCTTTTGGTTGAGACTCTGTGGTTTGACCTCTGCCGGAGGTCGTAGAAGCTCGGGGATGGTACCAATGGATCGGGCATCCCCACATTAGCTCAGATGGAACCAACTTCCAAGTCTCTATGACCTTCAGAAAAAAAGTTATTCAAGAAAATCTGCATCTCCAATGGGGTTTTATCCCCAACCCTAACTCTAACCCTGGCTGCAACCCTAACCATAATTGCAACCCTAACCCTAACCCTAACCCTAATTTCAGCCCTTACCCTATTCACCTTAGGGTGAATAACTCTGCGCTGCTTGCTCGAAACGGGCTGAAATTTGGCGTGGGTGCGTGGCTGTCTCCCCTTTATCATGTGTGAAATGCCCGACTCTCTACGACTTTCAGAAAAAAAGTTATTCAAAAATATCGTGTACCTTTTGGTTGAGACTCGGTGGTTTGACCTCTGCCGGAGGTCGTAGAAGCTCGGGGATGGTACCAATGGATCGGGCATCCCCACATTAGTTCAGATGGAACCAACTTCCAAGTCTCTATGACCTTCAGAAAAAAAGTTATTGAAGAAAATCTGCATCTCCAATGGGGTTTTATCCCCAACCCTAACTCTAACCCTGGCTGCAACCCTAACCCTAATTGCAACCCTAACCCTAACCCTAACCCTAATTTCAGCCCTTACCCTATTCACCTTAGGGTGAATAACTCTGCGCTGCTTGCTCGAAACGGGCTGAAATTTGGCGTGGGTGCGTGGCTGTCTCCCCTTTATCATGTGTGAAATGCCCGACTCTCTACGACTTTCAGAAAAAAAGTTATTCAAAAATATCGTGTACCTTTTGGTTGAGACTCGGTGGTTTGACCCCTTCCGGAGGTCGTAGAAGCTCGGGGATGGTACCAATGGATCGGGCATCCCCACATTAGTTCAGATGGAACCAACTTCCAAGTCTCTATGACCTTCAGAAAAAAAGTTATTCAAGAAAATCTGCATCTCCAATGGGGTTTTATCCCCAACCCTAACCCTAACCCTGGCTGCAACCCTAACCCTAATTGCAACCCTAACCCTAACCCTAACCCTAATTTCAGCCCTTACCCTATTCACCTTAGGGTGAATAACTCTGCGCTGCTTGCTCGAAACGGGCTGAAATTTGGCGTGGGTGCGTGGCTGTCTCCCCTTTATCATGTGTGAAATGCCCGACTCTCTACGACTTTCAGAAAAAAAGTTATTCAAAAATATCGTGTACCTTTTGGTTGAGACTCGGTGGTTTGACCCCTTCCGGAGGTCGTAGAAGCTCGGGGATGGTACCAATGGATCGGGCATCCCCACATTAGCTCAGATGGAACCAACTTCCAAGTCTCTATGACCTTCAGAAAAAAAGTTATTCAAGAAAATCTGCATCTCCAATGGGGTTTTATCCCCAACCCTAACCCTAACCCTGGCTGCAACCCTAACCCTAATTGCAACCCTAACCCTAACCCTAACCCTAATTTCAGCCCTTACCCTATTCACCTTAGGGTGAATAACTCTGCGCTGCTTGCTCGAAACGGGCTGAAATTTGGCGTGGGTGCGTGGCTGTCTCCCCTTTATCATGTGTGAAATGCCCGACTCTCTACGACTTTCAGAAAAAAAGTTATTCAAAAATATCGTGTACCTTTTGGTTGAGACTCGGTGGTTTGACCTCTGCCGGAGGTCGTAGAAGCTCGGGGATGGTACCAATGGATCGGGCATCCCCACATTAGTTCAGATGGAACCAACTTCCAAGTCTCTATGACCTTCAGAAAAAAAGTTATTCAAGAAAATCTGCATCTCCAATGGGGTTTTATCCCCAACCCTAACCCTAACCCTGGCTGCAACCCTAACCCTAATTGCAACCCTAACCCTAACCCTAATTTCAGCCCTTACCCTATTCACCTTAGGGTGAATAACTCTGCGCTGCTTGCTCGAAACGGGCTGAAATTTGGCGTGGGTGCGTGGCTGTCTCCCCTTTATCATGTGTGAAATGCCCGACTCTCTACGACTTTCAGAAAAAAAGTTATTCAAAAATATCGTGTACCTTTTGGTTGAGACTCGGTGGTTTGACCTCTGCCGGAGGTCGTAGAAGCTCGGGGATGGTACCAATGGATCGGGCATCCCCACATTAGTTCAGATGGAACCAACTTCCAAGTCTCTATGACCTTCAGAAAAAAAGTTATTCAAGAAAATCTGCATCTCCAATGGGGTTTTATCCCCAACCCTAACCCTAACCCTGGCTGCAACCCTAACCCTAATTGCAACCCTAACCCTAACCCTAATTTCAGCCCTT
This sequence comes from Paralichthys olivaceus, assembly GCF_024713975.1. NCBI lineage: Eukaryota > Metazoa > Chordata > Actinopteri > Pleuronectiformes > Paralichthyidae > Paralichthys > Paralichthys olivaceus. The sequence continues at coordinate 3,436,437 of NC_091115.1, forward strand.
ACCCTATTCACCTTAGGGTGAATAACTCTGCGCTGCTTGCTCGAAACGGGCTGAAATTTGGCGTGGGTGCGTGGCTGTCTCCCCTTTATCATGTGTGAAATGCCCGACTCTCTACGACTTTCAGAAAAAAAGTTATTCAAAAATATCGTGTACCTTTTGGTTGAGACTCGGTGGTTTGACCTCTGCCGGAGGTCGTAGAAGCTCGGGGATGGTACCAATTGATCGGGCATCCCCACATTAGCTCAGATGGAACCAACTTCCAAGTCTCTATGACCTTCAGAAAAAAAGTTATTCAAGAAAATCTGCATCTCCAATGGGGTTTTATCCCCAACCCTAACTCTAACCCTGGCTGCAACCCTAACCATAATTGCAACCCTAACCCTAACCCTAACCCTAATTTCAGCCCTTACCCTATTCACCTTAGGGTGAATAACTCTGCGCTGCTTGCTCGAAACGGGCTGAAATTTGGCGTGGGTGCGTGGCTGTCTCCCCTTTATCATGTGTGAAATGCCCGACTCTCTACGACTTTCAGAAAAAAAGTTATTCAAAAATATCGTGTACCTTTTGGTTGAGACTCGGTGGTTTGACCTCTGCCGGAGGTCGTAGAAGCTCGGGGATGGTACCAATGGATCGGGCATCCCCACATTAGTTCAGATGGAACCAACTTCCAAGTCTCTATGACCTTCAGAAAAAAAGTTATTGAAGAAAATCTGCATCTCCAATGGGGTTTTATCCCCAACCCTAACTCTAACCCTGGCTGCAACCCTAACCCTAATTGCAACCCTAACCCTAACCCTAACCCTAATTTCAGCCCTTACCCTATTCACCTTAGGGTGAATAACTCTGCGCTGCTTGCTCGAAACGGGCTGAAATTTGGCGTGGGTGCGTGGCTGTCTCCCCTTTATCATGTGTGAAATGCCCGACTCTCTACGACTTTCAGAAAAAAAGTTATTCAAAAATATCGTGTACCTTTTGGTTGAGACTCGGTGGTTTGACCCCTTCCGGAGGTCGTAGAAGCTCGGGGATGGTACCAATGGATCGGGCATCCCCACATTAGTTCAGATGGAACCAACTTCCAAGTCTCTATGACCTTCAGAAAAAAAGTTATTCAAGAAAATCTGCATCTCCAATGGGGTTTTATCCCCAACCCTAACCCTAACCCTGGCTGCAACCCTAACCCTAATTGCAACCCTAACCCTAACCCTAACCCTAATTTCAGCCCTTACCCTATTCACCTTAGGGTGAATAACTCTGCGCTGCTTGCTCGAAACGGGCTGAAATTTGGCGTGGGTGCGTGGCTGTCTCCCCTTTATCATGTGTGAAATGCCCGACTCTCTACGACTTTCAGAAAAAAAGTTATTCAAAAATATCGTGTACCTTTTGGTTGAGACTCGGTGGTTTGACCTCTGCCGGAGGTCGTAGAAGCTCGGGGATGGTACCAATGGATCGGGCATCCCCACATTAGTTCAGATGGAACCAACTTCCAAGTCTCTATGACCTTCAGAAAAAAAGTTATTCAAGAAAATCTGCATCTCCAATGGGGTTTTATCCCCAACCCTAACCCTAACCCTGGCTGCAACCCTAACCCTAATTGCAACCCTAACCCTAACCCTAATTTCAGCCCTTACCCTATTCACCTTAGGGTGAATAACTCTGCGCTGCTTGCTCGAAACGGGCTGAAATTTGGCGTGGGTGCGTGGCTGTCTCCCCTTTATCATGTGTGAAATGCCCGACTCTCTACGACTTTCAGAAAAAAAGTTATTCAAAAATATCGTGTACCTTTTGGTTGAGACTCGGTGGTTTGACCTCTGCCGGAGGTCGTAGAAGCTCGGGGATGGTACCAATGGATCGGGCATCCCCACATTAGTTCAGATGGAACCAACTTCCAAGTCTCTATGACCTTCAGAAAAAAAGTTATTCAAGAAAATCTGCATCTCCAATGGGGTTTTATCCCCAACCCTAACCCTAACCCTGGCTGCAACCCTAACCCTAATTGCAACCCTAACCCTAACCCTAATTTCAGCCCTTACCCTATTCACCTTAGGGTGAATAACTCTGCGCTGCTTGCTCGAAACGGGCTGAAATTTGGCGTGGGTGCGTGGCTGTCTCCCCTTTATCATGTGTGAAATGCCCGACTCTCTACGACTTTCAGAAAAAAAGTTATTCAAAAATATCGTGTACCTTTTGGTTGAGACTCGGTGGTTTGACCTCTGCCGGAGGTCGTAGAAGCTCGGGGATGGTACCAATGGATCGGGCATCCCCACATTAGTTCAGATGGAACCAACTTCCAAGTCTCTATGACCTTCAGAAAAAAAGTTATTCAAGAAAATCTGCATCTCCAATGGGGTTTTATCCCCAACCCTAACCCTAACCCTGGCTGCAACCCTAACCCTAATTGCAACCCTAACCCTAACCCTAATTTCAGCCCTTACCCTATTCACCTTAGGGTGAATAACTCTGCGCTGCTTGCTCGAAACGGGCTGAAATTTGGCGTGGGTGCGTGGCTGTCTCCCCTTTATCATGTGTGAAATGCCCGACTCTCTACGACTTTAAGAAAAAAAGTTATTCAAAAATATCGTGTACCTTTTGGTTGAGACTCGGTGGTTTGACCTCTGCCGGAGGTCGTAGAAGCTCGGGGATGGTACCAATGGATCGGGCATCCCCACATTAGTTCAGATGGAACCAACTTCCAAGTCTCTATGACCTTCAGAAAAAAAGTTATTCAAGAAAATCTGCATCTCCAATGGGGTTTTATCCCCAACCCTAACTCTAACCCTGGCTGCAACCCTAACCCTAATTGCAACCCTAACCCTAACCCTAACCCTAATTTCAGCCCTTACCCTATTCACCTTAGGGTGAATAACTCTGCGCTTCTTGCTCGAAACGGGCTGAAACTTGGCGTGGGTGCGTGGCTGTCTCCCCTTTATCATGTGTGAAATGCCCAACTCTCTACGACTTTCAGAAAAAAAGTTATTCAAAAATATCGTGTACCTTTTGGTTGAGATTCGGTGGTTTGACCTCTGCCGGAGGTCGTAGAAGCTCGGGGATGGTACCAATGGATCGGGCATCCCCACATTAGTTCAGATGGAACCAACTTCCAAGTCTCTATGACCTTCAGAAAAAAAGTTATTCAAGAAAATCTGCATCTCCAATGGGGTTTTATCCCCAACCCTAACCCTAACCCTGGCTGCAACCCTAACCCTAATTGCAACCCTAACCCTAACCCTAATTTCAGCCCTTACCCATTTCACCTTAGGGTGAATAACTCTGCGCTGCTTGCTCGAAACGGGCTGAAACTTGGCGTGGGTGCGTGGCTGTCTCCCCTTTATCATGTGTGAAATGCCCGACTCTCTACGACTTTCAGAAAAAAAGTTATTCAAAAATATCGTGTACCTTTTGGTTGAGACTCGGTGGTTTGACCTCTGCCGGAGGTCGTAGAAGCTCGGGGATGGTACCAATGGATCGAGCATCCCCACATTAGTTCAGATGGAACCAACTTCCAAGTCTCTATGACCTTCAGAAAAAAAGTTATTCAAGAAAATCTGCATCTCCAATGGGGTTTTATCCCCAACCCTAACCCTAACCCTGGCTGCAACCCTAACCCTAATTGCAACCCTAACCCTAACCCTAACCCTAATTTCAGCCCTTACCCTATTCACCTTAGGGTGAATAACTCTGCGCTGCTTGCTCGAAACGGGCTGAAATTTGACGTGGGTGCGTGGCTGTCTCCCCTTTATCATGTGTGAAATGCCCGACTCTCTACGACTTTCAGAAAAAAAGTTATTCAAAAATATCGTGTACCTTTTGGTTGAGACTCGGTGGTTTGACCTCTGCCGGAGGTCGTAGAAGCTCGGGGATGGTACCAATGGATCGGGCATCCCCACATTAGTTCAGATGGAACCAACTTCCAAGTCTCTATGACCTTCAGAAAAAAAGTTATTCAAGAAAATCTGCATCTCCAATGGGGTTTTATCCCCAACCCTAACCCTAACCCTGGCTGCAACCCTAACCCTAATTGCAACCCTAACCCTAACCCTAATTTCAGCCCTTACCCATTTCACCTTAGGGTGAATAACTCTGCGCTGCTTGCTCGAAACGGGCTGAAACTTGGCGTGGGTGCGTGGCTGTCTCCCCTTTATCATGTGTGAAATGCCCAACTCTCTACGACTTTCAGAAAAAAAGTTATTCAAAAATATCGTGTACCTTTTGGTTGAGATTCGGTGGTTTGACCTCTGCCGGAGGTCGTAGAAGCTCAAGGATGGTACCAATGGATCGGGCATCCCCACATTAGTTCAGATGGAACCAACTTCCAAGTCTCTATGACCTTCAGAAAAAAAGTGATTCAAGAAAATCTGCATCTCCAATGGGGTTTTATCCCCAACCCTAACCCTAACCCTGGCTGCAACCCTAACCCTAATTGCAACCCTAACCCTAACCCTAACCCTAATTTCAGCCCTTACCCATTTCACCTTAGGGTGAATAACTCTGCGCTGCTTGCTCGAAACGGGCTGAAACTTGGCATGGGTGCGTGGCTGTCTCCCCTTTATCATGTGTGAAATGCCCAACTCTCTACGACTTTCAGAAAAAAAGTTATTCAAAAATATCGTGTACCTTTTGGTTGAGATTCGGTGGTTTGACCTCTGCCGGAGGTCGTAGAAGCTCGGGGATGGTACCAATGGATCGGGCATCCCCACATTAGTTCAGATGGAACCAACTTCCAAGTCTCTATGACCTTCAGAAAAAAAGTTATTCAAGAAAATCTGCATCTCCAATGGGGTTTTATCCCCAACCCTAACCCTAACCCTGGCTGCAACCCTAACCCTAATTGCAACCCTAACCCTAACCCTAATTTCAGCCCTTACCCATTTCACCTTAGGGTGAATAACTCTGCGCTGCTTGCTCGAAACGGGCTGAAACTTGGCGTGGGTGCGTGGCTGTCTCCCCTTTATCATGTGTGAAATGCCCGACTCTCTACGACTTTCAGAAAAAAAGTTATTCAAAAATATCGTGTACCTTTTGGTTGAGACTCGGTGGTTTGACCTCTGCCGGAGGTCGTAGAAGCTCGGGGATGGTACCAATGGATCGGGCATCCCCACATTAGTTCAGATGGAACCAACTTCCAAGTCTCTATGACCTTCAGAAAAAAAGTTATTCAAGAAAATCTGCATCTCCAATGGGGTTTTATCCCCAACCCTAACCCTAACCCTGGCTGCAACCCTAACCCTAATTGCAACCCTAACCCTAACCCTAATTTCAGCCCTTACCCATTTCACCTTAGGGTGAATAACTCTGCGCTGCTTGCTCGAAACGGGCTGAAACTTGGCGTGGGTGCGTGGCTGTCTCCCCTTTATCATGTGTGAAATGCCCAACTCTCTACGACTTTCAGAAAAAAAGTTATTCAAAAATATCGTGTACCTTTTGGTTGAGATTCGGTGGTTTGACCTCTGCCGGAGGTCGTAGAAGCTCAAGGATGGTACCAATGGATCGGGCATCCCCACATTAGTTCAGATGGAACCAACTTCCAAGTCTCTATGACCTTCAGAAAAAAAGTGATTCAAGAAAATCTGCATCTCCAATGGGGTTTTATCCCCAACCCTAACCCTAACCCTGGCTGCAACCCTAACCCTAATTGCAACCCTAACCCTAACCCTAACCCTAATTTCAGCCCTTACCCATTTCACCTTAGGGTGAATAACTCTGTGCTGCTTGCTCGAAACGGGCTGAAACTTGGCATGGGTGCGTGGCTGTCTCCCCTTTATCATGTGTGAAATGCCCAACTCTCTACGACTTTCAGAAAAAAAGTTATTCAAAAATATCGTGTACCTTTTGGTTGAGATTCGGTGGTTTGACCTCTGCCGGAGGTCGTAGAAGCTCGGGGATGGTACCAATGGATCGGGCATCCCCACATTAGTTCAGATGGAACCAACTTCCAAGTCTCTAAGACCTTCAGAAAAAAAGTTATTCAAGAAAATCTGCATCTCCAATGGGGTTTTATCCCCAACCCTAACCCTAACCCTGGCTGCAACCCTAACCCTAATTGCAACCCTAACCCTAACCCTAACCCTAATTTCAGCCCTTACCCATTTCACCTTAGGGTGAATAACTCTGCGCTGCTTGCTCGAAACGGGCTGAAACTTGGCGTGGGTGCGTGGCTGTCTCCCCTTTATCATGTGTGAAATGCCCGACTCTCTACGACTTTCAGAAAAAAAGTTATTCAAAAATATCGTGTACCTTTTGGTTGAGATTCGGTGGTTTGACCTCTGCCGGAGGTCGTAGAAGCTCGGGGATGGTACCAATGGATCGGGCATCCCCACATTAGTTCAAATGGAACCAACTTCCAAGTCTCTATGACCTTCAGAAAAAAAGTTATTCAAGAAAATCTGCATCTCCAATGGGGTTTTATCCCCAACCCTAACCCTAACCCTGGCTGCAACCCTAACCCTAATTGCAACCCTAACCCTAACCCTAACCCTAATTTCAGCCCTTACCCTATTCACCTTAGGGTGAATAACTCTGCGCTGCTTGCTCGAAACGGGCTGAAATTTGGCGTGGGTGCGTGGCTGTCTCCCCTTTATCATGTGTGAAATGCCCGACTCTCTACGACTTTCAGAAAAAAAGTTATTCAAAAATATCGTGTACCTTTTGGTTGAGATTCGGTGGTTTGACCTCTGCCGGAGGTCGTAGAAGCTTGGGGATGGTACCAATGGATCGGGCATCCCCACATTAGTTCAGATGGAACCAACTTCCAAGTCTCTATGACCTTCAGAAAAAAAGTTATTCAAGAAAATCTGCATCTCCAATGGGGTTTTATCCCCAACCCTAACCCTAACCCTGGCTGCAACCCTAACCCTAATTGCAACCCTAACCCTAACCCTAATTTCAGCCCTTACCCATTTCACCTTAGGGTGAATAACTCTGCGCTTCTTGCTCGAAACGGGCTGAAACTTGGCGTGGGTGCGTGGCTGTCTCCCCTTTATCATGTGTGAAATGCCCAACTCTCTACGACTTTCAGAAAAAAAGTTATTCAAAAATATCGTGTACCTTTTGGTTGAGATTCGGTGGTTTGACCTCTGCCGGAGGTCGTAGAAGCTCAAGGATGGTACCAATGGATCGGGCATCCCCACATTAGTTCAGATGGAACCAACTTCCAAGTCTCTATGACCTTCAGAAAAAAAGTTATTCAAGAAAATCTGGATCTCCAAAGGGGTTTTATCCCCAACCCTAACCCTAACCCTGGCTGCAACCCTAACCCTAATTGCAACCCTAACCCTAACCCTAACCCTAATTTCAGCCCTTACCCTATTCACCTTAGGGTGAATAACTCTGCGCTGCTTGCTCGAAACGGGCTGAAATTTGGCGTGGGTGCGTGGCTGTCTCCCCTTTATCATGTGTGAAATGCCCGACTCTCTACGACTTCCAGAAAAAAAGTTATTCAAAAATATCGTGTACCTTTTGGTTGAGATTCGGTGGTTTGACCTCTGCCGGAGGTCGTAGAAGCTCGGGGATGGTACCAATGGATCGGGCATCCCCACATTAGTTCAGATGGAACCAACTTCCAAGTCTCTATGACCTTCAGAAAAAAAGTGATTCAAGAAAATCTGGATCTCCAATGGGGTTTCAACCCCAACCCTAACCCTAACCCTGGCTGCAACCCTAACCCTAATTGCAACCCTAACCCTAACCCTAACCCTAATTTCAGCCCTTACCCATTTCACCTTAGGGTGAATAACTCTGCGCTGCTTGCTCGAAACGGGCTGAAACTTGGCGTGGGTGCGTGGCTGTCTCCCCTTTATCATGTGTGAAATGCCCGACTCTCTACGACTTCCAGAAAAAAAGTTATTCAAAAATATCGTGTACCTTTTGGTTGAGATTCGGTGGTTTGACCTCTGCCGGAGGTCGTAGAAGCTCGGGGATGGTACCAATGGATCGGGCATCCCCACATTAGTTCAGATGGAACCAACTTCCAAGTCTCTATGACCTTCAGAAAAAAAGTGATTCAAGAAAATCTGGATCTCCAATGGGGTTTCAACCCCAACCCTAACCCTAACCCTGGCTGCAACCCTAACCCTAATTGCAACCCTAACCCTAACCCTAACCCTAATTTCAGCCCTTACCCATTTCACCTTAGGGTGAATAACTCTGCGCTGCTTGCTCGAAACGGGCTGAAACTTGGCGTGGGTGCGTGGCTGTCTCCCCTTTATCATGTGTGAAATGCCCAACTCTCTACGACTTTCAGAAAAAAAGTTATTCAAAAATATCGTGTACCTTTTGGTTGAGATTCGGTGGTTTGACCTCTGCCGGAGGTCGTAGAAGCTCGGGGATGGTACCAATGGATCGGGCATCCCCACATTAGTTCAGATGGAACCAACTTCCAAGTCTCTAAGACCTTCAGAAAAAAAGTTATTCAAGAAAATCTGCATCTCCAATGGGGTTTTATCCCCAACCCTAACCCTAACCCTGGCTGCAACCCTAACCCTAATTGCAACCCTAACCCTAACCCTAATTTCAGCCCTTACCCTATTCACCTTAGGGTGAATAACTCTGCGCTGCTTGCTCGAAACGGGCTGAAATTTGGCGTGGGTGCGTGGCTGTCTCCCCTTTATCATGTGTGAAATGCCCGACTCTCTACGACTTTCAGAAAAAAAGTTATTCAAAAATATCGTGTACCTTTTGGTTGAGACTCGGTGGTTTGACCTCTGCCGGAGGTCGTAGAAGCTCGGGGATGGTACCAATGGATCGGGCATCCCCACATTAGTTCAGATGGAACCAACTTCCAAGTCTCTATGACCTTCAGAAAAAAAGTTATTCAAGAAAATCTGCATCTCCAATGGGGTTTTATCCCCAACCCTAACCCTAACCCTGGCTGCAACCCTAACCCTAATTGCAACCCTAACCCTAACCCTAACCCTAATTTCAGCCCTTACCCTATTCACCTTAGGGTGAATAACTCTGCGCTGCTTGCTCGAAACGGGCTGAAATTTGACGTGGGTGCGTGGCTGTCTCCCCTTTATCATGTGTGAAATGCCCGACTCTCTACGACTTTCAGAAAAAAAGTTATTCAAAAATATCGTGTACCTTTTGGTTGAGACTCGGTGGTTTGACCTCTGCCGGAGGTCGTAGAAGCTCGGGGATGGTACCAATGGATCGGGCATCCCCACATTAGTTCAGATGGAACCAACTTCCAAGTCTCTATGACCTTCAGAAAAAAAGTTATTCAAGAAAATCTGCATCTCCAATGGGGTTTTATCCCCAACCCTAACCCTAACCCTGGCTGCAACCCTAACCCTAATTGCAACCCTAACCCTAACCCTAATTTCAGCCCTTACCCATTTCACCTTAGGGTGAATAACTCTGCGCTGCTTGCTCGAAACGGGCTGAAACTTGGCGTGGGTGCGTGGCTGTCTCCCCTTTATCATGTGTGAAATGCCCAACTCTCTACGACTTTCAGAAAAAAAGTTATTCAAAAATATCGTGTACCTTTTGGTTGAGATTCGGTGGTTTGACCTCTGCCGGAGGTCGTAGAAGCTCAAGGATGGTACCAATGGATCGGGCATCCCCACATTAGTTCAGATGGAACCAACTTCCAAGTCTCTATGACCTTCAGAAAAAAAGTGATTCAAGAAAATCTGCATCTCCAATGGGGTTTTATCCCCAACCCTAACCCTAACCCTGGCTGCAACCCTAACCCTAATTGCAACCCTAACCCTAACCCTAACCCTAATTTCAGCCCTTACCCATTTCACCTTAGGGTGAATAACTCTGCGCTGCTTGCTCGAAACGGGCTGAAACTTGGCATGGGTGCGTGGCTGTCTCCCCTTTATCATGTGTGAAATGCCCAACTCTCTACGACTTTCAGAAAAAAAGTTATTCAAAAATATCGTGTACCTTTTGGTTGAGATTCGGTGGTTTGACCTCTGCCGGAGGTCGTAGAAGCTCGGGGATGGTACCAATGGATCGGGCATCCCCACATTAGTTCAGATGGAACCAACTTCCAAGTCTCTATGACCTTCAGAAAAAAAGTTATTCAAGAAAATCTGCATCTCCAATGGGGTTTTATCCCCAACCCTAACCCTAACCCTGGCTGCAACCCTAACCCTAATTGCAACCCTAACCCTAACCCTAATTTCAGCCCTTACCCATTTCACCTTAGGGTGAATAACTCTGCGCTGCTTGCTCGAAACGGGCTGAAACTTGGCGTGGGTGCGTGGCTGTCTCCCCTTTATCATGTGTGAAATGCCCGACTCTCTACGACTTTCAGAAAAAAAGTTATTCAAAAATATCGTGTACCTTTTGGTTGAGACTCGGTGGTTTGACCTCTGCCGGAGGTCGTAGAAGCTCGGGGATGGTACCAATGGATCGGGCATCCCCACATTAGTTCAGATGGAACCAACTTCCAAGTCTCTATGACCTTCAGAAAAAAAGTTATTCAAGAAAATCTGCATCTCCAATGGGGTTTTATCCCCAACCCTAACCCTAACCCTGGCTGCAACCCTAACCCTAATTGCAACCCTAACCCTAACCCTAATTTCAGCCCTTACCCATTTCACCTTAGGGTGAATAACTCTGCGCTGCTTGCTCGAAACGGGCTGAAACTTGGCGTGGGTGCGTGGCTGTCTCCCCTTTATCATGTGTGAAATGCCCAACTCTCTACGACTTTCAGAAAAAAAGTTATTCAAAAATATCGTGTACCTTTTGGTTGAGATTCGGTGGTTTGACCTCTGCCGGAGGTCGTAGAAGCTCAAGGATGGTACCAATGGATCGGGCATCCCCACATTAGTTCAGATGGAACCAACTTCCAAGTCTCTATGACCTTCAGAAAAAAAGTGATTCAAGAAAATCTGCATCTCCAATGGGGTTTTATCCCCAACCCTAACCCTAACCCTGGCTGCAACCCTAACCCTAATTGCAACCCTAACCCTAACCCTAACCCTAATTTCAGCCCTTACCCATTTCACCTTAGGGTGAATAACTCTGTGCTGCTTGCTCGAAACGGGCTGAAACTTGGCATGGGTGCGTGGCTGTCTCCCCTTTATCATGTGTGAAATGCCCAACTCTCTACGACTTTCAGAAAAAAAGTTATTCAAAAATATCGTGTACCTTTTGGTTGAGATTCGGTGGTTTGACCTCTGCCGGAGGTCGTAGAAGCTCGGGGATGGTACCAATGGATCGGGCATCCCCACATTAGTTCAGATGGAACCAACTTCCAAGTCTCTAAGACCTTCAGAAAAAAAGTTATTCAAGAAAATCTGCATCTCCAATGGGGTTTTATCCCCAACCCTAACCCTAACCCTGGCTGCAACCCTAACCCTAATTGCAACCCTAACCCTAACCCTAACCCTAATTTCAGCCCTTACCCATTTCACCTTAGGGTGAATAACTCTGCGCTGCTTGCTCGAAACGGGCTGAAACTTGGCGTGGGTGCGTGGCTGTCTCCCCTTTATCATGTGTGAAATGCCCAACTCTCTACGACTTTCAGAAAAAAAGTTATTCAAAAATATCGTGTACCTTTTGGTTGAGATTCGGTGGTTTGACCTCTGCCGGAGGTCGTAGAAGCTCAAGGATGGTACCAATGGATCGGGCATCCCCACATTAGTTCAGATGGAACCAACTTCCAAGTCTCTATGACCTTCAGAAAAAAAGTGATTCAAGAAAATCTGCATCTCCAATGGGGTTTTATCCCCAACCCTAACCCTAACCCTGGCTGCAACCCTAACCCTAATTGCAACCCTAACCCTAACCCTAACCCTAATTTCAGCCCTTACCCATTTCACCTTAGGGTGAATAACTCTGCGCTGCTTGCTCGAAACGGGCTGAAACTTGGCGTGGGTGCGTGGCTGTCTCCCCTTTATCATGTGTGAAATGCCCGACTCTCTACGACTTTCAGAAAAAAAGTTATTCAAAAATATCGTGTACCTTTTGGTTGAGATTCGGTGGTTTGACCTCTGCCGGAGGTCGTAGAAGCTCGGGGATGGTACCAATGGATCGGGCATCCCCACATTAGTTCAAATGGAACCAACTTCCAAGTCTCTATGACCTTCAGAAAAAAAGTTATTCAAGAAAATCTGCATCTCCAATGGGGTTTTATCCCCAACCCTAACCCTAACCCTGGCTGCAACCCTAACCCTAATTGCAACCCTAACCCTAACCCTAACCCTAATTTCAGCCCTTACCCTATTCACCTTAGGGTGAATAACTCTGCGCTGCTTGCTCGAAACGGGCTGAAATTTGGCGTGGGTGCGTGGCTGTCTCCCCTTTATCATGTGTGAAATGCCCGACTCTCTACGACTTTCAGAAAAAAAGTTATTCAAAAATATCGTGTACCTTTTGGTTGAGATTCGGTGGTTTGACCTCTGCCGGAGGTCGTAGAAGCTTGGGGATGGTACCAATGGATCGGGCATCCCCACATTAGTTCAGATGGAACCAACTTCCAAGTCTCTATGACCTTCAGAAAAAAAGTTATTCAAGAAAATCTGCATCTCCAATGGGGTTTTATCCCCAACCCTAACCCTAACCCTGGCTGCAACCCTAACCCTAATTGCAACCCTAACCCTAACCCTAATTTCAGCCCTTACCCATTTCACCTTAGGGTGAATAACTCTGCGCTTCTTGCTCGAAACGGGCTGAAACTTGGCGTGGGTGCGTGGCTGTCTCCCCTTTATCATGTGTGAAATGCCCAACTCTCTACGACTTTCAGAAAAAAAGTTATTCAAAAATATCGTGTACCTTTTGGTTGAGATTCGGTGGTTTGACCTCTGCCGGAGGTCGTAGAAGCTCAAGGATGGTACCAATGGATCGGGCATCCCCACATTAGTTCAGATGGAACCAACTTCCAAGTCTCTATGACCTTCAGAAAAAAAGTTATTCAAGAAAATCTGCATCTCCAATGGGGTTTTATCCCCAACCCTAACCCTAACCCTGGCTGCAACCCTAACCCTAATTGCAACCCTAACCCTAACCCTAACCCTAATTTCAGCCCTTACCCTATTCACCTTAGGGTGAATAACTCTGCGCTGCTTGCTCGAAACGGGCTGAAACTTGGCGTGGGTGCGTGGCTGTCTCCCCTTTATCATGTGTGAAATGCCCAACTCTCTACGACTTTCAGAAAAAAAGTTATTCAAAAATATCGTGTACCTTTTGGTTGAGACTCGGTGGTTTGACCTCTGCCGGAGGTCGTAGAAGCTCGGGGATGGTACCAATGGATCGGGCATCCCCACATTAGTTCAGATGGAACCAACTTCCAAGTCTCTATGACCTTCAGAAAAAAAGTTATTCAAGAAAATCTGGATCTCCAAAGGGGTTTTATCCCCAACCCTAACCCTAACCCTGGCTGCAACCCTAACCCTAATTGCAACCCTAACCCTAACCCTAACCCTAATTTCAGCCCTTACCCTATTCACCTTAGGGTGAATAACTCTGCGCTGCTTGCTCGAAACGGGCTGAAATTTGGCGTGGGTGCGTGGCTGTCTCCCCTTTATCATGTGTGAAATGCCCGACTCTCTACGACTTTCAGAAAAAAAGTTATTCAAAAATATCGTGTACCTTTTGGTTGAGATTCGGTGGTTTGACCTCTGCCGGAGGTCGTAGAAGCTCGGGGATGGTACCAATGGATCGGGCATCCCCACATTAGTTCAGATGGAACCAACTTCCAAGTCTCTATGACCTTCAGAAAAAAAGTGATTCAAGAAAATCTGGATCTCCAATGGGGTTTCAACCCCAACCCTAACCCTAACCCTGGCTGCAACCCTAACCCTAATTGCAACCCTAACCCTAACCCTAATTTCAGCCCTTACCCATTTCACCTTAGGGTGAATAACTCTGCGCTGCTTGCTCGAAACGGGCTGAAACTTGGCGTGGGTGCGTGGCTGTCTCCCCTTTATCATGTGTGAAATGCCCGACTCTCTACGACTTCCAGAAAAAAAGTTATTCAAAAATATCGTGTACCTTTTGGTTGAGATTCGGTGGTTTGACCTCTGCCGGAGGTCGTAGAAGCTCGGGGATGGTACCAATGGATCGGGCATCCCCACATTAGTTCAGATGGAACCAACTTCCAAGTCTCTATGACCTTCAGAAAAAAAGTGATTCAAGAAAATCTGGATCTCCAATGGGGTTTCAACCCCAACCCTAACCCTAACCCTGGCTGCAACCCTAACCCTAATTGCAACCCTAACCCTAACCCTAACCCTAATTTCAGCCCTTACCCATTTCACCTTAGGGTGAATAACTCTGCGCTGCTTGCTCGAAACGGGCTGAAACTTGGCGTGGGTGCGTGGCTGTCTCCCCTTTATCATGTGTGAAATGCCCAACTCTCTACGACTTTCAGAAAAAAAGTTATTCAAAAATATCGTGTACCTTTTGGTTGAGATTCGGTGGTTTGACCTCTGCCGGAGGTCGTAGAAGCTCGGGGATGGTACCAATGGATCGGGCATCCCCACATTAGTTCAGATGGAACCAACTTCCAAGTCTCTAAGACCTTCAGAAAAAAAGTTATTCAAGAAAATCTGCATCTCCAATGGGGTTTTATCCCCAACCCTAACCCTAACCCTGGCTGCAACCCTAACCCTAATTGCAACCCTAACCCTAACCCTAACCCTAATTTCAGCCCTTACCCATTTCACCTTAGGGTGAATAACTCTGCGCTGCTTGCTCGAAACGGGCTGAAACTTGGCGTGGGTGCGTGGCTGTCTCCCCTTTATCATGTGTGAAATGCCCAACTCTCTACGACTTTCAGAAAAAAAGTTATTCAAAAATATCGTGTACCTTTTGGTTGAGACTCGGTGGTTTGACCTCTGCCGGAGGTCGTAGAAGCTCGGGGATGGTACCAATGGATCGGGCATCCCCACATTAGTTCAGATGGAACCAACTTCCAAGTCTCTAAGACCTTCAGAAAAAAAGTTATTCAAGAAAATCTGCATCTCCAATGGGGTTTTATCCCCAACCCTAACCCTAACCCTGGCTGCAACCCTAACCCTAATTGCAACCCTAACCCTAACCCTAACCCTAATTTCAGCCCTTACCCATTTCACCTTAGGGTGAATAACTCTGCGCTGCTTGCTCGAAACGGGCTGAAACTTGGCGTGGGTGCGTGGCTGTCTCCCCTTTATCATGTGTGAAATGCCCGACTCTCTACGACTTTCAGAAAAAAAGTTATTCAAAAATATCGTGTACCTTTTGGTTGAGATTCGGTGGTTTGACCTCTGCCGGAGGTCGTAGAAGCTCGGGGATGGTACCAATGGATCGGGCATCCCCACATTAGTTCAGATGGAACCAACTTCCAAGTCTCTATGACCTTCAGAAAAAAAGTTATTCAAGAAAATCTGCATCTCCAATGGGGTTTTATCCCCAACCCTAACCCTAACCCTGGCTGCAACCCTAACCCTAATTGCAACCCTAACCCTAACCCTAACCCTAATTTCAGCCCTTACCCTATTCACCTTAGGGTGAATAACTCTGCGCTGCTTGCTCGAAACGGGCTGAAACTTGGCGTGGGTGCGTGGCTGTCTCCCCTTTATCATGTGTGAAATGCCCAACTCTCTACGACTTTCAGAAAAAAAGTTATTCAAAAATATCGTGTACCTTTTGGTTGAGACTCGGTGGTTTGACCTCTGCCGGAGGTCGTAGAAGCTCGGGGATGGTACCAATGGATCGGGCATCCCCACATTAGTTCAGATGGAACCAACTTCCAAGTCTCTAAGACCTTCAGAAAAAAAGTTATTCAAGAAAATCTGCATCTCCAATGGGGTTTTATCCCCAACCCTAACCCTAACCCTGGCTGCAACCCTAACCCTAATTGCAACCCTAACCCTAACCCTAACCCTAATTTCAGCCCTTACCCATTTCACCTTAGGGTGAATAACTCTGCGCTGCTTGCTCGAAACGGGCTGAAACTTGGCGTGGGTGCGTGGCTGTCTCCCCTTTATCATGTGTGAAATGCCCAACTCTCTACGACTTTCAGAAAAAAAGTTATTCAAAAATATCGTGTACCTTTTGGTTGAGATTCGGTGGTTTGACCTCTGCCGGAGGTCGTAGAAGCTCAAGGATGGTACCAATGGATCGGGCATCCCCACATTAGTTCAGATGGAACCAACTTCCAAGTCTCTATGACCTTCAGAAAAAAAGTGATTCAAGAAAATCTGCATCTCCAATGGGGTTTTATCCCCAACCCTAACCCTAACCCTGGCTGCAACCCTAACCCTAATTGCAACCCTAACCCTAACCCTAACCCTAATTTCAGCCCTTACCCATTTCACCTTAGGGTGAATAACTCTGTGCTGCTTGCTCGAAACGGGCTGAAACTTGGCATGGGTGCGTGGCTGTCTCCCCTTTATCATGTGTGAAATGCCCAACTCTCTACGACTTTCAGAAAAAAAGTTATTCAAAAATATCGTGTACCTTTTGGTTGAGATTCGGTGGTTTGACCTCTGCCGGAGGTCGTAGAAGCTCGGGGATGGTACCAATGGATCGGGCATCCCCACATTAGTTCAGATGGAACCAACTTCCAAGTCTCTAAGACCTTCAGAAAAAAAGTTATTCAAGAAAATCTGCATCTCCAATGGGGTTTTATCCCCAACCCTAACCCTAACCCTGGCTGCAACCCTAACCCTAATTGCAACCCTAACCCTAACCCTAACCCTAATTTCAGCCCTTACCCATTTCACCTTAGGGTGAATAACTCTGCGCTGCTTGCTCGAAACGGGCTGAAACTTGGCGTGGGTGCGTGGCTGTCTCCCCTTTATCATGTGTGAAATGCCCGACTCTCTACGACTTTCAGAAAAAAAGTTATTCAAAAATATCGTGTACCTTTTGGTTGAGATTCGGTGGTTTGACCTCTGCCGGAGGTCGTAGAAGCTCGGGGATGGTACCAATGGATCGGGCATCCCCACATTAGTTCAAATGGAACCAACTTCCAAGTCTCTATGACCTTCAGAAAAAAAGTTATTCAAGAAAATCTGCATCTCCAATGGGGTTTTATCCCCAACCCTAACCCTAACCCTGGCTGCAACCCTAACCCTAATTGCAACCCTAACCCTAACCCTAACCCTAATTTCAGCCCTTACCCTATTCACCTTAGGGTGAATAACTCTGCGCTGCTTGCTCGAAACGGGCTGAAATTTGGCGTGGGTGCGTGGCTGTCTCCCCTTTATCATGTGTGAAATGCCCGACTCTCTACGACTTTCAGAAAAAAAGCTATTCAAAAATATCGTGTACCTTTTGGTTGAGATTCGGTGGTTTGACCTCTGCCGGAGGTCGTAGAAGCTTGGGGATGGTACCAATGGATCGGGCATCCCCACATTAGTTCAGATGGAACCAACTTCCAAGTCTCTATGACCTTCAGAAAAAAAGTTATTCAAGAAAATCTGCATCTCCAATGGGGTTTTATCCCCAACCCTAACCCTAACCCTGGCTGCAACCCTAACCCTAATTGCAACCCTAACCCTAACCCTAATTTCAGCCCTTACCCATTTCACCTTAGGGTGAATAACTCTGCGCTTCTTGCTCGAAACGGGCTGAAACTTGGCGTGGGTGCGTGGCTGTCTCCCCTTTATCATGTGTGAAATGCCCAACTCTCTACGACTTTCAGAAAAAAAGTTATTCAAAAATATCGTGTACCTTTTGGTTGAGATTCGGTGGTTTGACCTCTGCCGGAGGTCGTAGAAGCTCAAGGATGGTACCAATGGATCGGGCATCCCCACATTAGTTCAGATGGAACCAACTTCCAAGTCTCTATGACCTTCAGAAAAAAAGTTATTCAAGAAAATCTGCATCTCCAATGGGGTTTTATCCCCAACCCTAACCCTAACCCTGGCTGCAACCCTAACCCTAATTGCAACCCTAACCCTAACCCTAACCCTAATTTCAGCCCTTACCCTATTCACCTTAGGGTGAATAACTCTGCGCTGCTTGCTCGAAACGGGCTGAAACTTGGCGTGGGTGCGTGGCTGTCTCCCCTTTATCATGTGTGAAATGCCCAACTCTCTACGACTTTCAGAAAAAAAGTTATTCAAAAATATCGTGTACCTTTTGGTTGAGACTCGGTGGTTTGACCTCTGCCGGAGGTCGTAGAAGCTCGGGGATGGTACCAATGGATCGGGCATCCCCACATTAGTTCAGATGGAACCAACTTCCAAGTCTCTATGACCTTCAGAAAAAAAGTTATTCAAGAAAATCTGGATCTCCAAAGGGGTTTTATCCCCAACCCTAACCCTAACCCTGGCTGCAACCCTAACCCTAATTGCAACCCTAACCCTAACCCTAACCCTAATTTCAGCCCTTACCCTATTCACCTTAGGGTGAATAACTCTGCGCTGCTTGCTCGAAACGGGCTGAAATTTGGCGTGGGTGCGTGGCTGTCTCCCCTTTATCATGTGTGAAATGCCCGACTCTCTACGACTTCCAGAAAAAAAGTTATTCAAAAATATCGTGTACCTTTTGGTTGAGATTCGGTGGTTTGACCTCTGCCGGAGGTCGTAGAAGCTCGGGGATGGTACCAATGGATCGGGCATCCCCACATTAGTTCAGATGGAACCAACTTCCAAGTCTCTATGACCTTCAGAAAAAAAGTGATTCAAGAAAATCTGGATCTCCAATGGGGTTTCAACCCCAACCCTAACCCTAACCCTGGCTGCAACCCTAACCCTAATTGCAACCCTAACCCTAACCCTAACCCTAATTTCAGCCCTTACCCATTTCACCTTAGGGTGAATAACTCTGCGCTGCTTGCTCGAAACGGGCTGAAACTTGGCGTGGGTGCGTGGCTGTCTCCCCTTTATCATGTGTGAAATGCCCGACTCTCTACGACTTCCAGAAAAAAAGTTATTCAAAAATATCGTGTACCTTTTGGTTGAGATTCGGTGGTTTGACCTCTGCCGGAGGTCGTAGAAGCTCGGGGATGGTACCAATGGATCGGGCATCCCCACATTAGTTCAGATGGAACCAACTTCCAAGTCTCTATGACCTTCAGAAAAAAAGTGATTCAAGAAAATCTGGATCTCCAATGGGGTTTCAACCCCAACCCTAACCCTAACCCTGGCTGCAACCCTAACCCTAATTGCAACCCTAACCCTAACCCTAACCCTAATTTCAGCCCTTACCCATTTCACCTTAGGGTGAATAACTCTGCGCTGCTTGCTCGAAACGGGCTGAAACTTGGCGTGGGTGCGTGGCTGTCTCCCCTTTATCATGTGTGAAATGTCCAACTCTCTACGACTTTCAGAAAAAAAGTTATTCAAAAATATCGTGTACCTTTTGGTTGAGATTCGGTGGTTTGACCTCTGCCGGAGGTCGTAGAAGCTCGGGGATGGTACCAATGGATCGGGCATCCCCACATTAGTTCAGATGGAACCAACTTCCAAGTCTCTAAGACCTTCAGAAAAAAAGTTATTCAAGAAAATCTGCATCTCCAATGGGGTTTTATCCCCAACCCTAACCCTAACCCTGGCTGCAACCCTAACCCTAATTGCAACCCTAACCCTAACCCTAACCCTAATTTCAGCCCTTACCCATTTCACCTTAGGGTGAATAACTCTGCGCTGCTTGCTCGAAACGGGCTGAAACTTGGCGTGGGTGCGTGGCTGTCTCCCCTTTATCATGTGTGAAATGCCCAACTCTCTACGACTTTCAGAAAAAAAGTTATTCAAAAATATCGTGTACCTTTTGGTTGAGACTCGGTGGTTTGACCTCTGCCGGAGGTCGTAGAAGCTCGGGGATGGTACCAATGGATCGGGCATCCCCACATTAGTTCAGATGGAACCAACTTCCAAGTCTCTAAGACCTTCAGAAAAAAAGTTATTCAAGAAAATCTGCATCTCCAATGGGGTTTTATCCCCAACCCTAACCCTAACCCTGGCTGCAACCCTAACCCTAATTGCAACCCTAACCCTAACCCTAACCCTAATTTCAGCCCTTACCCATTTCACCTTAGGGTGAATAACTCTGCGCTGCTTGCTCGAAACGGGCTGAAACTTGGCGTGGGTGCGTGGCTGTCTCCCCTTTATCATGTGTGAAATGCCCGACTCTCTACGACTTTCAGAAAAAAAGTTATTCAAAAATATCGTGTACCTTTTGGTTGAGATTCGGTGGTTTGACCTCTGCCGGAGGTCGTAGAAGCTCGGGGATGGTACCAATGGATCGGGCATCCCCACATTAGTTCAGATGGAACCAACTTCCAAGTCTCTATGACCTTCAGAAAAAAAGTTATTCAAGAAAATCTGCATCTCCAATGGGGTTTTATCCCCAACCCTAACCCTAACCCTGGCTGCAACCCTAACCCTAATTGCAACCCTAACCCTAACCCTAACCCTAATTTCAGCCCTTACCCTATTCACCTTAGGGTGAATAACTCTGCGCTGCTTGCTCGAAACGGGCTGAAACTTGGCGTGGGTGCGTGGCTGTCTCCCCTTTATCATGTGTGAAATGCCCAACTCTCTACGACTTTCAGAAAAAAAGTTATTCAAAAATATCGTGTACCTTTTGGTTGAGACTCGGTGGTTTGACCTCTGCCGGAGGTCGTAGAAGCTCGGGGATGGTACCAATGGATCGGGCATCCCCACATTAGTTCAGATGGAACCAACTTCCAAGTCTCTAAGACCTTCAGAAAAAAAGTTATTCAAGAAAATCTGCATCTCCAATGGGGTTTTATCCCCAACCCTAACCCTAACCCTGGCTGCAACCCTAACCCTAATTGCAACCCTAACCCTAACCCTAACCCTAATTTCAGCCCTTACCCATTTCACCTTAGGGTGAATAACTCTGCGCTGCTTGCTCGAAACGGGCTGAAACTTGGCGTGGGTGCGTGGCTGTCTCCCCTTTATCATGTGTGAAATGCCCGACTCTCTACGACTTTCAGAAAAAAAGTTATTCAAAAATATCGTGTACCTTTTGGTTGAGATTCGGTGGTTTGACCTCTGCCGGAGGTCGTAGAAGCTCGGGGATGGTACCAATGGATCGGGCATCCCCACATTAGTTCAGATGGAACCAACTTCCAAGTCTCTATGACCTTCAGAAAAAAAGTTATTCAAGAAAATCTGCATCTCCAATGGGGTTTTATCCCCAACCCTAACCCTAACCCTGGCTGCAACCCTAACCCTAATTGCAACCCTAACCCTAACCCTAATTTCAGCCCTTACCCTATTCACCTTAGGGTGAATAACTCTGCGCTGCTTGCTCGAAACGGGCTGAAATTTGGCGTGGGTGCGTGGCTGTCTCCCCTTTATCATGTGTGAAATGCCCAACTCTCTACGACTTTCAGAAAAAAAGTTATTCAAAAATATCGTGTACCTTTTGGTTGAGATTCGGTGGTTTGACCTCTGCCGGAGGTCGTAGAAGCTCGGGGATGGTACCAATGGATCGGGCATCCCCACATTAGTTCAGATGGAACCAACTTCCAAGTCTCTAAGACCTTCAGAAAAAAAGTTATTCAAGAAAATCTGCATCTCCAATGGGGTTTTATCCCCAACCCTAACCCTAACCCTGGCTGCAACCCTAACCCTAATTGCAACCCTAACCCTAACCCTAACCCTAATTTCAGCCCTTACCCTATTCACCTTAGGGTGAATAACTCTGCGCTGCTTGCTCGAAACGGGCTGAAACTTGGCGTGGGTGCGTGGCTGTCTCCCCTTTATCATGTGTGAAATGCCCGACTCTCTACGACTTTCAGAAAAAAAGTTATTCAAAAATATCGTGTACCTTTTGGTTGAGATTCGGTGGTTTGACCTCTGCCGGAGGTCGTAGAAGCTCGGGGATGGTACCAATGGATCGGGCATCCCCACATTAGTTCAGATGGAACCAACTTCCAAGTCTCTATGACCTTCAGAAAAAAAGTTATTCAAGAAAATCTGCATCTCCAATGGGGTTTTATCCCCAACCCTAACCCTAACCCTGGCTGCAACCCTAACCCTAATTGCAACCCTAACCCTAACCCTAACCCTAATTTCAGCCCTTACCCTATTCACCTTAGGGTGAATAACTCTGCGCTGCTTGCTCGAAACGGGCTGAAATTTGACGTGGGTGCGTGGCTGTCTCCCCTTTATCATGTGTGAAATGCCCGACTCTCTACGACTTTCAGAAAAAAAGTTATTCAAAAATATCGTGTACCTTTTGGTTGAGACTCGGTGGTTTGACCTCTGCCGGAGGTCGTAGAAGCTCGGGGATGGTACCAATGGATCGGGCATCCCCACATTAGTTCAGATGGAACCAACTTCCAAGTCTCTATGACCTTCAGAAAAAAAGTTATTCAAGAAAATCTGCATCTCCAATGGGGTTTTATCCCCAACCCTAACCCTAACCCTGGCTGCAACCCTAACCCTAATTGCAACCCTAACCCTAACCCTAATTTCAGCCCTTACCCATTTCACCTTAGGGTGAATAACTCTGCGCTGCTTGCTCGAAACGGGCTGAAACTTGGCGTGGGTGCGTGGCTGTCTCCCCTTTATCATGTGTGAAATGCCCAACTCTCTACGACTTTCAGAAAAAAAGTTATTCAAAAATATCGTGTACCTTTTGGTTGAGATTCGGTGGTTTGACCTCTGCCGGAGGTCGTAGAAGCTCAAGGATGGTACCAATGGATCGGGCATCCCCACATTAGTTCAGATGGAACCAACTTCCAAGTCTCTATGACCTTCAGAAAAAAAGTGATTCAAGAAAATCTGCATCTCCAATGGGGTTTTATCCCCAACCCTAACCCTAACCCTGGCTGCAACCCTAACCCTAATTGCAACCCTAACCCTAACCCTAACCCTAATTTCAGCCCTTACCCATTTCACCTTAGGGTGAATAACTCTGCGCTGCTTGCTCGAAACGGGCTGAAACTTGGCATGGGTGCGTGGCTGTCTCCCCTTTATCATGTGTGAAATGCCCAACTCTCTACGACTTTCAGAAAAAAAGTTATTCAAAAATATCGTGTACCTTTTGGTTGAGATTCGGTGGTTTGACCTCTGCCGGAGGTCGTAGAAGCTCGGGGATGGTACCAATGGATCGGGCATCCCCACATTAGTTCAGATGGAACCAACTTCCAAGTCTCTATGACCTTCAGAAAAAAAGTGATTCAAGAAAATCTGCATCTCCAATGGGGTTTTATCCCCAACCCTAACCCTAACCCTGGCTGCAACCCTAACCCTAATTGCAACCCTAACCCTAACCCTAACCCTAATTTCAGCCCTTACCCATTTCACCTTAGGGTGAATAACTCTGTGCTGCTTGCTCGAAACGGGCTGAAACTTGGCATGGGTGCGTGGCTGTCTCCCCTTTATCATGTGTGAAATGCCCAACTCTCTACGACTTTCAGAAAAAAAGTTATTCAAAAATATCGTGTACCTTTTGGTTGAGATTCGGTGGTTTGACCTCTGCCGGAGGTCGTAGAAGCTCGGGGATGGTACCAATGGATCGGGCATCCCCACATTAGTTCAGATGGAACCAACTTCCAAGTCTCTAAGACCTTCAGAAAAAAAGTTATTCAAGAAAATCTGCATCTCCAATGGGGTTTTATCCCCAACCCTAACCCTAACCCTGGCTGCAACCCTAACCCTAATTGCAACCCTAACCCTAACCCTAATTTCAGCCCTTACCCATTTCACCTTAGGGTGAATAACTCTGCGCTGCTTGCTCGAAACGGGCTGAAACTTGGCGTGGGTGCGTGGCTGTCTCCCCTTTATCATGTGTGAAATGCCCGACTCTCTACGACTTTCAGAAAAAAAGTTATTCAAAAATATCGTGTACCTTTTGGTTGAGATTCGGTGGTTTGACCTCTGCCGGAGGTCGTAGAAGCTCGGGGATGGTACCAATGGATCGGGCATCCCCACATTAGTTCAAATGGAACCAACTTCCAAGTCTCTATGACCTTCAGAAAAAAAGTTATTCAAGAAAATCTGCATCTCCAATGGGGTTTTATCCCCAACCCTAACCCTAACCCTGGCTGCAACCCTAACCCTAATTGCAACCCTAACCCTAACCCTAACCCTAATTTCAGCCCTTACCCTATTCACCTTAGGGTGAATAACTCTGCGCTGCTTGCTCGAAACGGGCTGAAATTTGGCGTGGGTGCGTGGCTGTCTCCCCTTTATCATGTGTGAAATGCCCGACTCTCTACGACTTTCAGAAAAAAAGTTATTCAAAAATATCGTGTACCTTTTGGTTGAGATTCGGTGGTTTGACCTCTGCCGGAGGTCGTAGAAGCTTGGGGATGGTACCAATGGATCGGGCATCCCCACATTAGTTCAGATGGAACCAACTTCCAAGTCTCTATGACCTTCAGAAAAAAAGTTATTCAAGAAAATCTGCATCTCCAATGGGGTTTTATCCCCAACCCTAACCCTAACCCTGGCTGCAACCCTAACCCTAATTGCAACCCTAACCCTAACCCTAATTTCAGCCCTTACCCATTTCACCTTAGGGTGAATAACTCTGCGCTTCTTGCTCGAAACGGGCTGAAACTTGGCGTGGGTGCGTGGCTGTCTCCCCTTTATCATGTGTGAAATGCCCAACTCTCTACGACTTTCAGAAAAAAAGTTATTCAAAAATATCGTGTACCTTTTGGTTGAGATTCGGTGGTTTGACCTCTGCCGGAGGTCGTAGAAGCTCAAGGATGGTACCAGTGGATTGGGCATCCCCACATTAGTTCAGATGGAACCAACTTCCAAGTCTCTAAGACCTTCAGAAAAAAAGTTATTCAAGAAAATCTGCATCTCCAATGGGGTTTTATCCCCAACCCTAACCCTAACCCTGGCTGCAACCCTAACCCTAATTGCAACCCTAACCCTAACCCTAACCCTAATTTCAGCCCTTACCCATTTCACCTTAGGGTGAATAACTCTGCGCTGCTTGCTCGAAACGGGCTGAAACTTGGCGTGGGTGCGTGGCTGTCTCTCCTTTATCATGTGTGAAATGCCCAACTCTCTACGACTTTCAGAAAAAAAGTTATTCAAAAATATCGTGTACCTTTTGGTTGAGACTCGGTGGTTTGACCTCTGCCGGAGGTCGTAGAAGCTCGGGGATGGTACCAATGGATCGGGCATCCCCACATTAGTTCAGATGGAACCAACTTCCAAGTCTCTAAGACCTTCAGAAAAAAAGTTATTCAAGAAAATCTGCATCTCCAATGGGGTTTTATCCCCAACCCTAACCCTAACCCTGGCTGCAACCCTAACCCTAATTGCAACCCTAACCCTAACCCTAACCCTAATTTCAGCCCTTACCCTATTCACCTTAGGGTGAATAACTCTGCGCTGCTTGCTCGAAACGGGCTGAAATTTGGCGTGGGTGCGTGGCTGTCTCCCCTTTATCATGTGTGAAATGCCCGACTCTCTACGACTTTCAGAAAAAAAGCTATTCAAAAATATCGTGTACCTTTTGGTTGAGATTCGGTGGTTTGACCTCTGCCGGAGGTCGTAGAAGCTTGGGGATGGTACCAATGGATCGGGCATCCCCACATTAGTTCAGATGGAACCAACTTCCAAGTCTCTATGACCTTCAGAAAAAAAGTTATTCAAGAAAATCTGCATCTCCAATGGGGTTTTATCCCCAACCCTAACCCTAACCCTGGCTGCAACCCTAACCCTAATTGCAACCCTAACCCTAACCCTAATTTCAGCCCTTACCCATTTCACCTTAGGGTGAATAACTCTGCGCTTCTTGCTCGAAACGGGCTGAAACTTGGCGTGGGTGCGTGGCTGTCTCCCCTTTATCATGTGTGAAATGCCCAACTCTCTACGACTTTCAGAAAAAAAGTTATTCAAAAATATCGTGTACCTTTTGGTTGAGATTCGGTGGTTTGACCTCTGCCGGAGGTCGTAGAAGCTCAAGGATGGTACCAATGGATCGGGCATCCCCACATTAGTTCAGATGGAACCAACTTCCAAGTCTCTATGACCTTCAGAAAAAAAGTTATTCAAGAAAATCTGCATCTCCAATGGGGTTTTATCCCCAACCCTAACCCTAACCCTGGCTGCAACCCTAACCCTAATTGCAACCCTAACCCTAACCCTAACCCTAATTTCAGCCCTTACCCTATTCACCTTAGGGTGAATAACTCTGCGCTGCTTGCTCGAAACGGGCTGAAACTTGGCGTGGGTGCGTGGCTGTCTCCCCTTTATCATGTGTGAAATGCCCAACTCTCTACGACTTTCAGAAAAAAAGTTATTCAAAA
The DNA here is from genome assembly GCF_024713975.1 of Paralichthys olivaceus. Taxonomy (NCBI): domain Eukaryota; kingdom Metazoa; phylum Chordata; class Actinopteri; order Pleuronectiformes; family Paralichthyidae; genus Paralichthys; species Paralichthys olivaceus. The sequence goes on from NC_091115.1 coordinate 3,462,571, forward strand.
ATATCGTGTACCTTTTGGTTGAGACTCGGTGGTTTGACCTCTGCCGGAGGTCGTAGAAGCTCGGGGATGGTACCAATGGATCGGGCATCCCCACATTAGTTCAGATGGAACCAACTTCCAAGTCTCTATGACCTTCAGAAAAAAAGTTATTCAAGAAAATCTGGATCTCCAAAGGGGTTTTATCCCCAACCCTAACCCTAACCCTGGCTGCAACCCTAACCCTAATTGCAACCCTAACCCTAACCCTAACCCTAATTTCAGCCCTTACCCTATTCACCTTAGGGTGAATAACTCTGCGCTGCTTGCTCGAAACGGGCTGAAATTTGGCGTGGGTGCGTGGCTGTCTCCCCTTTATCATGTGTGAAATGCCCGACTCTCTACGACTTCCAGAAAAAAAGTTATTCAAAAATATCGTGTACCTTTTGGTTGAGATTCGGTGGTTTGACCTCTGCCGGAGGTCGTAGAAGCTCGGGGATGGTACCAATGGATCGGGCATCCCCACATTAGTTCAGATGGAACCAACTTCCAAGTCTCTATGACCTTCAGAAAAAAAGTGATTCAAGAAAATCTGGATCTCCAATGGGGTTTCAACCCCAACCCTAACCCTAACCCTGGCTGCAACCCTAACCCTAATTGCAACCCTAACCCTAACCCTAACCCTAATTTCAGCCCTTACCCATTTCACCTTAGGGTGAATAACTCTGCGCTGCTTGCTCGAAACGGGCTGAAACTTGGCGTGGGTGCGTGGCTGTCTCCCCTTTATCATGTGTGAAATGCCCGACTCTCTACGACTTCCAGAAAAAAAGTTATTCAAAAATATCGTGTACCTTTTGGTTGAGATTCGGTGGTTTGACCTCTGCCGGAGGTCGTAGAAGCTCGGGGATGGTACCAATGGATCGGGCATCCCCACATTAGTTCAGATGGAACCAACTTCCAAGTCTCTATGACCTTCAGAAAAAAAGTGATTCAAGAAAATCTGGATCTCCAATGGGGTTTCAACCCCAACCCTAACCCTAACCCTGGCTGCAACCCTAACCCTAATTGCAACCCTAACCCTAACCCTAACCCTAATTTCAGCCCTTACCCATTTCACCTTAGGGTGAATAACTCTGCGCTGCTTGCTCGAAACGGGCTGAAACTTGGCGTGGGTGCGTGGCTGTCTCCCCTTTATCATGTGTGAAATGTCCAACTCTCTACGACTTTCAGAAAAAAAGTTATTCAAAAATATCGTGTACCTTTTGGTTGAGATTCGGTGGTTTGACCTCTGCCGGAGGTCGTAGAAGCTCGGGGATGGTACCAATGGATCGGGCATCCCCACATTAGTTCAGATGGAACCAACTTCCAAGTCTCTAAGACCTTCAGAAAAAAAGTTATTCAAGAAAATCTGCATCTCCAATGGGGTTTTATCCCCAACCCTAACCCTAACCCTGGCTGCAACCCTAACCCTAATTGCAACCCTAACCCTAACCCTAACCCTAATTTCAGCCCTTACCCATTTCACCTTAGGGTGAATAACTCTGCGCTGCTTGCTCGAAACGGGCTGAAACTTGGCGTGGGTGCGTGGCTGTCTCCCCTTTATCATGTGTGAAATGCCCAACTCTCTACGACTTTCAGAAAAAAAGTTATTCAAAAATATCGTGTACCTTTTGGTTGAGACTCGGTGGTTTGACCTCTGCCGGAGGTCGTAGAAGCTCGGGGATGGTACCAATGGATCGGGCATCCCCACATTAGTTCAGATGGAACCAACTTCCAAGTCTCTAAGACCTTCAGAAAAAAAGTTATTCAAGAAAATCTGCATCTCCAATGGGGTTTTATCCCCAACCCTAACCCTAACCCTGGCTGCAACCCTAACCCTAATTGCAACCCTAACCCTAACCCTAACCCTAATTTCAGCCCTTACCCATTTCACCTTAGGGTGAATAACTCTGCGCTGCTTGCTCGAAACGGGCTGAAACTTGGCGTGGGTGCGTGGCTGTCTCCCCTTTATCATGTGTGAAATGCCCGACTCTCTACGACTTTCAGAAAAAAAGTTATTCAAAAATATCGTGTACCTTTTGGTTGAGATTCGGTGGTTTGACCTCTGCCGGAGGTCGTAGAAGCTCGGGGATGGTACCAATGGATCGGGCATCCCCACATTAGTTCAGATGGAACCAACTTCCAAGTCTCTATGACCTTCAGAAAAAAAGTTATTCAAGAAAATCTGCATCTCCAATGGGGTTTTATCCCCAACCCTAACCCTAACCCTGGCTGCAACCCTAACCCTAATTGCAACCCTAACCCTAACCCTAACCCTAATTTCAGCCCTTACCCTATTCACCTTAGGGTGAATAACTCTGCGCTGCTTGCTCGAAACGGGCTGAAACTTGGCGTGGGTGCGTGGCTGTCTCCCCTTTATCATGTGTGAAATGCCCAACTCTCTACGACTTTCAGAAAAAAAGTTATTCAAAAATATCGTGTACCTTTTGGTTGAGACTCGGTGGTTTGACCTCTGCCGGAGGTCGTAGAAGCTCGGGGATGGTACCAATGGATCGGGCATCCCCACATTAGTTCAGATGGAACCAACTTCCAAGTCTCTAAGACCTTCAGAAAAAAAGTTATTCAAGAAAATCTGCATCTCCAATGGGGTTTTATCCCCAACCCTAACCCTAACCCTGGCTGCAACCCTAACCCTAATTGCAACCCTAACCCTAATTTCAGCCCTTACCCATTTCACCTTAGGGTGAATAACTCTGCGCTGCTTGCTCGAAACGGGCTGAAACTTGGCGTGGGTGCGTGGCTGTCTCCCCTTTATCATGTGTGAAATGCCCGACTCTCTACGACTTTCAGAAAAAAAGTTATTCAAAAATATCGTGTACCTTTTGGTTGAGATTCGGTGGTTTGACCTCTGCCGGAGGTCGTAGAAGCTCGGGGATGGTACCAATGGATCGGGCATCCCCACATTAGTTCAGATGGAACCAACTTCCAAGTCTCTATGACCTTCAGAAAAAAAGTTATTCAAGAAAATCTGCATCTCCAATGGGGTTTTATCCCCAACCCTAACCCTAACCCTGGCTGCAACCCTAACCCTAATTGCAACCCTAACCCTAACCCTAATTTCAGCCCTTACCCTATTCACCTTAGGGTGAATAACTCTGCGCTGCTTGCTCGAAACGGGCTGAAATTTGGCGTGGGTGCGTGGCTGTCTCCCCTTTATCATGTGTGAAATGCCCAACTCTCTACGACTTTCAGAAAAAAAGTTATTCAAAAATATCGTGTACCTTTTGGTTGAGATTCGGTGGTTTGACCTCTGCCGGAGGTCGTAGAAGCTCGGGGATGGTACCAATGGATCGGGCATCCCCACATTAGTTCAGATGGAACCAACTTCCAAGTCTCTAAGACCTTCAGAAAAAAAGTTATTCAAGAAAATCTGCATCTCCAATGGGGTTTTATCCCCAACCCTAACCCTAACCCTGGCTGCAACCCTAACCCTAATTGCAACCCTAACCCTAACCCTAACCCTAATTTCAGCCCTTACCCTATTCACCTTAGGGTGAATAACTCTGCGCTGCTTGCTCGAAACGGGCTGAAACTTGGCGTGGGTGCGTGGCTGTCTCCCCTTTATCATGTGTGAAATGCCCGACTCTCTACGACTTTCAGAAAAAAAGTTATTCAAAAATATCGTGTACCTTTTGGTTGAGATTCGGTGGTTTGACCTCTGCCGGAGGTCGTAGAAGCTCGGGGATGGTACCAATGGATCGGGCATCCCCACATTAGTTCAGATGGAACCAACTTCCAAGTCTCTATGACCTTCAGAAAAAAAGTTATTCAAGAAAATCTGCATCTCCAATGGGGTTTTATCCCCAACCCTAACCCTAACCCTGGCTGCAACCCTAACCCTAATTGCAACCCTAACCCTAACCCTAACCCTAATTTCAGCCCTTACCCTATTCACCTTAGGGTGAATAACTCTGCGCTGCTTGCTCGAAACGGGCTGAAATTTGACGTGGGTGCGTGGCTGTCTCCCCTTTATCATGTGTGAAATGCCCGACTCTCTACGACTTTCAGAAAAAAAGTTATTCAAAAATATCGTGTACCTTTTGGTTGAGACTCGGTGGTTTGACCTCTGCCGGAGGTCGTAGAAGCTCGGGGATGGTACCAATGGATCGGGCATCCCCACATTAGTTCAGATGGAACCAACTTCCAAGTCTCTATGACCTTCAGAAAAAAAGTTATTCAAGAAAATCTGCATCTCCAATGGGGTTTTATCCCCAACCCTAACCCTAACCCTGGCTGCAACCCTAACCCTAATTGCAACCCTAACCCTAACCCTAATTTCAGCCCTTACCCATTTCACCTTAGGGTGAATAACTCTGCGCTGCTTGCTCGAAACGGGCTGAAACTTGGCGTGGGTGCGTGGCTGTCTCCCCTTTATCATGTGTGAAATGCCCAACTCTCTACGACTTTCAGAAAAAAAGTTATTCAAAAATATCGTGTACCTTTTGGTTGAGATTCGGTGGTTTGACCTCTGCCGGAGGTCGTAGAAGCTCAAGGATGGTACCAATGGATCGGGCATCCCCACATTAGTTCAGATGGAACCAACTTCCAAGTCTCTATGACCTTCAGAAAAAAAGTGATTCAAGAAAATCTGCATCTCCAATGGGGTTTTATCCCCAACCCTAACCCTAACCCTGGCTGCAACCCTAACCCTAATTGCAACCCTAACCCTAACCCTAACCCTAATTTCAGCCCTTACCCATTTCACCTTAGGGTGAATAACTCTGCGCTGCTTGCTCGAAACGGGCTGAAACTTGGCATGGGTGCGTGGCTGTCTCCCCTTTATCATGTGTGAAATGCCCAACTCTCTACGACTTTCAGAAAAAAAGTTATTCAAAAATATCGTGTACCTTTTGGTTGAGATTCGGTGGTTTGACCTCTGCCGGAGGTCGTAGAAGCTCGGGGATGGTACCAATGGATCGGGCATCCCCACATTAGTTCAGATGGAACCAACTTCCAAGTCTCTATGACCTTCAGAAAAAAAGTGATTCAAGAAAATCTGCATCTCCAATGGGGTTTTATCCCCAACCCTAACCCTAACCCTGGCTGCAACCCTAACCCTAATTGCAACCCTAACCCTAACCCTAACCCTAATTTCAGCCCTTACCCATTTCACCTTAGGGTGAATAACTCTGTGCTGCTTGCTCGAAACGGGCTGAAACTTGGCATGGGTGCGTGGCTGTCTCCCCTTTATCATGTGTGAAATGCCCAACTCTCTACGACTTTCAGAAAAAAAGTTATTCAAAAATATCGTGTACCTTTTGGTTGAGATTCGGTGGTTTGACCTCTGCCGGAGGTCGTAGAAGCTCGGGGATGGTACCAATGGATCGGGCATCCCCACATTAGTTCAGATGGAACCAACTTCCAAGTCTCTAAGACCTTCAGAAAAAAAGTTATTCAAGAAAATCTGCATCTCCAATGGGGTTTTATCCCCAACCCTAACCCTAACCCTGGCTGCAACCCTAACCCTAATTGCAACCCTAACCCTAACCCTAATTTCAGCCCTTACCCATTTCACCTTAGGGTGAATAACTCTGCGCTGCTTGCTCGAAACGGGCTGAAACTTGGCGTGGGTGCGTGGCTGTCTCCCCTTTATCATGTGTGAAATGCCCGACTCTCTACGACTTTCAGAAAAAAAGTTATTCAAAAATATCGTGTACCTTTTGGTTGAGATTCGGTGGTTTGACCTCTGCCGGAGGTCGTAGAAGCTCGGGGATGGTACCAATGGATCGGGCATCCCCACATTAGTTCAAATGGAACCAACTTCCAAGTCTCTATGACCTTCAGAAAAAAAGTTATTCAAGAAAATCTGCATCTCCAATGGGGTTTTATCCCCAACCCTAACCCTAACCCTGGCTGCAACCCTAACCCTAATTGCAACCCTAACCCTAACCCTAACCCTAATTTCAGCCCTTACCCTATTCACCTTAGGGTGAATAACTCTGCGCTGCTTGCTCGAAACGGGCTGAAATTTGGCGTGGGTGCGTGGCTGTCTCCCCTTTATCATGTGTGAAATGCCCGACTCTCTACGACTTTCAGAAAAAAAGTTATTCAAAAATATCGTGTACCTTTTGGTTGAGATTCGGTGGTTTGACCTCTGCCGGAGGTCGTAGAAGCTTGGGGATGGTACCAATGGATCGGGCATCCCCACATTAGTTCAGATGGAACCAACTTCCAAGTCTCTATGACCTTCAGAAAAAAAGTTATTCAAGAAAATCTGCATCTCCAATGGGGTTTTATCCCCAACCCTAACCCTAACCCTGGCTGCAACCCTAACCCTAATTGCAACCCTAACCCTAACCCTAATTTCAGCCCTTACCCATTTCACCTTAGGGTGAATAACTCTGCGCTTCTTGCTCGAAACGGGCTGAAACTTGGCGTGGGTGCGTGGCTGTCTCCCCTTTATCATGTGTGAAATGCCCAACTCTCTACGACTTTCAGAAAAAAAGTTATTCAAAAATATCGTGTACCTTTTGGTTGAGATTCGGTGGTTTGACCTCTGCCGGAGGTCGTAGAAGCTCAAGGATGGTACCAATGGATTGGGCATCCCCACATTAGTTCAGATGGAACCAACTTCCAAGTCTCTAAGACCTTCAGAAAAAAAGTTATTCAAGAAAATCTGCATCTCCAATGGGGTTTTATCCCCAACCCTAACCCTAACCCTGGCTGCAACCCTAACCCTAATTGCAACCCTAACCCTAACCCTAACCCTAATTTCAGCCCTTACCCATTTCACCTTAGGGTGAATAACTCTGCGCTGCTTGCTCGAAACGGGCTGAAACTTGGCGTGGGTGCGTGGCTGTCTCTCCTTTATCATGTGTGAAATGCCCAACTCTCTACGACTTTCAGAAAAAAAGTTATTCAAAAATATCGTGTACCTTTTGGTTGAGACTCGGTGGTTTGACCTCTGCCGGAGGTCGTAGAAGCTCGGGGATGGTACCAATGGATCGGGCATCCCCACATTAGTTCAGATGGAACCAACTTCCAAGTCTCTAAGACCTTCAGAAAAAAAGTTATTCAAGAAAATCTGCATCTCCAATGGGGTTTTATCCCCAACCCTAACCCTAACCCTGGCTGCAACCCTAACCCTAATTGCAACCCTAACCCTAACCCTAACCCTAATTTCAGCCCTTACCCATTTCACCTTAGGGTGAATAACTCTGCGCTGCTTGCTCGAAACGGGCTGAAACTTGGCGTGGGTGCGTGGCTGTCTCCCCTTTATCATGTGTGAAATGCCCAACTCTCTACGACTTTCAGAAAAAAAGTTATTCAAAAATATCGTGTACCTTTTGGTTGAGATTCGGTGGTTTGACCTCTGCCGGAGGTCGTAGAAGCTCAAGGATGGTACCAATGGATCGGGCATCCCCACATTAGTTCAGATGGAACCAACTTCCAAGTCTCTATGACCTTCAGAAAAAAAGTGATTCAAGAAAATCTGCATCTCCAATGGGGTTTTATCCCCAACCCTAACCCTAACCCTGGCTGCAACCCTAACCCTAATTGCAACCCTAACCCTAACCCTAACCCTAATTTCAGCCCTTACCCATTTCACCTTAGGGTGAATAACTCTGCGCTGCTTGCTCGAAACGGGCTGAAACTTGGCATGGGTGCGTGGCTGTCTCCCCTTTATCATGTGTGAAATGCCCAACTCTCTACGACTTTCAGAAAAAAAGTTATTCAAAAATATCGTGTACCTTTTGGTTGAGATTCGGTGGTTTGACCTCTGCCGGAGGTCGTAGAAGCTCGGGGATGGTACCAATGGATCGGGCATCCCCACATTAGTTCAGATGGAACCAACTTCCAAGTCTCTATGACCTTCAGAAAAAAAGTTATTCAAGAAAATCTGCATCTCCAATGGGGTTTTATCCCCAACCCTAACCCTAACCCTGGCTGCAACCCTAACCCTAATTGCAACCCTAACCCTAACCCTAATTTCAGCCCTTACCCATTTCACCTTAGGGTGAATAACTCTGCGCTGCTTGCTCGAAACGGGCTGAAACTTGGCGTGGGTGCGTGGCTGTCTCCCCTTTATCATGTGTGAAATGCCCAACTCTCTACGACTTTCAGAAAAAAAGTTATTCAAAAATATCGTGTACCTTTTGGTTGAGATTCGGTGGTTTGACCTCTGCCGGAGGTCGTAGAAGCTCAAGGATGGTACCAATGGATCGGGCATCCCCACATTAGTTCAGATGGAACCAACTTCCAAGTCTCTATGACCTTCAGAAAAAAAGTGATTCAAGAAAATCTGCATCTCCAATGGGGTTTTATCCCCAACCCTAACCCTAACCCTGGCTGCAACCCTAACCCTAATTGCAACCCTAACCCTAACCCTAACCCTAATTTCAGCCCTTACCCATTTCACCTTAGGGTGAATAACTCTGTGCTGCTTGCTCGAAACGGGCTGAAACTTGGCATGGGTGCGTGGCTGTCTCCCCTTTATCATGTGTGAAATGCCCAACTCTCTACGACTTTCAGAAAAAAAGTTATTCAAAAATATCGTGTACCTTTTGGTTGAGATTCGGTGGTTTGACCTCTGCCGGAGGTCGTAGAAGCTCGGGGATGGTACCAATGGATCGGGCATCCCCACATTAGTTCAGATGGAACCAACTTCCAAGTCTCTAAGACCTTCAGAAAAAAAGTTATTCAAGAAAATCTGCATCTCCAATGGGGTTTTATCCCCAACCCTAACCCTAACCCTGGCTGCAACCCTAACCCTAATTGCAACCCTAACCCTAACCCTAACCCTAATTTCAGCCCTTACCCATTTCACCTTAGGGTGAATAACTCTGCGCTGCTTGCTCGAAACGGGCTGAAACTTGGCGTGGGTGCGTGGCTGTCTCCCCTTTATCATGTGTGAAATGCCCGACTCTCTACGACTTTCAGAAAAAAAGTTATTCAAAAATATCGTGTACCTTTTGGTTGAGATTCGGTGGTTTGACCTCTGCCGGAGGTCGTAGAAGCTCGGGGATGGTACCAATGGATCGGGCATCCCCACATTAGTTCAAATGGAACCAACTTCCAAGTCTCTATGACCTTCAGAAAAAAAGTTATTCAAGAAAATCTGCATCTCCAATGGGGTTTTATCCCCAACCCTAACCCTAATTGCAACCCTAACCCTAACCCTAATTTCAGCCCTTACCCATTTCACCTTAGGGTGAATAACTCTGCGCTTCTTGCTCGAAACGGGCTGAAACTTGGCGTGGGTGCGTGGCTGTCTCCCCTTTATCATGTGTGAAATGCCCAACTCTCTACGACTTTCAGAAAAAAAGTTATTCAAAAATATCGTGTACCTTTTGGTTGAGATTCGGTGGTTTGACCTCTGCCGGAGGTCGTAGAAGCTCAAGGATGGTACCAATGGATCGGGCATCCCCACATTAGTTCAGATGGAACCAACTTCCAAGTCTCTATGACCTTCAGAAAAAAAGTTATTCAAGAAAATCTGCATCTCCAATGGGGTTTTATCCCCAACCCTAACCCTAACCCTGGCTGCAACCCTAACCCTAATTGCAACCCTAACCCTAACCCTAACCCTAATTTCAGCCCTTACCCTATTCACCTTAGGGTGAATAACTCTGCGCTGCTTGCTCGAAACGGGCTGAAACTTGGCGTGGGTGCGTGGCTGTCTCCCCTTTATCATGTGTGAAATGCCCAACTCTCTACGACTTTCAGAAAAAAAGTTATTCAAAAATATCGTGTACCTTTTGGTTGAGACTCGGTGGTTTGACCTCTGCCGGAGGTCGTAGAAGCTCGGGGATGGTACCAATGGATCGGGCATCCCCACATTAGTTCAGATGGAACCAACTTCCAAGTCTCTAAGACCTTCAGAAAAAAAGTTATTCAAGAAAATCTGCATCTCCAATGGGGTTTTATCCCCAACCCTAACCCTAACCCTGGCTGCAACCCTAACCCTAATTGCAACCCTAACCCTAACCCTAACCCTAATTTCAGCCCTTACCCATTTCACCTTAGGGTGAATAACTCTGCGCTGCTTGCTCGAAACGGGCTGAAACTTGGCGTGGGTGCGTGGCTGTCTCCCCTTTATCATGTGTGAAATGCCCGACTCTCTACGACTTTCAGAAAAAAAGTTATTCAAAAATATCGTGTACCTTTTGGTTGAGATTCGGTGGTTTGACCTCTGCCGGAGGTCGTAGAAGCTCGGGGATGGTACCAATGGATCGGGCATCCCCACATTAGTTCAAATGGAACCAACTTCCAAGTCTCTATGACCTTCAGAAAAAAAGTTATTCAAGAAAATCTGCATCTCCAATGGGGTTTTATCCCCAACCCTAACCCTAACCCTGGCTGCAACCCTAACCCTAATTGCAACCCTAACCCTAACCCTAACCCTAATTTCAGGCCTTACCCTATTCACCTTAGGGTGAATAACTCTGCGCTGCTTGCTCGAAACGGGCTGAAATTTGGCGTGGGTGCGTGGCTGTCTCCCCTTTATCATGTGTGAAATGCCCGACTCTCTACGACTTTCAGAAAAAAAGTTATTCAAAAATATCGTGTACCTTTTGGTTGAGATTCGGTGGTTTGACCTCTGCCGGAGGTCGTAGAAGCTTGGGGATGGTACCAATGGATCGGGCATCCCCACATTAGTTCAGATGGAACCAACTTCCAAGTCTCTATGACCTTCAGAAAAAAAGTTATTCAAGAAAATCTGCATCTCCAATGGGGTTTTATCCCCAACCCTAACCCTAATTGCAACCCTAACCCTAACCCTAATTTCAGCCCTTACCCATTTCACCTTAGGGTGAATAACTCTGCGCTTCTTGCTCGAAACGGGCTGAAACTTGGCGTGGGTGCGTGGCTGTCTCCCCTTTATCATGTGTGAAATGCCCAACTCTCTACGACTTTCAGAAAAAAAGTTATTCAAAAATATCGTGTACCTTTTGGTTGAGATTCGGTGGTTTGACCTCTGCCGGAGGTCGTAGAAGCTCAAGGATGGTACCAATGGATCGGGCATCCCCACATTAGTTCAGATGGAACCAACTTCCAAGTCTCTATGACCTTCAGAAAAAAAGTTATTCAAGAAAATCTGCATCTCCAATGGGGTTTTATCCCCAACCCTAACCCTAACCCTGGCTGCAACCCTAACCCTAATTGCAACCCTAACCCTAACCCTAACCCTAATTTCAGCCCTTACCCTATTCACCTTAGGGTGAATAACTCTGCGCTGCTTGCTCGAAACGGGCTGAAACTTGGCGTGGGTGCGTGGCTGTCTCCCCTTTATCATGTGTGAAATGCCCGACTCTCTACGACTTCCAGAAAAAAAGTTATTCAAAAATATCGTGTACCTTTTGGTTGAGATTCGGTGGTTTGACCTCTGCCGGAGGTCGTAGAAGCTCGGGGATGGTACCAATGGATCGGGCATCCCCACATTAGTTCAGATGGAACCAACTTCCAAGTCTCTATGACCTTCAGAAAAAAAGTGATTCAAGAAAATCTGGATCTCCAATGGGGTTTCAACCCCAACCCTAACCCTAACCCTGGCTGCAACCCTAACCCTAATTGCAACCCTAACCCTAACCCTAACCCTAATTTCAGCCCTTACCCATTTCACCTTAGGGTGAATAACTCTGCGCTGCTTGCTCGAAACGGGCTGAAACTTGGCGTGGGTGCGTGGCTGTCTCCCCTTTATCATGTGTGAAATGCCCAACTCTCTACGACTTTCAGAAAAAAAGTTATTCAAAAATATCGTGTACCTTTTGGTTGAGATTCGGTGGTTTGACCTCTGCCGGAGGTCGTAGAAGCTCGGGGATGGTACCAATGGATCGGGCATCCCCACATTAGTTCAGATGGAACCAACTTCCAAGTCTCTAAGACCTTCAGAAAAAAAGTTATTCAAGAAAATCTGCATCTCCAATGGGGTTTTATCCCCAACCCTAACCCTAACCCTGGCTGCAACCCTAACCCTAATTGCAACCCTAACCCTAACCCTAACCCTAATTTCAGCCCTTACCCATTTCACCTTAGGGTGAATAACTCTGCGCTGCTTGCTCGAAACGGGCTGAAACTTGGCGTGGGTGCGTGGCTGTCTCCCCTTTATCATGTGTGAAATGCCCGACTCTCTACGACTTTCAGAAAAAAAGTTATTCAAAAATATCGTGTACCTTTTGGTTGAGATTCGGTGGTTTGACCTCTGCCGGAGGTCGTAGAAGCTCGGGGATGGTACCAATGGATCGGGCATCCCCACATTAGTTCAGATGGAACCAACTTCCAAGTCTCTATGACCTTCAGAAAAAAAGTTATTCAAGAAAATCTGCATCTCCAATGGGGTTTTATCCCCAACCCTAACCCTAACCCTGGCTGCAACCCTAACCCTAATTGCAACCCTAACCCTAACCCTAACCCTAATTTCAGCCCTTACCCTATTCACCTTAGGGTGAATAACTCTGCGCTGCTTGCTCGAAACGGGCTGAAACTTGGCGTGGGTGCGTGGCTGTCTCCCCTTTATCATGTGTGAAATGCCCGACTCTCTACGACTTTCAGAAAAAAAGTTATTCAAAAATATCGTGTACCTTTTGGTTGAGATTCGGTGGTTTGACCTCTGCCGGAGGTCGTAGAACCTCGGGGATGGTACCAATGGATCGGGCATCCCCACATTAGTTCAGATGGAACCAACTTCCAAGTCTCTAAGACCTTCAGAAAAAAAGTTATTCAAGAAAATCTGCATCTCCAATGGGGTTTTATCCCCAACCCTAACCCTAACCCTGGCTGCAACCCTAACCCTAATTGCAACCCTAACCCTAACCCTAATTTCAGCCCTTACCCATTTCACCTTAGGGTGAATAACTCTGCGCTGCTTGCTCGAAACGGGCTGAAACTTGGCGTGGGTGCGTGGCTGTCTCCCCTTTATCATGTGTGAAATGCCCAACTCTCTACGACTTTCAGAAAAAAAGTTATTCAAAAATATCGTGTACCTTTTGGTTGAGACTCGGTGGTTTGACCTCTGCCGGAGGTCGTAGAAGCTCGGGGATGGTACCAATGGATCGGGCATCCCCACATTAGTTCAGATGGAACCAACTTCCAAGTCTCTAAGACCTTCAGAAAAAAAGTTATTCAAGAAAATCTGCATCTCCAATGGGGTTTTATCCCCAACCCTAACCCTAACCCTGGCTGCAACCCTAACCCTAATTGCAACCCTAACCCTAACCCTAACCCTAATTTCAGCCCTTACCCATTTCACCTTAGGGTGAATAACTCTGCGCTGCTTGCTCGAAACGGGCTGAAACTTGGCGTGGGTGCGTGGCTGTCTCCCCTTTATCATGTGTGAAATGCCCGACTCTCTACGACTTTCAGAAAAAAAGTTATTCAAAAATATCGTGTACCTTTTGGTTGAGACTCGGTGGTTTGACCTCTGCCGGAGGTCGTAGAAGCTCGGGGATGGTACCAATGGATCGGGCATCCCCACATTAGTTCAGATGGAACCAACTTCCAAGTCTCTATGACCTTCAGAAAAAAAGTTATTCAAGAAAATCTGCATCTCCAATGGGGTTTTATCCCCAACCCTAACCCTAACCCTGGCTGCAACCCTAACCCTAATTGCAACCCTAACCCTAACCCTAACCCTAATTTCAGCCCTTACCCTATTCACCTTAGGGTGAATAACTCTGCGCTGCTTGCTCGAAACGGGCTGAAATTTGGCGTGGGTGCGTGGCTGTCTCCCCTTTATCATGTGTGAAATGCCCAACTCTCTACGACTTTCAGAAAAAAAGTTATTCAAAAATATCGTGTACCTTTTGGTTGAGATTCGGTGGTTTGACCTCTGCCGGAGGTCGTAGAAGCTCGGGGATGGTACCAATGGATCGGGCATCCCCACATTAGTTCAGATGGAACCAACTTCCAAGTCTCTAAGACCTTCAGAAAAAAAGTTATTCAAGAAAATCTGCATCTCCAATGGGGTTTTATCCCCAACCCTAACCCTAACCCTGGCTGCAACCCTAACCCTAATTGCAACCCTAACCCTAACCCTAATTTCAGCCCTTACCCATTTCACCTTAGGGTGAATAACTCTGCGCTGCTTGCTCGAAACGGGCTGAAACTTGGCGTGGGTGCGTGGCTGTCTCCCCTTTATCATGTGTGAAATGCCCAACTCTCTACGACTTTCAGAAAAAAAGTTATTCAAAAATATCGTGTACCTTTTGGTTGAGATTCGGTGGTTTGACCTCTGCCGGAGGTCGTAGAAGCTCAAGGATGGTACCAATGGATCGGGCATCCCCACATTAGTTCAGATGGAACCAACTTCCAAGTCTCTATGACCTTCAGAAAAAAAGTGATTCAAGAAAATCTGCATCTCCAATGGGGTTTTATCCCCAACCCTAACCCTAACCCTGGCTGCAACCCTAACCCTAATTGCAACCCTAACCCTAACCCTAACCCTAATTTCAGCCCTTACCCATTTCACCTTAGGGTGAATAACTCTGCGCTGCTTGCTCGAAACGGGCTGAAACTTGGCATGGGTGCGTGGCTGTCTCCCCTTTATCATGTGTGAAATGCCCAACTCTCTACGACTTTCAGAAAAAAAGTTATTCAAAAATATCGTGTACCTTTTGGTTGAGATTCGGTGGTTTGACCTCTGCCGGAGGTCGTAGAAGCTCGGGGATGGTACCAATGGATCGGGCATCCCCACATTAGTTCAGATGGAACCAACTTCCAAGTCTCTATGACCTTCAGAAAAAAAGTGATTCAAGAAAATCTGCATCTCCAATGGGGTTTTATCCCCAACCCTAACCCTAACCCTGGCTGCAACCCTAACCCTAATTGCAACCCTAACCCTAACCCTAACCCTAATTTCAGCCCTTACCCATTTCACCTTAGGGTGAATAACTCTGTGCTGCTTGCTCGAAACGGGCTGAAACTTGGCATGGGTGCGTGGCTGTCTCCCCTTTATCATGTGTGAAATGCCCAACTCTCTACGACTTTCAGAAAAAAAGTTATTCAAAAATATCGTGTACCTTTTGGTTGAGATTCGGTGGTTTGACCTCTGCCGGAGGTCGTAGAAGCTCGGGGATGGTACCAATGGATCGGGCATCCCCACATTAGTTCAGATGGAACCAACTTCCAAGTCTCTAAGACCTTCAGAAAAAAAGTTATTCAAGAAAATCTGCATCTCCAATGGGGTTTTATCCCCAACCCTAACCCTAACCCTGGCTGCAACCCTAACCCTAATTGCAACCCTAACCCTAACCCTAATTTCAGCCCTTACCCATTTCACCTTAGGGTGAATAACTCTGCGCTGCTTGCTCGAAACGGGCTGAAACTTGGCGTGGGTGCGTGGCTGTCTCCCCTTTATCATGTGTGAAATGCCCGACTCTCTACGACTTTCAGAAAAAAAGTTATTCAAAAATATCGTGTACCTTTTGGTTGAGATTCGGTGGTTTGACCTCTGCCGGAGGTCGTAGAAGCTCGGGGATGGTACCAATGGATCGGGCATCCCCACATTAGTTCAAATGGAACCAACTTCCAAGTCTCTATGACCTTCAGAAAAAAAGTTATTCAAGAAAATCTGCATCTCCAATGGGGTTTTATCCCCAACCCTAACCCTAACCCTGGCTGCAACCCTAACCCTAATTGCAACCCTAACCCTAACCCTAACCCTAATTTCAGCCCTTACCCTATTCACCTTAGGGTGAATAACTCTGCGCTGCTTGCTCGAAACGGGCTGAAATTTGGCGTGGGTGCGTGGCTGTCTCCCCTTTATCATGTGTGAAATGCCCGACTCTCTACGACTTTCAGAAAAAAAGTTATTCAAAAATATCGTGTACCTTTTGGTTGAGATTCGGTGGTTTGACCTCTGCCGGAGGTCGTAGAAGCTTGGGGATGGTACCAATGGATCGGGCATCCCCACATTAGTTCAGATGGAACCAACTTCCAAGTCTCTATGACCTTCAGAAAAAAAGTTATTCAAGAAAATCTGCATCTCCAATGGGGTTTTATCCCCAACCCTAACCCTAACCCTGGCTGCAACCCTAACCCTAATTGCAACCCTAACCCTAACCCTAATTTCAGCCCTTACCCATTTCACCTTAGGGTGAATAACTCTGCGCTTCTTGCTCGAAACGGGCTGAAACTTGGCGTGGGTGCGTGGCTGTCTCCCCTTTATCATGTGTGAAATGCCCAACTCTCTACGACTTTCAGAAAAAAAGTTATTCAAAAATATCGTGTACCTTTTGGTTGAGATTCGGTGGTTTGACCTCTGCCGGAGGTCGTAGAAGCTCAAGGATGGTACCAATGGATTGGGCATCCCCACATTAGTTCAGATGGAACCAACTTCCAAGTCTCTAAGACCTTCAGAAAAAAAGTTATTCAAGAAAATCTGCATCTCCAATGGGGTTTTATCCCCAACCCTAACCCTAACCCTGGCTGCAACCCTAACCCTAATTGCAACCCTAACCCTAACCCTAACCCTAATTTCAGCCCTTACCCATTTCACCTTAGGGTGAATAACTCTGCGCTGCTTGCTCGAAACGGGCTGAAACTTGGCGTGGGTGCGTGGCTGTCTCTCCTTTATCATGTGTGAAATGCCCAACTCTCTACGACTTTCAGAAAAAAAGTTATTCAAAAATATCGTGTACCTTTTGGTTGAGACTCGGTGGTTTGACCTCTGCCGGAGGTCGTAGAAGCTCGGGGATGGTACCAATGGATCGGGCATCCCCACATTAGTTCAGATGGAACCAACTTCCAAGTCTCTATGACCTTCAGAAAAAAAGTTATTCAAGAAAATCTGCATCTCCAATGGGGTTTTATCCCCAACCCTAACCCTAACCCTGGCTGCAACCCTAACCCTAATTGCAACCCTAACCCTAACCCTAACCCTAATTTCAGCCCTTACCCTATTCACCTTAGGGTGAATAACTCTGCGCTGCTTGCTCGAAACGGGCTGAAATTTGGCGTGGGTGCGTGGCTGTCTCCCCTTTATCATGTGTGAAATGCCCAACTCTCTACGACTTTCAGAAAAAAAGTTATTCAAAAATATCGTGTACCTTTTGGTTGAGATTCGGTGGTTTGACCTCTGCCGGAGGTCGTAGAAGCTCGGGGATGGTACCAATGGATCGGGCATCCCCACATTAGTTCAGATGGAACCAACTTCCAAGTCTCTAAGACCTTCAGAAAAAAAGTTATTCAAGAAAATCTGCATCTCCAATGGGGTTTTATCCCCAACCCTAACCCTAACCCTGGCTGCAACCCTAACCCTAATTGCAACCCTAACCCTAACCCTAATTTCAGCCCTTACCCATTTCACCTTAGGGTGAATAACTCTGCGCTGCTTGCTCGAAACGGGCTGAAACTTGGCGTGGGTGCGTGGCTGTCTCCCCTTTATCATGTGTGAAATGCCCAACTCTCTACGACTTTCAGAAAAAAAGTTATTCAAAAATATCGTGTACCTTTTGGTTGAGATTCGGTGGTTTGACCTCTGCCGGAGGTCGTAGAAGCTCAAGGATGGTACCAATGGATCGGGCATCCCCACATTAGTTCAGATGGAACCAACTTCCAAGTCTCTATGACCTTCAGAAAAAAAGTGATTCAAGAAAATCTGCATCTCCAATGGGGTTTTATCCCCAACCCTAACCCTAACCCTGGCTGCAACCCTAACCCTAATTGCAACCCTAACCCTAACCCTAACCCTAATTTCAGCCCTTACCCATTTCACCTTAGGGTGAATAACTCTGCGCTGCTTGCTCGAAACGGGCTGAAACTTGGCATGGGTGCGTGGCTGTCTCCCCTTTATCATGTGTGAAATGCCCAACTCTCTACGACTTTCAGAAAAAAAGTTATTCAAAAATATCGTGTACCTTTTGGTTGAGATTCGGTGGTTTGACCTCTGCCGGAGGTCGTAGAAGCTCGGGGATGGTACCAATGGATCGGGCATCCCCACATTAGTTCAGATGGAACCAACTTCCAAGTCTCTATGACCTTCAGAAAAAAAGTGATTCAAGAAAATCTGCATCTCCAATGGGGTTTTATCCCCAACCCTAACCCTAACCCTGGCTGCAACCCTAACCCTAATTGCAACCCTAACCCTAACCCTAACCCTAATTTCAGCCCTTACCCATTTCACCTTAGGGTGAATAACTCTGTGCTGCTTGCTCGAAACGGGCTGAAACTTGGCATGGGTGCGTGGCTGTCTCCCCTTTATCATGTGTGAAATGCCCAACTCTCTACGACTTTCAGAAAAAAAGTTATTCAAAAATATCGTGTACCTTTTGGTTGAGATTCGGTGGTTTGACCTCTGCCGGAGGTCGTAGAAGCTCGGGGATGGTACCAATGGATCGGGCATCCCCACATTAGTTCAGATGGAACCAACTTCCAAGTCTCTAAGACCTTCAGAAAAAAAGTTATTCAAGAAAATCTGCATCTCCAATGGGGTTTTATCCCCAACCCTAACCCTAACCCTGGCTGCAACCCTAACCCTAATTGCAACCCTAACCCTAACCCTAATTTCAGCCCTTACCCATTTCACCTTAGGGTGAATAACTCTGCGCTGCTTGCTCGAAACGGGCTGAAACTTGGCGTGGGTGCGTGGCTGTCTCCCCTTTATCATGTGTGAAATGCCCGACTCTCTACGACTTTCAGAAAAAAAGTTATTCAAAAATATCGTGTACCTTTTGGTTGAGATTCGGTGGTTTGACCTCTGCCGGAGGTCGTAGAAGCTCGGGGATGGTACCAATGGATCGGGCATCCCCACATTAGTTCAAATGGAACCAACTTCCAAGTCTCTATGACCTTCAGAAAAAAAGTTATTCAAGAAAATCTGCATCTCCAATGGGGTTTTATCCCCAACCCTAACCCTAACCCTGGCTGCAACCCTAACCCTAATTGCAACCCTAACCCTAACCCTAACCCTAATTTCAGCCCTTACCCTATTCACCTTAGGGTGAATAACTCTGCGCTGCTTGCTCGAAACGGGCTGAAATTTGGCGTGGGTGCGTGGCTGTCTCCCCTTTATCATGTGTGAAATGCCCGACTCTCTACGACTTTCAGAAAAAAAGTTATTCAAAAATATCGTGTACCTTTTGGTTGAGATTCGGTGGTTTGACCTCTGCCGGAGGTCGTAGAAGCTTGGGGATGGTACCAATGGATCGGGCATCCCCACATTAGTTCAGATGGAACCAACTTCCAAGTCTCTATGACCTTCAGAAAAAAAGTTATTCAAGAAAATCTGCATCTCCAATGGGGTTTTATCCCCAACCCTAACCCTAACCCTGGCTGCAACCCTAACCCTAATTGCAACCCTAACCCTAACCCTAATTTCAGCCCTTACCCATTTCACCTTAGGGTGAATAACTCTGCGCTTCTTGCTCGAAACGGGCTGAAACTTGGCGTGGGTGCGTGGCTGTCTCCCCTTTATCATGTGTGAAATGCCCAACTCTCTACGACTTTCAGAAAAAAAGTTATTCAAAAATATCGTGTACCTTTTGGTTGAGATTCGGTGGTTTGACCTCTGCCGGAGGTCGTAGAAGCTCAAGGATGGTACCAATGGATTGGGCATCCCCACATTAGTTCAGATGGAACCAACTTCCAAGTCTCTAAGACCTTCAGAAAAAAAGTTATTCAAGAAAATCTGCATCTCCAATGGGGTTTTATCCCCAACCCTAACCCTAACCCTGGCTGCAACCCTAACCCTAATTGCAACCCTAACCCTAACCCTAACCCTAATTTCAGCCCTTACCCATTTCACCTTAGGGTGAATAACTCTGCGCTGCTTGCTCGAAACGGGCTGAAACTTGGCGTGGGTGCGTGGCTGTCTCTCCTTTATCATGTGTGAAATGCCCAACTCTCTACGACTTTCAGAAAAAAAGTTATTCAAAAATATCGTGTACCTTTTGGTTGAGACTCGGTGGTTTGACCTCTGCCGGAGGTCGTAGAAGCTCGGGGATGGTACCAATGGATCGGGCATCCCCACATTAGTTCAGATGGAACCAACTTCCAAGTCTCTAAGACCTTCAGAAAAAAAGTTATTCAAGAAAATCTGCATCTCCAATGGGGTTTTATCCCCAACCCTAACCCTAACCCTGGCTGCAACCCTAACCCTAATTGCAACCCTAACCCTAACCCTAACCCTAATTTCAGCCCTTACCCATTTCACCTTAGGGTGAATAACTCTGCGCTGCTTGCTCGAAACGGGCTGAAACTTGGCGTGGGTGCGTGGCTGTCTCCCCTTTATCATGTGTGAAATGCCCAACTCTCTACGACTTTCAGAAAAAAAGTTATTCAAAAATATCGTGTACCTTTTGGTTGAGATTCGGTGGTTTGACCTCTGCCGGAGGTCGTAGAAGCTCAAGGATGGTACCAATGGATCGGGCATCCCCACATTAGTTCAGATGGAACCAACTTCCAAGTCTCTATGACCTTCAGAAAAAAAGTGATTCAAGAAAATCTGCATCTCCAATGGGGTTTTATCCCCAACCCTAACCCTAACCCTGGCTGCAACCCTAACCCTAATTGCAACCCTAACCCTAACCCTAACCCTAATTTCAGCCCTTACCCATTTCACCTTAGGGTGAATAACTCTGCGCTGCTTGCTCGAAACGGGCTGAAACTTGGCATGGGTGCGTGGCTGTCTCCCCTTTATCATGTGTGAAATGCCCAACTCTCTACGACTTTCAGAAAAAAAGTTATTCAAAAATATCGTGTACCTTTTGGTTGAGATTCGGTGGTTTGACCTCTGCCGGAGGTCGTAGAAGCTCGGGGATGGTACCAATGGATCGGGCATCCCCACATTAGTTCAGATGGAACCAACTTCCAAGTCTCTATGACCTTCAGAAAAAAAGTTATTCAAGAAAATCTGCATCTCCAATGGGGTTTTATCCCCAACCCTAACCCTAACCCTGGCTGCAACCCTAACCCTAATTGCAACCCTAACCCTAACCCTAATTTCAGCCCTTACCCATTTCACCTTAGGGTGAATAACTCTGCGCTGCTTGCTCGAAACGGGCTGAAACTTGGCGTGGGTGCGTGGCTGTCTCCCCTTTATCATGTGTGAAATGCCCAACTCTCTACGACTTTCAGAAAAAAAGTTATTCAAAAATATCGTGTACCTTTTGGTTGAGATTCGGTGGTTTGACCTCTGCCGGAGGTCGTAGAAGCTCAAGGATGGTACCAATGGATCGGGCATCCCCACATTAGTTCAGATGGAACCAACTTCCAAGTCTCTATGACCTTCAGAAAAAAAGTGATTCAAGAAAATCTGCATCTCCAATGGGGTTTTATCCCCAACCCTAACCCTAACCCTGGCTGCAACCCTAACCCTAATTGCAACCCTAACCCTAACCCTAACCCTAATTTCAGCCCTTACCCATTTCACCTTAGGGTGAATAACTCTGTGCTGCTTGCTCGAAACGGGCTGAAACTTGGCATGGGTGCGTGGCTGTCTCCCCTTTATCATGTGTGAAATGCCCAACTCTCTACGACTTTCAGAAAAAAAGTTATTCAAAAATATCGTGTACCTTTTGGTTGAGATTCGGTGGTTTGACCTCTGCCGGAGGTCGTAGAAGCTCGGGGATGGTACCAATGGATCGGGCATCCCCACATTAGTTCAGATGGAACCAACTTCCAAGTCTCTAAGACCTTCAGAAAAAAAGTTATTCAAGAAAATCTGCATCTCCAATGGGGTTTTATCCCCAACCCTAACCCTAACCCTGGCTGCAACCCTAACCCTAATTGCAACCCTAACCCTAACCCTAACCCTAATTTCAGCCCTTACCCATTTCACCTTAGGGTGAATAACTCTGCGCTGCTTGCTCGAAACGGGCTGAAACTTGGCGTGGGTGCGTGGCTGTCTCCCCTTTATCATGTGTGAAATGCCCGACTCTCTACGACTTTCAGAAAAAAAGTTATTCAAAAATATCGTGTACCTTTTGGTTGAGATTCGGTGGTTTGACCTCTGCCGGAGGTCGTAGAAGCTCGGGGATGGTACCAATGGATCGGGCATCCCCACATTAGTTCAAATGGAACCAACTTCCAAGTCTCTATGACCTTCAGAAAAAAAGTTATTCAAGAAAATCTGCATCTCCAATGGGGTTTTATCCCCAACCCTAACCCTAATTGCAACCCTAACCCTAACCCTAATTTCAGCCCTTACCCATTTCACCTTAGGGTGAATAACTCTGCGCTTCTTGCTCGAAACGGGCTGAAACTTGGCGTGGGTGCGTGGCTGTCTCCCCTTTATCATGTGTGAAATGCCCAACTCTCTACGACTTTCAGAAAAAAAGTTATTCAAAAATATCGTGTACCTTTTGGTTGAGATTCGGTGGTTTGACCTCTGCCGGAGGTCGTAGAAGCTCAAGGATGGTACCAATGGATCGGGCATCCCCACATTAGTTCAGATGGAACCAACTTCCAAGTCTCTATGACCTTCAGAAAAAAAGTTATTCAAGAAAATCTGCATCTCCAATGGGGTTTTATCCCCAACCCTAACCCTAACCCTGGCTGCAACCCTAACCCTAATTGCAACCCTAACCCTAACCCTAACCCTAATTTCAGCCCTTACCCTATTCACCTTAGGGTGAATAACTCTGCGCTGCTTGCTCGAAACGGGCTGAAACTTGGCGTGGGTGCGTGGCTGTCTCCCCTTTATCATGTGTGAAATGCCCAACTCTCTACGACTTTCAGAAAAAAAGTTATTCAAAAATATCGTGTACCTTTTGGTTGAGACTCGGTGGTTTGACCTCTGCCGGAGGTCGTAGAAGCTCGGGGATGGTACCAATGGATCGGGCATCCCCACATTAGTTCAGATGGAACCAACTTCCAAGTCTCTAAGACCTTCAGAAAAAAAGTTATTCAAGAAAATCTGCATCTCCAATGGGGTTTTATCCCCAACCCTAACCCTAACCCTAATTGCAACCCTAACCCTAACCCTAACCCTAATTTCAGCCCTTACCCATTTCACCTTAGGGTGAATAACTCTGCGCTGCTTGCTCGAAACGGGCTGAAACTTGGCGTGGGTGCGTGGCTGTCTCCCCTTTATCATGTGTGAAATGCCCGACTCTCTACGACTTTCAGAAAAAAAGTTATTCAAAAATATCGTGTACCTTTTGGTTGAGATTCGGTGGTTTGACCTCTGCCGGAGGTCGTAGAAGCTCGGGGATGGTACCAATGGATCGGGCATCCCCACATTAGTTCAAATGGAACCAACTTCCAAGTCTCTATGACCTTCAGAAAAAAAGTTATTCAAGAAAATCTGCATCTCCAATGGGGTTTTATCCCCAACCCTAACCCTAATTGCAACCCTAACCCTAACCCTAATTTCAGCCCTTACCCATTTCACCTTAGGGTGAATAACTCTGCGCTTCTTGCTCGAAACGGGCTGAAACTTGGCGTGGGTGCGTGGCTGTCTCCCCTTTATCATGTGTGAAATGCCCAACTCTCTACGACTTTCAGAAAAAAAGTTATTCAAAAATATCGTGTACCTTTTGGTTGAGATTCGGTGGTTTGACCTCTGCCGGAGGTCGTAGAAGCTCAAGGATGGTACCAATGGATCGGGCATCCCCACATTAGTTCAGATGGAACCAACTTCCAAGTCTCTATGACCTTCAGAAAAAAAGTTATTCAAGAAAATCTGCATCTCCAATGGGGTTTTATCCCCAACCCTAACCCTAACCCTGGCTGCAACCCTAACCCTAATTGCAACCCTAACCCTAACCCTAACCCTAATTTCAGCCCTTACCCTATTCACCTTAGGGTGAATAACTCTGCGCTGCTTGCTCGAAACGGGCTGAAACTTGGCGTGGGTGCGTGGCTGTCTCCCCTTTATCATGTGTGAAATGCCCGACTCTCTACGACTTCCAGAAAAAAAGTTATTCAAAAATATCGTGTACCTTTTGGTTGAGATTCGGTGGTTTGACCTCTGCCGGAGGTCGTAGAAGCTCGGGGATGGTACCAATGGATCGGGCATCCCCACATTAGTTCAGATGGAACCAACTTCCAAGTCTCTATGACCTTCAGAAAAAAAGTGATTCAAGAAAATCTGGATCTCCAATGGGGTTTCAACCCCAACCCTAACCCTAACCCTGGCTGCAACCCTAACCCTAATTGCAACCCTAACCCTAACCCTAACCCTAATTTCAGCCCTTACCCATTTCACCTTAGGGTGAATAACTCTGCGCTGCTTGCTCGAAACGGGCTGAAACTTGGCGTGGGTGCGTGGCTGTCTCCCCTTTATCATGTGTGAAATGCCCAACTCTCTACGACTTTCAGAAAAAAAGTTATTCAAAAATATCGTGTACCTTTTGGTTGAGATTCGGTGGTTTGACCTCTGCCGGAGGTCGTAGAAGCTCGGGGATGGTACCAATGGATCGGGCATCCCCACATTAGTTCAGATGGAACCAACTTCCAAGTCTCTAAGACCTTCAGAAAAAAAGTTATTCAAGAAAATCTGCATCTCCAATGGGGTTTTATCCCCAACCCTAACCCTAACCCTGGCTGCAACCCTAACCCTAATTGCAACCCTAACCCTAACCCTAACCCTAATTTCAGCCCTTACCCATTTCACCTTAGGGTGAATAACTCTGCGCTGCTTGCTCGAAACGGGCTGAAACTTGGCGTGGGTGCGTGGCTGTCTCCCCTTTATCATGTGTGAAATGCCCGACTCTCTACGACTTTCAGAAAAAAAGTTATTCAAAAATATCGTGTACCTTTTGGTTGAGATTCGGTGGTTTGACCTCTGCCGGAGGTCGTAGAAGCTCGGGGATGGTACCAATGGATCGGGCATCCCCACATTAGTTCAGATGGAACCAACTTCCAAGTCTCTATGACCTTCAGAAAAAAAGTTATTCAAGAAAATCTGCATCTCCAATGGGGTTTTATCCCCAACCCTAACCCTAACCCTGGCTGCAACCCTAACCCTAATTGCAACCCTAACCCTAACCCTAACCCTAATTTCAGCCCTTACCCTATTCACCTTAGGGTGAATAACTCTGCGCTGCTTGCTCGAAACGGGCTGAAACTTGGCGTGGGTGCGTGGCTGTCTCCCCTTTATCATGTGTGAAATGCCCGACTCTCTACGACTTTCAGAAAAAAAGTTATTCAAAAATATCGTGTACCTTTTGGTTGAGATTCGGTGGTTTGACCTCTGCCGGAGGTCGTAGAACCTCGGGGATGGTACCAATGGATCGGGCATCCCCACATTAGTTCAGATGGAACCAACTTCCAAGTCTCTAAGACCTTCAGAAAAAAAGTTATTCAAGAAAATCTGCATCTCCAATGGGGTTTTATCCCCAACCCTAACCCTAACCCTGGCTGCAACCCTAACCCTAATTGCAACCCTAACCCTAACCCTAATTTCAGCCCTTACCCATTTCACCTTAGGGTGAATAACTCTGCGCTGCTTGCTCGAAACGGGCTGAAACTTGGCGTGGGTGCGTGGCTGTCTCCCCTTTATCATGTGTGAAATGCCCAACTCTCTACGACTTTCAGAAAAAAAGTTATTCAAAAATATCGTGTACCTTTTGGTTGAGACTCGGTGGTTTGACCTCTGCCGGAGGTCGTAGAAGCTCGGGGATGGTACCAATGGATCGGGCATCCCCACATTAGTTCAGATGGAACCAACTTCCAAGTCTCTAAGACCTTCAGAAAAAAAGTTATTCAAGAAAATCTGCATCTCCAATGGGGTTTTATCCCCAACCCTAACCCTAACCCTGGCTGCAACCCTAACCCTAATTGCAACCCTAACCCTAACCCTAACCCTAATTTCAGCCCTTACCCATTTCACCTTAGGGTGAATAACTCTGCGCTGCTTGCTCGAAACGGGCTGAAACTTGGCGTGGGTGCGTGGCTGTCTCCCCTTTATCATGTGTGAAATGCCCGACTCTCTACGACTTTCAGAAAAAAAGTTATTCAAAAATATCGTGTACCTTTTGGTTGAGACTCGGTGGTTTGACCTCTGCCGGAGGTCGTAGAAGCTCGGGGATGGTACCAATGGATCGGGCATCCCCACATTAGTTCAGATGGAACCAACTTCCAAGTCTCTATGACCTTCAGAAAAAAAGTTATTCAAGAAAATCTGCATCTCCAATGGGGTTTTATCCCCAACCCTAACCCTAACCCTGGCTGCAACCCTAACCCTAATTGCAACCCTAACCCTAACCCTAACCCTAATTTCAGCCCTTACCCTATTCACCTTAGGGTGAATAACTCTGCGCTGCTTGCTCGAAACGGGCTGAAATTTGGCGTGGGTGCGTGGCTGTCTCCCCTTTATCATGTGTGAAATGCCCAACTCTCTACGACTTTCAGAAAAAAAGTTATTCAAAAATATCGTGTACCTTTTGGTTGAGATTCGGTGGTTTGACCTCTGCCGGAGGTCGTAGAAGCTCGGGGATGGTACCAATGGATCGGGCATCCCCACATTAGTTCAGATGGAACCAACTTCCAAGTCTCTAAGACCTTCAGAAAAAAAGTTATTCAAGAAAATCTGCATCTCCAATGGGGTTTTATCCCCAACCCTAACCCTAACCCTGGCTGCAACCCTAACCCTAATTGCAACCCTAACCCTAACCCTAATTTCAGCCCTTACCCTATTCACCTTAGGGTGAATAACTCTGCGCTGCTTGCTCGAAACGGGCTGAAACTTGGCGTGGGTGCGTGGCTGTCTCCCCTTTATCATGTGTGAAATGCCCGACTCTCTACGACTTTCAGAAAAAAAGTTATTCAAAAATATCGTGTACCTTTTGGTTGAGATTCGGTGGTTTGACCTCTGCCGGAGGTCGTAGAAGCTCGGGGATGGTACCAATGGATCGGGCATCCCCACATTAGTTCAGATGGAACCAACTTCCAAGTCTCTATGACCTTCAGAAAAAAAGTTATTCAAGAAAATCTGCATCTCCAATGGGGTTTTATCCCCAACCCTAACCCTAACCCTGGCTGCAACCCTAACCCTAATTGCAACCCTAACCCTAACCCTAACCCTAATTTCAGCCCTTACCCTATTCACCTTAGGGTGAATAACTCTGCGCTGCTTGCTCGAAACGGGCTGAAATTTGGCGTGGGTGCGTGGCTGTCTCCCCTTTATCATGTGTGAAATGCCCGACTCTCTACGACTTTCAGAAAAAAAGTTATTCAAAAATATCGTGTACCTTTTGGTTGAGACTCGGTGGTTTGACCTCTGCCGGAGGTCGTAGAAGCTCGGGGATGGTACCAATGGATCGGGCATCCCCACATTAGTTCAGATGGAACCAACTTCCAAGTCTCTATGACCTTCAGAAAAAAAGTTATTCAAGAAAATCTGCATCTCCAATGGGGTTTTATCCCCAACCCTAACCCTAACCCTGGCTGCAACCCTAACCCTAATTGCAACCCTAACCCTAACCCTAACCCTAATTTCAGCCCTTACCCTATTCACCTTAGGGTGAATAACTCTGCGCTTCTTGCTCGAAACGGGCTGAAACTTGGCGTGGGTGCGTGGCTGTCTCCCCTTTATCATGTGTGAAATGCCCAACTCTCTACGACTTTCAGAAAAAAAGTTATTCAAAAATATCGTGTACCTTTTGGTTGAGATTCGGTGGTTTGACCTCTGCCGGAGGTCGTAGAAGCTCGGGGATGGTACCAATGGATCGGGCATCCCCACATTAGTTCAGATGGAACCAACTTCCAAGTCTCTATGACCTTCAGAAAAAAAGTTATTCAAGAAAATCTGCATCTCCAATGGGGTTTTATCCCCAACCCTAACCCTAACCCTGGCTGCAACCCTAACCCTAATTGCAACCCTAACCCTAACCCTAATTTCAGCCCTTACCCATTTCACCTTAGGGTGAATAACTCTGCGCTGCTTGCTCGAAACGGGCTGAAACTTGGCGTGGGTGCGTGGCTGTCTCCCCTTTATCATGTGTGAAATGCCCGACTCTCTACGACTTTCAGAAAAAAAGTTATTCAAAAATATCGTGTACCTTTTGGTTGAGACTCGGTGGTTTGACCTCTGCCGGAGGTCGTAGAAGCTCGGGGATGGTACCAATGGATCGGGCATCCCCACATTAGTTCAGATGGAACCAACTTCCAAGTCTCTATGACCTTCAGAAAAAAAGTTATTCAAGAAAATCTGCATCTCCAATGGGGTTTTATCCCCAACCCTAACCCTAACCCTGGCTGCAACCCTAACCCTAATTGCAACCCTAACCCTAACCCTAACCCTAATTTCAGCCCTTACCCTATTCACCTTAGGGTGAATAACTCTGCGCTGCTTGCTCGAAACGGGCTGAAATTTGGCGTGGGTGCGTGGCTGTCTCCCCTTTATCATGTGTGAAATGCCCGACTCTCTACGACTTTCAGAAAAAAAGTTATTCAAAAATATCGTGTACCTTTTGGTTGAGACTCGGTGGTTTGACCTCTGCCGGAGGTCGTAGAAGCTCGGGGATGGTACCAATGGATCGGGCATCCCCACATTAGTTCAGATGGAACCAACTTCCAAGTCTCTATGACCTTCAGAAAAAAAGTTATTCAAGAAAATCTGCATCTCCAATGGGGTTTTATCCCCAACCCTAACCCTAACCCTGGCTGCAACCCTAACCCTAATTGCAACCCTAACCCTAACCCTAATTTCAGCCCTTACCCATTTCACCTTAGGGTGAATAACTCTGCGCTGCTTGCTCGAAACGGGCTGAAACTTGGCGTGGGTGCGTGGCTGTCTCCCCTTTATCATGTGTGAAATGCCCAACTCTCTACGACTTTCAGAAAAAAAGTTATTCAAAAATATCGTGTACCTTTTGGTTGAGATTCGGTGGTTTGACCTCTGCCGGAGGTCGTAGAAGCTCAAGGATGGTACCAATGGATCGGGCATCCCCACATTAGTTCAGATGGAACCAACTTCCAAGTCTCTATGACCTTCAGAAAAAAAGTGATTCAAGAAAATCTGCATCTCCAATGGGGTTTTATCCCCAACCCTAACCCTAACCCTGGCTGCAACCCTAACCCTAATTGCAACCCTAACCCTAACCCTAACCCTAATTTCAGCCCTTACCCATTTCACCTTAGGGTGAATAACTCTGCGCTGCTTGCTCGAAACGGGCTGAAACTTGGCGTGGGTGCGTGGCTGTCTCCCCTTTATCATGTGTGAAATGCCCGACTCTCTACGACTTTCAGAAAAAAAGTTATTCAAAAATATCGTGTACCTTTTGGTTGAGACTCGGTGGTTTGACCTCTGCCGGAGGTCGTAGAAGCTCGGGGATGGTACCAATGGATCGGGCATCCCCACATTAGTTCAGATGGAACCAACTTCCAAGTCTCTATGACCTTCAGAAAAAAAGTTATTCAAGAAAATCTGCATCTCCAATGGGGTTTTATCCCCAACCCTAACCCTAACCCTGGCTGCAACCCTAACCCTAATTGCAACCCTAACCCTAACCCTAACCCTAATTTCAGCCCTTACCCTATTCACCTTAGGGTGAATAACTCTGCGCTGCTTGCTCGAAACGGGCTGAAATTTGGCGTGGGTGCGTGGCTGTCTCCCCTTTATCATGTGTGAAATGCCCGACTCTCTACGACTTTCAGAAAAAAAGTTATTCAAAAATATCGTGTACCTTTTGGTTGAGACTCGGTGGTTTGACCTCTGCCGGAGGTCGTAGAAGCTCGGGGATGGTACCAATGGATCGGGCATCCCCACATTAGTTCAGATGGAACCAACTTCCAAGTCTCTATGACCTTCAGAAAAAAAGTTATTCAAGAAAATCTGCATCTCCAATGGGGTTTTATCCCCAACCCTAACCCTAACCCTGGCTGCAACCCTAACCCTAATTGCAACCCTAACCCTAACCCTAACCCTAATTTCAGCCCTTACCCTATTCACCTTAGGGTGAATAACTCTGCGCTGCTTGCTCGAAACGGGCTGAAACTTGGCGTGGGTGCGTGGCTGTCTCCCCTTTATCATGTGTGAAATGCCCG
This sequence comes from Paralichthys olivaceus, assembly GCF_024713975.1. Lineage (NCBI taxonomy): Eukaryota > Metazoa > Chordata > Actinopteri > Pleuronectiformes > Paralichthyidae > Paralichthys > Paralichthys olivaceus. The sequence goes on from NC_091115.1 coordinate 3,492,475, forward strand.
ACTCTCTACGACTTTCAGAAAAAAAGTTATTCAAAAATATCGTGTACCTTTTGGTTGAGATTCGGTGGTTTGACCTCTGCCGGAGGTCGTAGAAGCTCGGGGATGGTACCAATGGATCGGGCATCCCCACATTAGTTCAGATGGAACCAACTTCCAAGTCTCTATGACCTTCAGAAAAAAAGTTATTCAAGAAAATCTGCATCTCCAATGGGGTTTTATCCCCAACCCTAACCCTAACCCTGGCTGCAACCCTAACCCTAATTGCAACCCTAACCCTAACCCTAACCCTAATTTCAGCCCTTACCCTATTCACCTTAGGGTGAATAACTCTGCGCTGCTTGCTCGAAACGGGCTGAAATTTGGCGTGGGTGCGTGGCTGTCTCCCCTTTATCATGTGTGAAATGCCCGACTCTCTACGACTTTCAGAAAAAAAGTTATTCAAAAATATCGTGTACCTTTTGGTTGAGACTCGGTGGTTTGACCTCTGCCGGAGGTCGTAGAAGCTCGGGGATGGTACCAATGGATCGGGCATCCCCACATTAGTTCAGATGGAACCAACTTCCAAGTCTCTATGACCTTCAGAAAAAAAGTTATTCAAGAAAATCTGCATCTCCAATGGGGTTTTATCCCCAACCCTAACCCTAACCCTGGCTGCAACCCTAACCCTAATTGCAACCCTAACCCTAACCCTAACCCTAATTTCAGCCCTTACCCTATTCACCTTAGGGTGAATAACTCTGCGCTTCTTGCTCGAAACGGGCTGAAACTTGGCGTGGGTGCGTGGCTGTCTCCCCTTTATCATGTGTGAAATGCCCAACTCTCTACGACTTTCAGAAAAAAAGTTATTCAAAAATATCGTGTACCTTTTGGTTGAGATTCGGTGGTTTGACCTCTGCCGGAGGTCGTAGAAGCTCGGGGATGGTACCAATGGATCGGGCATCCCCACATTAGTTCAGATGGAACCAACTTCCAAGTCTCTATGACCTTCAGAAAAAAAGTTATTCAAGAAAATCTGCATCTCCAATGGGGTTTTATCCCCAACCCTAACCCTAACCCTGGCTGCAACCCTAACCCTAATTGCAACCCTAACCCTAACCCTAATTTCAGCCCTTACCCATTTCACCTTAGGGTGAATAACTCTGCGCTGCTTGCTCGAAACGGGCTGAAACTTGGCGTGGGTGCGTGGCTGTCTCCCCTTTATCATGTGTGAAATGCCCGACTCTCTACGACTTTCAGAAAAAAAGTTATTCAAAAATATCGTGTACCTTTTGGTTGAGACTCGGTGGTTTGACCTCTGCCGGAGGTCGTAGAAGCTCGGGGATGGTACCAATGGATCGGGCATCCCCACATTAGTTCAGATGGAACCAACTTCCAAGTCTCTATGACCTTCAGAAAAAAAGTTATTCAAGAAAATCTGCATCTCCAATGGGGTTTTATCCCCAACCCTAACCCTAACCCTGGCTGCAACCCTAACCCTAATTGCAACCCTAACCCTAACCCTAACCCTAATTTCAGCCCTTACCCTATTCACCTTAGGGTGAATAACTCTGCGCTGCTTGCTCGAAACGGGCTGAAATTTGGCGTGGGTGCGTGGCTGTCTCCCCTTTATCATGTGTGAAATGCCCGACTCTCTACGACTTTCAGAAAAAAAGTTATTCAAAAATATCGTGTACCTTTTGGTTGAGACTCGGTGGTTTGACCTCTGCCGGAGGTCGTAGAAGCTCGGGGATGGTACCAATGGATCGGGCATCCCCACATTAGTTCAGATGGAACCAACTTCCAAGTCTCTATGACCTTCAGAAAAAAAGTTATTCAAGAAAATCTGCATCTCCAATGGGGTTTTATCCCCAACCCTAACCCTAACCCTGGCTGCAACCCTAACCCTAATTGCAACCCTAACCCTAACCCTAATTTCAGCCCTTACCCATTTCACCTTAGGGTGAATAACTCTGCGCTGCTTGCTCGAAACGGGCTGAAACTTGGCGTGGGTGCGTGGCTGTCTCCCCTTTATCATGTGTGAAATGCCCAACTCTCTACGACTTTCAGAAAAAAAGTTATTCAAAAATATCGTGTACCTTTTGGTTGAGATTCGGTGGTTTGACCTCTGCCGGAGGTCGTAGAAGCTCAAGGATGGTACCAATGGATCGGGCATCCCCACATTAGTTCAGATGGAACCAACTTCCAAGTCTCTATGACCTTCAGAAAAAAAGTGATTCAAGAAAATCTGCATCTCCAATGGGGTTTTATCCCCAACCCTAACCCTAACCCTGGCTGCAACCCTAACCCTAATTGCAACCCTAACCCTAACCCTAACCCTAATTTCAGCCCTTACCCATTTCACCTTAGGGTGAATAACTCTGCGCTGCTTGCTCGAAACGGGCTGAAACTTGGCGTGGGTGCGTGGCTGTCTCCCCTTTATCATGTGTGAAATGCCCGACTCTCTACGACTTTCAGAAAAAAAGTTATTCAAAAATATCGTGTACCTTTTGGTTGAGACTCGGTGGTTTGACCTCTGCCGGAGGTCGTAGAAGCTCGGGGATGGTACCAATGGATCGGGCATCCCCACATTAGTTCAGATGGAACCAACTTCCAAGTCTCTATGACCTTCAGAAAAAAAGTTATTCAAGAAAATCTGCATCTCCAATGGGGTTTTATCCCCAACCCTAACCCTAACCCTGGCTGCAACCCTAACCCTAATTGCAACCCTAACCCTAACCCTAACCCTAATTTCAGCCCTTACCCTATTCACCTTAGGGTGAATAACTCTGCGCTGCTTGCTCGAAACGGGCTGAAATTTGGCGTGGGTGCGTGGCTGTCTCCCCTTTATCATGTGTGAAATGCCCGACTCTCTACGACTTTCAGAAAAAAAGTTATTCAAAAATATCGTGTACCTTTTGGTTGAGACTCGGTGGTTTGACCTCTGCCGGAGGTCGTAGAAGCTCGGGGATGGTACCAATGGATCGGGCATCCCCACATTAGTTCAGATGGAACCAACTTCCAAGTCTCTATGACCTTCAGAAAAAAAGTTATTCAAGAAAATCTGCATCTCCAATGGGGTTTTATCCCCAACCCTAACCCTAACCCTGGCTGCAACCCTAACCCTAATTGCAACCCTAACCCTAACCCTAATTTCAGCCCTTACCCATTTCACCTTAGGGTGAATAACTCTGCGCTGCTTGCTCGAAACGGGCTGAAACTTGGCGTGGGTGCGTGGCTGTCTCCCCTTTATCATGTGTGAAATGCCCAACTCTCTACGACTTTCAGAAAAAAAGTTATTCAAAAATATCGTGTACCTTTTGGTTGAGATTCGGTGGTTTGACCTCTGCCGGAGGTCGTAGAAGCTCAAGGATGGTACCAATGGATCGGGCATCCCCACATTAGTTCAGATGGAACCAACTTCCAAGTCTCTATGACCTTCAGAAAAAAAGTGATTCAAGAAAATCTGCATCTCCAATGGGGTTTTATCCCCAACCCTAACCCTAACCCTGGCTGCAACCCTAACCCTAATTGCAACCCTAACCCTAACCCTAATTTCAGCCCTTACCCATTTCACCTTAGGGTGAATAACTCTGCGCTGCTTGCTCGAAACGGGCTGAAACTTGGCGTGGGTGCGTGGCTGTCTCCCCTTTATCATGTGTGAAATGCCCGACTCTCTACGACTTTCAGAAAAAAAGTTATTCAAAAATATCGTGTACCTTTTGGTTGAGATTCGGTGGTTTGACCTCTGCCGGAGGTCGTAGAAGCTCGGGGATGGTACCAATGGATCGGGCATCCCCACATTAGTTCAAATGGAACCAACTTCCAAGTCTCTATGACCTTCAGAAAAAAAGTTTTTCAAGAAAATCTGCATCTCCAATGGGGTTTTATCCCCAACCCTAACCCTAACCCTGGCTGCAACCCTAACCCTAATTGCAACCCTAACCCTAACCCTAACCCTAATTTCAGCCCTTACCCATTTCACCTTAGGGTGAATAACTCTGCGCTTCTTGCTCGAAACGGGCTGAAACTTGGCGTGGGTGCGTGGCTGTCTCCCCTTTATCATGTGTGAAATGCCCAACTCTCTACGACTTTCAGAAAAAAAGTTATTCAAAAATATCGTGTACCTTTTGGTTGAGATTCGGTGGTTTGACCTCTGCCGGAGGTCGTAGAAGCTCAGGGATGGTACCAATGGACCGGGCATCCCCACATTAGTTCAGATGGAACCAACTTCCAAGTCTCTATGACCTTCAGAAAAAAAGTTATTCAAGAAAATCTGCATCTCCAATGGGGTTTTATCCCCAACCCTAACCCTAACCCTGGCTGCAACCCTAACCCTAATTGCAACCCTAACCCTAACCCTAATTTCAGCCCTTACCCTATTCACCTTAGGGTGAATAACTCTGCGCTGCTTGCTCGAAACGGGCTGAAATTTGGCGTGGGTGCGTGGCTGTCTCCCCTTTATCATGTGTGAAATGCCCGACTCTCTACGACTTTCAGAAAAAAAGTTATTCAAAAATATCGTGTACCTTTTGGTTGAGACTCGGTGGTTTGACCTCTGCCGGAGGTCGTAGAAGCTCGGGGATGGTACCAATGGATCGGGCATCCCCACATTAGTTCAGATGGAACCAACTTCCAAGTCTCTATGACCTTCAGAAAAAAAGTTATTCAAGAAAATCTGGATCTCCAATGGGGTTTTATCCCCAACCCTAACCCTAACCCTGGCTGCAACCCTAACCCTAATTGCAACCCTAACCCTAACCCTAACCCTAATTTCAGCCCTTACCCTATTCACCTTAGGGTGAATAACTCTGCGCTGCTTGCTCGAAACGGGCTGAAATTTGGCGTGGGTGCGTGGCTGTCTCCCCTTTATCATGTGTGAAATGCCCGACTCTCTACGACTTCCAGAAAAAAAGTTATTCAAAAATATCGTGTACCTTTTGGTTGAGATTCGGTGGTTTGACCTCTGCCGGAGGTCGTAGAAGCTCAGGGATGGTACCAATGGACCGGGCATCCCCACATTAGTTCAGATGGAACCAACTTCCAAGTCTCTATGACCTTCAGAAAAAAAGTTATTCAAGAAAATCTGCATCTCCAATGGGGTTTTATCCCCAACCCTAACCCTAACCCTGGCTGCAACCCTAACCCTAATTGCAACCCTAACCCTAACCCTAACCCTAATTTCAGCCCTTACCCTATTCACCTTAGGGTGAATAACTCTGCGCTGCTTGCTCGAAACGGGCTGAAATTTGGCGTGGGTGCGTGGCTGTCTCCCCTTTATCATGTGTGAAATGCCCGACTCTCTACGACTTCCAGAAAAAAAGTTATTCAAAAATATCGTGTACCTTTTGGTTGAGATTCGGTGGTTTGACCTCTGCCGGAGGTCGTAGAAGCTCGGGGATGGTACCAATGGATCGGGCATCCCCACATTAGTTCAGATGGAACCAACTTCCAAGTCTCTATGACCTTCAGAAAAAAAGTGATTCAAGAAAATCTGGATCTCCAATGGGGTTTCAACCCCAACCCTAACCCTAACCCTGGCTGCAACCCTAACCCTAATTGCAACCCTAACCCTAACCCTAACCCTAATTTCAGCCCTTACCCATTTCACCTTAGGGTGAATAACTCTGCGCTGCTTGCTCGAAACGGGCTGAAACTTGGCGTGGGTGCGTGGCTGTCTCCCCTTTATCATGTGTGAAATGCCCAACTCTCTACGACTTTCAGAAAAAAAGTTATTCAAAAATATCGTGTACCTTTTGGTTGAGATTCGGTGGTTTGACCTCTGCCGGAGGTCGTAGAAGCTCGGGGATGGTACCAATGGATCGGGCATCCCCACATTAGTTCAGATGGAACCAACTTCCAAGTCTCTAAGACCTTCAGAAAAAAAGTTATTCAAGAAAATCTGCATCTCCAATGGGGTTTTATCCCCAACCCTAACCCTAACCCTGGCTGCAACCCTAACCCTAATTGCAACCCTAACCCTAACCCTAACCCTAATTTCAGCCCTTACCCATTTCACCTTAGGGTGAATAACTCTGCGCTGCTTGCTCGAAACGGGCTGAAACTTGGCGTGGGTGCGTGGCTGTCTCCCCTTTATCATGTGTGAAATGCCCAACTCTCTACGACTTTCAGAAAAAAAGTTATTCAAAAATATCGTGTACCTTTTGGTTGAGACTCGGTGGTTTGACCTCTGCCGGAGGTCGTAGAAGCTCGGGGATGGTACCAATGGATCGGGCATCCCCACATTAGTTCAGATGGAACCAACTTCCAAGTCTCTAAGACCTTCAGAAAAAAAGTTATTCAAGAAAATCTGCATCTCCAATGGGGTTTTATCCCCAACCCTAACCCTAACCCTGGCTGCAACCCTAACCCTAATTGCAACCCTAACCCTAACCCTAACCCTAATTTCAGCCCTTACCCATTTCACCTTAGGGTGAATAACTCTGCGCTGCTTGCTCGAAACGGGCTGAAACTTGGCGTGGGTGCGTGGCTGTCTCCCCTTTATCATGTGTGAAATGCCCGACTCTCTACGACTTTCAGAAAAAAAGTTATTCAAAAATATCGTGTACCTTTTGGTTGAGATTCGGTGGTTTGACCTCTGCCGGAGGTCGTAGAAGCTCGGGGATGGTACCAATGGATCGGGCATCCCCACATTAGTTCAGATGGAACCAACTTCCAAGTCTCTATGACCTTCAGAAAAAAAGTTATTCAAGAAAATCTGCATCTCCAATGGGGTTTTATCCCCAACCCTAACCCTAACCCTGGCTGCAACCCTAACCCTAATTGCAACCCTAACCCTAACCCTAACCCTAATTTCAGCCCTTACCCTATTCACCTTAGGGTGAATAACTCTGCGCTGCTTGCTCGAAACGGGCTGAAACTTGGCGTGGGTGCGTGGCTGTCTCCCCTTTATCATGTGTGAAATGCCCGACTCTCTACGACTTTCAGAAAAAAAGTTATTCAAAAATATCGTGTACCTTTTGGTTGAGATTCGGTGGTTTGACCTCTGCCGGAGGTCGTAGAAGCTCGGGGATGGTACCAATGGATCGGGCATCCCCACATTAGTTCAGATGGAACCAACTTCCAAGTCTCTATGACCTTCAGAAAAAAAGTTATTCAAGAAAATCTGCATCTCCAATGGGGTTTTATCCCCAACCCTAACCCTAACCCTGGCTGCAACCCTAACCCTAATTGCAACCCTAACCCTAACCCTAATTTCAGCCCTTACCCATTTCACCTTAGGGTGAATAACTCTGCGCTGCTTGCTCGAAACGGGCTGAAACTTGGCGTGGGTGCGTGGCTGTCTCCCCTTTATCATGTGTGAAATGCCCGACTCTCTACGACTTTCAGAAAAAAAGTTATTCAAAAATATCGTGTACCTTTTGGTTGAGATTCGGTGGTTTGACCTCTGCCGGAGGTCGTAGAAGCTCGGGGATGGTACCAATGGATCGGGCATCCCCACATTAGTTCAGATGGAACCAACTTCCAAGTCTCTATGACCTTCAGAAAAAAAGTTATTCAAGAAAATCTGCATCTCCAATGGGGTTTTATCCCCAACCCTAACCCTAACCCTGGCTGCAACCCTAACCCTAATTGCAACCCTAACCCTAACCCTAACCCTAATTTCAGCCCTTACCCTATTCACCTTAGGGTGAATAACTCTGCGCTGCTTGCTCGAAACGGGCTGAAATTTGGCGTGGGTGCGTGGCTGTCTCCCCTTTATCATGTGTGAAATGCCCAACTCTCTACGACTTTCAGAAAAAAAGTTATTCAAAAATATCGTGTACCTTTTGGTTGAGATTCGGTGGTTTGACCTCTGCCGGAGGTCGTAGAAGCTCGGGGATGGTACCAATGGATCGGGCATCCCCACATTAGTTCAGATGGAACCAACTTCCAAGTCTCTATGACCTTCAGAAAAAAAGTTATTCAAGAAAATCTGCATCTCCAATGGGGTTTTATCCCCAACCCTAACCCTAACCCTGGCTGCAACCCTAACCCTAATTGCAACCCTAACCCTAACCCTAATTTCAGCCCTTACCCATTTCACCTTAGGGTGAATAACTCTGCGCTTCTTGCTCGAAACGGGCTGAAACTTGGCGTGGGTGCGTGGCTGTCTCCCCTTTATCATGTGTGAAATGCCCGACTCTCTACGACTTTCAGAAAAAAAGTTATTCAAAAATATCGTGTACCTTTTGGTTGAGACTCGGTGGTTTGACCTCTTCCGGAGGTCGTAGAAGCTCGGGGATGGTACCAATGGATCGGGCATCCCCACATTAGTTCAGATGGAAGCAACTTCCAAGTCTCTATGACCTTCAGAAAAAAAGTTATTCAAGAAAACCGGGGTCTCCAATGGGGTTTCATCCCCAACCCTAACCCTAACCCTGGCTGCAACCCTAACCCTAATTGCAACCCTAACCCTAACCCTAATTTCAGCCCTTACCCTATTCACCTTAGGGTGAATAACTCTGCGCTGCTTGCTCGAAACGGGCTGAAATTTGGCGTGGGTGCGTGGCTGTCTCCCCTTTATCATGTGTGAAATGCCCGACTCTCTACGACTTTCAGAAAAAAAGTTATTCAAAAATATCGTGTACCTTTTGGTTGAGACTCGGTGGTTTGACCCCTTCCGCAGGTCGTAGAAGCTCGGGGATGGTACCAATGGATCGGGCATCCCCACATTAGTTCAGATGGAAGCAACTTCCAAGTCTCTATGACCTTCAGAAAAAAAGTTATTCAAGAAAATCTGGATCTCCAATGGGGTTTCAACCCCAACCCTAACCCTAACCCTGGCTGCAACCCTAACCCTAACCCTAACCCTAATTTCAGCCCTTACCCATTTCACCTTAGGGTGAATAACTCTGCGCTGCTTGCTCGAAACGGGCTGAAACTTGGCGTGGGTGCGTGGCTGTCTCCCCTTTATCATGTGTGAAATGCCCAACTCTCTACGACTTTCAGAAAAAAAGTTATTCAAAAATATCGTGTACCTTTTGGTTGAGATTCGGTGGTTTGACCTCTGCCGGAGGTCGTAGAAGCTCGGGGATGGTACCAATGTATCGGGCATCCCCACATTAGTTCAGATGGAACCAACTTCCAAGTCTCTATGACCTTCAGAAAAAAAGTTATTCAAGAAAATCTGCATCTCCAATGGGGTTTTATCCCCAACCCTAACCCTAACCCTGGCTGCAACCCTAACCCTAATTGCAACCCTAACCCTAACCCTAACCCTAATTTCAGCCCTTACCCTATTCACCTTAGGGTGAATAACTCTGCGCTGCTTGCTCGAAACGGGCTGAAACTTGGCGTGGGTGCGTGGCTGTCTCCCCTTTATCATGTGTGAAATGCCCAACTCTCTACGACTTTCAGAAAAAAAGTTATTCAAAAATATCGTGTACCTTTTGGTTGAGATTCGGTGGTTTGACCCCTTCCGGAGGTCGTAGAAGCTCGGGGATGGTACCAATGGATCGGGCATCCCCACATTAGTTCAGATGGAAGCAACTTCCAAGTCTCTATGACCTTCAGAAAAAAAGTTATTCAAGAAAATCTGGATCTCCAATGGGGTTTCAACCCCAACCCTAACCCTAACCCTAATTGCAACCCTAACCCTAACCCTAACCCTAATTTCAGCCCTTACCCATTTCACCTTAGGGTGAATAACTCTGCGCTGCTTGCTCGAAACGGGCTGAAATTTGGCGTGGGTGCGTGGCTGTCTCCCCTTTATCATGTGTGAAATGCCCAACTCTCTACGACTTTCAGAAAAAAAGTTATTCAAAAATATCGTGTACCTTTTGGTTGAGATTCGGTGGTTTGACCTCTGCCGGAGGTCGTAGAAGCTCGGGGATGGTACCAATGTATCGGGCATCCCCACATTAGTTCAGATGGAACCAACTTCCAAGTCTCTATGACCTTCAGAAAAAAAGTTATTCAAGAAAATCTGCATCTCCAATGGGGTTTTATCCCCAACCCTAACCCTAACCCTGGCTGCAACCCTAACCCTAATTGCAACCCTAACCCTAACCCTAATTTCAGCCCTTACCCTATTCACCTTAGGGTGAATAACTCTGCGCTGCTTGCTCGAAACGGGCTGAAATTTGGCGTGGGTGCGTGGCTGTCTCCCCTTTATCATGTGTGAAATGCCCGACTCTCTACGACTTTCAGAAAAAAAGTTATTCAAAAATATCGTGTACCTTTTGGTTGAGATTCGGTGGTTTGACCCCTTCCGGAGGTCGTAGAAGCTCGGGGATGGTACCAATGGATCGGGCATCCCCACATTAGTTCAGATGGAAGCAACTTCCAAGTCTCTATGACCTTCAGAAAAAAAGTTATTCAAGAAAATCTGGATCTCCAATGGGGTTTCAACCCCAACCCTAACCCTAACCCTAATTGCAACCCTAACCCTAACCCTAACCCTAATTTCAGCCCTTACCCATTTCACCTTAGGGTGAATAACTCTGCGCTGCTTGCTCGAAACGGGCTGAAATTTGGCGTGGGTGCGTGGCTGTCTCCCCTTTATCATGTGTGAAATGCCCAACTCTCTACGACTTTCAGAAAAAAAGTTATTCAAAAATATCGTGTACCTTTTGGTTGAGATTCGGTGGTTTGACCTCTGCCGGAGGTTGTAGAAGCTCGGGGATGGTACCAATGTATCGGGCATCCCCACATTAGTTCAGATGGAACCAACTTCCAAGTCTCTATGACCTTCAGAAAAAAAGTTATTCAAGAAAATCTGCATCTCCAATGGGGTTTTATCCCCAACCCTAACCCTAACCCTGGCTGCAACCCTAACCCTAATTGCAACCCTAACCCTAACCCTAATTTCAGCCCTTACCCTATTCACCTTAGGGTGAATAACTCTGCGCTGCTTGCTCGAAACGGGCTGAAATTTGGCGTGGGTGCGTGGCTGTCTCCCCTTTATCATGTGTGAAATGCCCGACTCTCTATGACCTTCAGAAAAAAAGTTATTCAAGAAAATCTGCATCTCCAATGGGGTTTTATCCCCAACCCTAACCCTAACCCTGGCTGCAACCCTAACCCTAATTGCAACCCTAACCCTAACCCTAATTTCAGCCCTTACCCTATTCACCTTAGGGTGAATAACTCTGCGCTGCTTGCTCGAAACGGGCTGAAATTTGGCGTGGGTGCGTGGCTGTCTCCCCTTTATCATGTGTGAAATGCCCGACTCTCTACGACTTTCAGAAAAAAAGTTATTCAAAAATATCGTGTACCTTTTGGTTGAGACTCGGTGGTTTGACCCCTTCCGCAGGTCGTAGAAGCTCGGGGATGGTACCAATGGATCGGGCATCCCCACATTAGTTCAGATGGAAGCAACTTCCAAGTCTCTATGACCTTCAGAAAAAAAGTTATTCAAGAAAATCTGGATCTCCAATGGGGTTTCAACCCCAACCCTAACCCTAACCCTGGCTGCAACCCTAACCCTAACCCTAATTTCAGCCCTTACCCATTTCACCTTAGGGTGAATAACTCTGCGCTGCTTGCTCGAAACGGGCTGAAACTTGGCGTGGGTGCGTGGCTGTCTCCCCTTTATCATGTGTGAAATGCCCAACTCTCTACGACTTTCAGAAAAAAAGTTATTCAAAAATATCGTGTACCTTTTGGTTGAGATTCGGTGGTTTGACCTCTGCCGGAGGTCGTAGAAGCTCGGGGATGGTACCAATGTATCGGGCATCCCCACATTAGTTCAGATGGAACCAACTTCCAAGTCTCTATGACCTTCAGAAAAAAAGTTATTCAAGAAAATCTGCATCTCCAATGGGGTTTTATCCCCAACCCTAACCCTAACCCTGGCTGCAACCCTAACCCTAATTGCAACCCTAACCCTAACCCTAACCCTAATTTCAGCCCTTACCCTATTCACCTTAGGGTGAATAACTCTGCGCTGCTTGCTCGAAACGGGCTGAAACTTGGCGTGGGTGCGTGGCTGTCTCCCCTTTATCATGTGTGAAATGCCCAACTCTCTACGACTTTCAGAAAAAAAGTTATTCAAAAATATCGTGTACCTTTTGGTTGAGATTCGGTGGTTTGACCCCTTCCGGAGGTCGTAGAAGCTCGGGGATGGTACCAATGGATCGGGCATCCCCACATTAGTTCAGATGGAAGCAACTTCCAAGTCTCTATGACCTTCAGAAAAAAAGTTATTCAAGAAAATCTGCATCTCCAATGGGGTTTTATCCCCAACCCTAACCCTAACCCTGGCTGCAACCCTAACCCTAATTGCAACCCTAACCCTAACCCTAACCCTAATTTCAGCCCTTACCCTATTCACCTTAGGGTGAATAACTCTGCGCTGCTTGCTCGAAACGGGCTGAAACTTGGCGTGGGTGCGTGGCTGTCTCCCCTTTATCATGTGTGAAATGCCCAACTCTCTACGACTTTCAGAAAAAAAGTTATTCAAAAATATCGTGTACCTTTTGGTTGAGATTCGGTGGTTTGACCTCTGCCGGAGGTCGTAGAAGCTCGGGGATGGTACCAATGTATCGGGCATCCCCACATTAGTTCAGATGGAACCAACTTCCAAGTCTCTATGACCTTCAGAAAAAAAGTTATTCAAGAAAATCTGCATCTCCAATGGGGTTTTATCCCCAACCCTAACCCTAACCCTGGCTGCAACCCTAACCCTAATTGCAACCCTAACCCTAACCCTAACCCTAATTTCAGCCCTTACCCTATTCACCTTAGGGTGAATAACTCTGCGCTGCTTGCTCGAAACGGGCTGAAACTGGGCGTGGGTGCGTGGCTGTCTCCCCTTTATCATGTGTGAAATGCCCAACTCTCTACGACTTTCAGAAAAAAAGTTATTCAAAAATATCGTGTACCTTTTGGTTGAGACTCGGTGGTTTGACCCCTTCCGGAGGTCGTAGAAGCTCGGGGATGGTACCAATGGATCGGGCATCCCCACATTAGTTCAGATGGAAGCAACTTCCAAGTCTCTATGACCTTCAGAAAAAAAGTTATTCAAGAAAATCTGGATCTCCAATGGGGTTTCAACCCCAACCCTAACCCTAACCCTAATTGCAACCCTAACCCTAACCCTAACCCTAATTTCAGCCCTTACCCATTTCACCTTAGGGTGAATAACTCTGCGCTGCTTGCTCGAAACAAGCTGAAATTTGGCGTGGGTGCGTGGCTGTGTCCCCTTTATCATGTGTGAAATGCCCGACTCTCTACGACTTTCAGAAAAAAAGTTATTCAAAAATATCGTGTACCTTTTGGTTGAGACTCGGTGGTTTGACCTCTTCCGGAGGTCGTAGAAGCTCGGGGATGGTACCAATGGATCGGGCATCCCCACATTAGTTCAGATGGAAGCAACTTCCAAGTCTCTATGACCTTCAGAAAAAAAGTTATTCAAGAAAATCTGCATCTCCAATGGGGTTTTATCCCCAACCCTAACCCTAACCCTGGCTGCAACCCTAACCCTAATTGCAACCCTAACCCTAACCCTAATTTCAGCCCTTACCCTATTCACCTTAGGGTGAATAACTCTGCGCTGCTTGCTCGAAACGGGCTGAAATTTGGCGTGGGTGCGTGGCTGTCTCCCCTTTATCATGTGTGAAATGCCCGACTCTCTACGACTTTCAGAAAAAAAGTTATTCAAAAATATCGTGTACCTTTTGGTTGAGACTCGGTGGTTTGACCCCTTCCGCAGGTCGTAGAAGCTCGGGGATGGTACCAATGGATCGGGCATCCCCACATTAGTTCAGATGGAAGCAACTTCCAAGTCTCTATGACCTTCAGAAAAAAAGTTATTCAAGAAAATCTGCATCTCCAATGGGGTTTTATCCCCAACCCTAACCCTAACCCTGGCTGCAACCCTAACCCTAATTGCAACCCTAACCCTAACCCTAACCCTAATTTCAGCCCTTACCCTATTCACCTTAGGGTGAATAACTCTGCGCTGCTTGCTCGAAACGGGCTGAAACTGGGCGTGGGTGCGTGGCTGTCTCCCCTTTATCATGTGTGAAATGCCCAACTCTCTACGACTTTCAGAAAAAAAGTTATTCAAAAATATCGTGTACCTTTTGGTTGAGACTCGGTGGTTTGACCCCTTCCGGAGGTCGTAGAAGCTCGGGGATGGTACCAATGGATCGGGCATCCCCACATTAGTTCAGATGGAAGCAACTTCCAAGTCTCTATGACCTTCAGAAAAAAAGTTATTCAAGAAAATCTGGATCTCCAATGGGGTTTCAACCCCAACCCTAACCCTAACCCTAATTGCAACCCTAACCCTAACCCTAACCCTAATTTCAGCCCTTACCCATTTCACCTTAGGGTGAATAACTCTGCGCTGCTTGCTCGAAACAAGCTGAAATTTGGCGTGGGTGCGTGGCTGTGTCCCCTTTATCATGTGTGAAATGCCCGACTCTCTACGACTTTCAGAAAAAAAGTTATTCAAAAATATCGTGTACCTTTTGGTTGAGACTCGGTGGTTTGACCTCTTCCGGAGGTCGTAGAAGCTCGGGGATGGTACCAATGGATCGGGCATCCCCACATTAGTTCAGATGGAAGCAACTTCCAAGTCTCTATGACCTTCAGAAAAAAAGTTATTCAAGAAAATCTGCATCTCCAATGGGGTTTTATCCCCAACCCTAACCCTAACCCTGGCTGCAACCCTAACCCTAATTGCAACCCTAACCCTAACCCTAATTTCAGCCCTTACCCTATTCACCTTAGGGTGAATAACTCTGCGCTGCTTGCTCGAAACGGGCTGAAATTTGGCGTGGGTGCGTGGCTGTCTCCCCTTTATCATGTGTGAAATGCCCGACTCTCTACGACTTTCAGAAAAAAAGTTATTCAAAAATATCGTGTACCTTTTGGTTGAGACTCGGTGGTTTGACCCCTTCCGCAGGTCGTAGAAGCTCGGGGATGGTACCAATGGATCGGGCATCCCCACATTAGTTCAGATGGAAGCAACTTCCAAGTCTCTATGACCTTCAGAAAAAAAGTTATTCAAGAAAATCTGGATCTCCAATGGGGTTTCAACCCCAACCCTAACCCTAACCCTGGCTGCAACCCTAACCCTAACCCTAACCCTAATTTCAGCCCTTACCCATTTCACCTTAGGGTGAATAACTCTGCGCTGCTTGCTCGAAACGGGCTGAAACTTGGCGTGGGTGCGTGGCTGTCTCCCCTTTATCATGTGTGAAATGCCCAACTCTCTACGACTTTCAGAAAAAAAGTTATTCAAAAATATCGTGTACCTTTTGGTTGAGATTCGGTGGTTTGACCTCTGCCGGAGGTCGTAGAAGCTCGGGGATGGTACCAATGTATCGGGCATCCCCACATTAGTTCAGATGGAACCAACTTCCAAGTCTCTATGACCTTCAGAAAAAAAGTTATTCAAGAAAATCTGCATCTCCAATGGGGTTTTATCCCCAACCCTAACCCTAACCCTGGCTGCAACCCTAACCCTAATTGCAACCCTAACCCTAACCCTAACCCTAATTTCAGCCCTTACCCTATTCACCTTAGGGTGAATAACTCTGCGCTGCTTGCTCGAAACGGGCTGAAACTTGGCGTGGGTGCGTGGCTGTCTCCCCTTTATCATGTGTGAAATGCCCAACTCTCTACGACTTTCAGAAAAAAAGTTATTCAAAAATATCGTGTACCTTTTGGTTGAGATTCGGTGGTTTGACCCCTTCCGGAGGTCGTAGAAGCTCGGGGATGGTACCAATGGATCGGGCATCCCCACATTAGTTCAGATGGAAGCAACTTCCAAGTCTCTATGACCTTCAGAAAAAAAGTTATTCAAGAAAATCTGCATCTCCAATGGGGTTTTATCCCCAACCCTAACCCTAACCCTGGCTGCAACCCTAACCCTAATTGCAACCCTAACCCTAACCCTAACCCTAATTTCAGCCCTTACCCTATTCACCTTAGGGTGAATAACTCTGCGCTGCTTGCTCGAAACGGGCTGAAACTTGGCGTGGGTGCGTGGCTGTCTCCCCTTTATCATGTGTGAAATGCCCAACTCTCTACGACTTTCAGAAAAAAAGTTATTCAAAAATATCGTGTACCTTTTGGTTGAGATTCGGTGGTTTGACCTCTGCCGGAGGTCGTAGAAGCTCGGGGATGGTACCAATGTATCGGGCATCCCCACATTAGTTCAGATGGAACCAACTTCCAAGTCTCTATGACCTTCAGAAAAAAAGTTATTCAAGAAAATCTGCATCTCCAATGGGGTTTTATCCCCAACCCTAACCCTAACCCTGGCTGCAACCCTAACCCTAATTGCAACCCTAACCCTAACCCTAATTTCAGCCCTTACCCTATTCACCTTAGGGTGAATAACTCTGCGCTGCTTGCTCGAAACGGGCTGAAACTGGGCGTGGGTGCGTGGCTGTCTCCCCTTTATCATGTGTGAAATGCCCAACTCTCTACGACTTTCAGAAAAAAAGTTATTCAAAAATATCGTGTACCTTTTGGTTGAGACTCGGTGGTTTGACCCCTTCCGGAGGTCGTAGAAGCTCGGGGATGGTACCAATGGATCGGGCATCCCCACATTAGTTCAGATGGAAGCAACTTCCAAGTCTCTATGACCTTCAGAAAAAAAGTTATTCAAGAAAATCTGGATCTCCAATGGGGTTTCAACCCCAACCCTAACCCTAACCCTAATTGCAACCCTAACCCTAACCCTAACCCTAATTTCAGCCCTTACCCATTTCACCTTAGGGTGAATAACTCTGCGCTGCTTGCTCGAAACAAGCTGAAATTTGGCGTGGGTGCGTGGCTGTGTCCCCTTTATCATGTGTGAAATGCCCGACTCTCTACGACTTTCAGAAAAAAAGTTATTCAAAAATATCGTGTACCTTTTGGTTGAGACTCGGTGGTTTGACCTCTTCCGGAGGTCGTAGAAGCTCGGGGATGGTACCAATGGATCGGGCATCCCCACATTAGTTCAGATGGAAGCAACTTCCAAGTCTCTATGACCTTCAGAAAAAAAGTTATTCAAGAAAATCTGCATCTCCAATGGGGTTTTATCCCCAACCCTAACCCTAACCCTGGCTGCAACCCTAACCCTAACCCTAATTTCAGCCCTTACCCATTTCACCTTAGGGTGAATAACTCTGCGCTGCTTGCTCGAAACGGGCTGAAACTTGGCGTGGGTGCGTGGCTGTCTCCCCTTTATCATGTGTGAAATGCCCAACTCTCTACGACTTTCAGAAAAAAAGTTATTCAAAAATATCGTGTACCTTTTGGTTGAGATTCGGTGGTTTGACCTCTGCCGGAGGTCGTAGAAGCTCGGGGATGGTACCAATGTATCGGGCATCCCCACATTAGTTCAGATGGAACCAACTTCCAAGTCTCTATGACCTTCAGAAAAAAAGTTATTCAAGAAAATCTGCATCTCCAATGGGGTTTTATCCCCAACCCTAACCCTAACCCTGGCTGCAACCCTAACCCTAATTGCAACCCTAATTTCAGCCCTTACCCATTTCACCTTAGGGTGAATAACTCTGCGCTGCTTGCTCGAAACGGGCTGAAACTTGGCGTGGGTGCGTGGCTGTCTCCCCTTTATCATGTGTGAAATGCCCGACTCTCTACGACTTTCAGAAAAAAAGTTATTCAAAAATATCGTGTACCTTTTGGTTGAGATTCGGTGGTTTGACCTCTGCCGGAGGTCGTAGAAGCTCGGGGATGGTACCAATGTATCGGGCATCCCCACATTAGTTCAGATGGAACCAACTTCCAAGTCTCTATGACCTTCAGAAAAAAAATTATTCAAGAAAATCTGCATCTCCAATGGGGTTTTATCCCCAACCCTAACCCTAACCCTGGCTGCAACCCTAACCCTAATTGCAACCCTAACCCTAACCCTAATTTCAGCCCTTACCCTATTCACCTTAGGGTGAATAACTCTGCGCTGCTTGCTCGAAACGGGCTGAAATTTGGCGTGGGTGCGTGGCTGTCTCCCCTTTATCATGTGTGAAATGCCTGACTCTCTACGACTTTCAGAAAAAAAGTTATTCAAAAATATCGTGTACCTTTTGGTTGAGACTCGGTGGTTTGACCTCTTCCGGAGGTCGTAGAAGCTCGGGGATGGTACCAATGGATCGGGCATCCCCACATTAGTTCAGATGGAACCAACTTCCAAGTCTCTATGACCTTCAGAAAAAAAGTTATTCAAGAAAATCTGCATCTCCAATGGGGTTTTATCCCCAACCCTAACCCTAACCCTGGCTGCAACCCTAACCCTAATTGCAACCCTAACCCTAACCCTAATTTCAGCCCTTACCCTATTCACCTTAGGGTAAATAACTCTGCGCTGCTTGCTCGAAACGGGCTGAAATTTGGCGTGGGTGCGTGGCTGTCTCCCCTTTATCATGTGTGAAATGCCCGACTCTCTACGACTTTCAGAAAAAAAGTTATTCAAAAATATCGTGTACCTTTTGGTTGAGACTCGGTGGTTTGACCCCTTCCGGAGGTCATAGAAGCTCGGGGATGGTACCAATGGATCGGGCATCCCCACATTAGTTCAGATGGAACCAACTTCCAAGTCTCTATGACCTTCAGAAAAAAAGTTATTCAAGAAAATCTGCATCTCCAATGGGGTTTTATCCCCAACCCTAACCCTAACCCTGGCTGCAACCCTAACCCTAATTGCAACCCTAACCCTAACCCTAATTTCAGCCCTTACCCATTTCACCTTAGGGTGAATAACTCTGCGCTGCTTGCTCGAAACGGGCTGAAATTTGGCGTGGGTGCATGGCTGTCTCCCCTTTATCATGTGTGAAATGCCCGACTCACTACGACTTTCAGAAAAAAAGTTATTCAAAAATATCGTGTACCTTTTGGTTGAGATTCGGTGGTTTGACCTCTGCCGGAGGTCGTAGAAGCTCGGGGATGGTACCAATGGATCGGGCATCCCCACATTAGTTCAGATGGAACCAACTTCCAAGTCTCTATGACCTTCAGAAAAAAAGTTATTCAAGAAAATCTGGATCTCCAATGGGGTTTCATCCCCAACCCTAACCCTAACCTTGGCTGCAACCCTAACCCTAATTGCAACCCTAACCCTAACCCTAATTTCAGCCCTTACCCAATTCACCAGTGAGCTGTGTCAAAAATTTGATATGCGTTTTTAATTAAATGTATTTATTTACCTTTTATACTCTCAACTTTTTATTCTCATCTGAAGTTGACTATTTACTACGATTTGTTAAAAGGGTCTGTGGTGAGTGAAAATGGGACATTTTTCTTATGAAATGTTGTAGAAGTGTTCATCTGAAAATTGGTGGATAACAACAGAAAGCTGCTAACAACCCTGAAAACTCAGCATCACTATTTCCCCACATGTTAATACCAAACATCAGCTGAGTCATTGACACACAAACACAGCTACTGTCAGAAAGTCATCACAACTTCTTCACAGGTAAAAAACCATGTACCAACAACCTCCTGTTCACTTATTACACTGTTAGCACAAACAGATATTTGTGTTCTCACCTTGTTGATGTGAATCATCTTCGGGAAGAACAGCAGCAGAACATGGGGAACTCCAGCTCCTGACTTCAGGGTGCGTCGTTGACCGTGAGCCTCTAGCTGTTAGCATCGTTAGCTCGTAGCTGACAAGTGGGGCTAGCAGTGAAGCTAACCGTTAGCGCCAGAGGCTCGGAGGAAATACGGTTCCTCGCCAAAGTTTTCCTGCTGCGTCACGTCGAGACCAATTAACATATAAATGTGAAACAACATGAAATAAGAATAAATAGTTAAATTAAATGAATTAAACCTGCTACAGGAAGTAAAGCTAACACTGTTCATAAGTTGACTGTCATGACTCAGCAGAGGGGTGCGTTTGATTTACGCTCCGGTGTTTCTATAAGGGTGGGCAAATAAAGTGTTTGATCTAATTGTTCGTTTTATTATTGTTGATAATTGTATTGTTAGCAGTAGTAGTAATTGTAGTAGTGGTAGTAGTTGTGGTAGTATTTGTTTTTATTTTTAGTAGTATTAGTAGTTGTGGTAGTATTTGTTTTTTTATTATTAATTATAGTAGTAGTCGTAGTAGTTGTAGTATATGTGGTAGTATTTGTTTTTATTTTTAGTAGTATTAGTAGTTGTGGTAGTATTTGTTTTTTTATTATTAATTATAGTAGTAGTCGTAGTAGTTGTAGTATATGTGGTAGTATTTGTTTTTATTTTTAGTAGTATTAGTAGTTGTGGTAGTATTTGTTTTTTTTTATTATTAGTTATAGTAGTAGTGGTAGTAGTTGTAGTATATGTGGTAGTATTTGTTTTTATTAGTAGTAGTAGTGGTAGTATTTGTTTTTATTATTAGTTATAGTAGTAGTGGTAGTAGTTGTAGTATATGTGGTAGTATTTGTTTTTATTAGTAGTAGTAGTGGTAGTATTTGTTTTTATTATTAGTTATAGTAGTAGTGGTAGTAGTTGTAGTAGTTGTGGTAGTATTTGTTTTTATTATTAGTTATAGTAGTGGTAGTATTTGTTTTTATTATTATTAGTTATAGTAGTGGTAGTATTTGTTTTTATTATTATTAGTTATAGTAGGTGTAGTAGTGGTAGTATTTGTTTTTATTATTAGTTATAGTAGTAGTGGTAGTAGTTGTGGTAGTATTTGTTTTTATTAGTAGTAGTAGTGGTAGTATTTGTTTTTATTATTATTAGTTATAGTAGGTGTAGTAGTAGTTGTGGTAGTATTTGTTTTTATTAGTAGTAGTAGTGGTAGTATTTGTTTTTATTATTATTAGTTATAGTAGGTGTAGTAGTAGTAGTGGTAGTATTTGTTTTTATTAGTAGTTATAGAAGTAGTGGTAGTAGTTGTGGTAGTATTTGTTTTCATTAGTAGTAGTAGTAGTCGTCGTAGTGGTAGTAGTTGTGGTAGTATTTGTTTTTATTAGTAGTAGTAGTAGTGGTAGTAGTTGTGGTAGTATTTGTTTTTATTATTAGTAGTAGTAGTAATTATTATAAGCTAATGTTTAACAATAAAACTACACCTGAAGAACAGGAAGGGTCAAATACAAAGCCTACTAAATCACAGATTCAACAATCTGACTCTAGTGAAATGATTCAACCTTTATAAAACAATAAATCTGAGATGTGTCCTGGAGTTTGTGCTCATATGTATGACAAACGAAAACCCACCTGTCAAACAAAATAAAACATCAGTGCCATGTTTATGATGACTGGGTGAATTTGAGACTCGGTCAAACTTCACAAGGGCCTGAACCATCCGGCTTCACTCTATTCCAGCACGAACATTATTCAAGTCCATATTTCTTTCCAATAACCAGTGATCAAAGCAGGCAGGTGCAATTGCAGGTGGTGGAGAAGCTGTGCGCTGCCTGCGAGGGTAAAATAATGTCCACAACAAAGGCCTTGTGATGCTCTCTGGCTGTCTTTCATCTGGCTGAAGCAGGAGATAAAGCGAGAGAACATTCGAGAGAGCATCATTACAAGGCGATCTACACTCTTTATCTAATCGCTAATGGCTTTGGAGAGGAGTTTCAGGACCATCAACACTGCTGTTTCACAATGTTTCCTGCAATACCCCCCTCACAGGCGGCCATTATGTAAACTAGACCACAAAATATGCTGTTCCAGTCTCTTCCTGCTCCCACTCTCTGCCTCTCTCTCTCCATATGCCAGAGTCAAGATGACCTTTTTCATGGTGATGGATGCCAGAGTTACAGAGATCTCTTGTGGACTGGCAGTGGCTTTAACATCCGATGTGACAGCCAGATTTCCAGGTTATTCAGAACACATGAAAAGCCTGTCAAGGTGACTTCTTGTCTGAGAAAAGCCATCTTAATGTGCAGGCTGTTACACAATAAGATAGATAATGGAAGGATAATGACATATGGGGGACGCACTGAGCCGACTGTCTTGCTTTTCTTTGAGTTAAAGGTCGATGTTCACATGGTTTCCACGAAGGCCACTCCATAGTAAGCAGGTACCATAGAGTGTTTTCTCCTTTATGGATCTATACCTTCATGCACCCGGTGGATGATTCCTGCTAGTGTGGGATCATGGGTAGCACCACGTGGAGAACGACCTTTTCAGCCATGTGTCACCTGCCCACGATGCTCTGGGTGGCCCTCTCAGCATAGCGTGTCTGAATGTCAGTGTCGTAACGCTCCACTGAAGCTCAGAAACACAGAAACAGGAGGGAAAAAAAAACAGGGAAGAGGATCTGGACAAAGTACTGGACTCAAACACACACAGCTTTTTGTTTATTTGGTGTTTTTGTTCAGGAGAAGTTGACAAGCGTTTTTTTAAAAAGAGTAAAAGCACAAGGCAAAAGTTTACAACCCATAAAACAAGATGCAGTTTCTGTGACGTGAGACATTTCCAGCAGGCGATAACCAGAACCCTCATTTGCCGAAATTGTTATGTTTTGAAACCTCACGCAGACGGTTAATGGGGTAAAATGAAGACCACAAAAGGCCGGCGTCTCACGGCAGAGAAGATGATGTAATGCAACTGGAAGCTACTAAATGGATTTTCTGGTCAGATTGTTTTCATCAAATCTTTTTTATTTTATTTTTGACAGTGACAGTTGAAAGAGACAGGAATGGGAGAGGAGGGGAGAGAGAGGACGACATGTGAGGACTCAGCCTTAAAATATGATAAAGTGTGTGTCCTGTCTTTATCAAAAAACTCTTGAACAATCGTGTGCTCTCACTTATGTTTTCATCTGGGTTTGTCTCTTTGTTTGTTGTTTGCAGGATTATGCAAAAACCAGTCAGGGGAAAAACTTGATGGACGGATGTGGTATGGATCAAGAAAGAACCTCGATCTAGATCGGGGGCGAAGAATTATTCATGGGTCTTGATTTTTTTTAAATCTGGCATATTTACAGGACTGATATCAATGAGTGTGGGCCAGTTAATTCAATGTGATTTCATAACAAGGGGACTGTTGCTCCACTGTGTCATTCTAGTTTTCATACATATTTGAATTTAGTTTTTTTCTTTTCAGTTATCAATCATGCAGGTGAGATGTAGCTATAGCGTAAAGTCTCTTCATCATGACTTTTATTACAGCAGTGAGTCTTGAGGGGAAGCTTCAAGGAATCCCAGGTCCGAGCCCTCCAGGACAGTGCACCCTATGCCGGAGCAGAGTGAAACCTAACAGGGATAATTGCCTTGTGAGAGCTTCCTATGAAATTACCTCCCTGGTGATCTGCCTTGGGAATGGTCATGCATATATGGATGAACTCTGCACTCCCATATAGCAAGCAGCCACCTGTGTGCTGCACGTAGTCCGTAGATAGGGCAGGTAGCTGTGGGTGGTGATGGCCGACAGATGAATGGAAGGATAAAGAGGAGGCAGACGGCCGCTTTAAGCTGTTGACCGCCATTTTTCAGAGTAAGCTTAGATGACAGATGGATGATTATGTGTCTGTCTGAACCATCTGCACAGAGTATTCACACTCTGTTTACATCCTGCAGTGTAGCACACGGAGAGGTGAAGCTCCGACCTCTTCCACACACCCTGGATTCACCAGGAAGACTTTTTCAACTCTCTGACAACCTGCTCAACGATGCTTGTACGTGTTTATGTGTCCGTCCCAGGGGAAAGCTCAGAATGAGACTCAGCTCAGGGCTGAACATGCACCTCTGCCGCTCCCCTGCTGATAGGTAGTGCTGATGAGGAGAAGGAAGGGAGGCTGCACATGTTTGTGTGTGTGTGTGCGTGCATGACAAGCAGGAGTTGTTGTGCTCGCATGTATCCCAAGGCAGGTCCTCTCTTAAATTGTGCTATGCAACAGCAGCAACACAACGGGCAACAACTTCTGCGAGCGAGGCCAGTGCTGTCATGGTAACAGCGTGGAGTGACCTTCAGAGGTTGCTGATGCTCCCCAGAGCTGCCTCCTATTCTGCTTGGCATGGACTTTGTGAGTCATCAACAACATTCAAATTCACATGCTCCCTCTCTGGAGGTTTGGGCTGATTAAAATGGATGAGCAAATGGGAGGAGAAATGATGGAAACAGCAAGAATTTATCTGAGTTGACTGCATTGTGTTTGGTGTGCAGCCTGATTATTATAGTCAATGACAAATCTATCATAAACAAGACCTGTCGTGTAAGACATTATAATAATAGCACTTCCAGGATCATAAAGGTTTTCATGTTCTGCCATTAATCCATCAGTATTTACATACATGAGGATGTTATGTAACAGTATTTGAGTTATTTTTTGTGAAAAGGAAGGAGCTCCACTGAGAGAAGTGTCAACAAACCACAGGTGGAATATGAAACGACACCTTCCATCTTCCTGGATTTGGATTTCAGGATTCCCACTAACCTCTGCCTATCTCAGATATTACATGGGTGTTCCACCAGGAGAGCAAGTCACCGAGGATCACTGAACACATAAGCCAGTAACACACACACACACACACACACATACATCACATGATGGGCTGAGCTGCCTGTTGGTGCCACAGTGATGGCTTCCAGGCTGGGAATACTGCCATCAACTGGAGGAGAACGGGAAGTGGGGCACGGTGGAGGTAACTCTGGAGCTTGTTATTTTCGTCGTGCAGTTCAAATAAATGACACCAGTGCATTCAGGATCAGGCGTCGATAGTGTTTCCAGCAGCCATTAAGAGTCTGTGGGTGGTAAATGTAGAGCGGCACTCTGTCATCACATTTATAGTAAGTCTTAGTCATCTCTCTCTGGCAGTCAATACACTGACATTTTGTGCACAATGGGATGGTTTTATATGCATTCTGTGTGCGTGCTCCACGTATTACTCATGTTGTGGGGACCTAAAGCTGTTTTCACGGTCAAATTATGAGGACATGTCTTACAGATTTGGACAAAGAGCCAGTCCTCATAACGGAGATCAACTTAAAAGTACTTGCTTCAAGGTGAGGTTAAGGTTAGGTTAGGGTAAGATTGAGTTAAGGTTTGGTTTAAGGTTATGTTTAGGTTAACATTTCTGTAGCATTTGGTTTTTGATTTCATTTGGTTTCCTTATTTCCCATGAATAGCAGGTTTAGCTTGTTAATGTTTGGTTTCAGGTGACATTTAAAATTCTCAGGGAGAAAACATTTTTAATTAGTTAATTCTAAATACAGAGAAAAGTCAAGGCCCCCTGCTCCTCCTGTCTGCTGCACTACTGTGTTTGTTCTCCAGCCTGCGGAGCGTCCTCATGAATATTGACGTCCAATCATGTCTTTCAGGATAATTACATTCAAAATATTTTTGCCTTGATCACTCTGAGAGTTCTTATTAATTCCACCCTGAAATTATTAAACAACATCATTTAATTCAAGTGGGCAGAAATCCGCTCAACAACATTGAAAGAAGACGAAACAAAGTCGTAGACGTCAAACACAGCAGCCGTCCAAAGGGCAGAGCAGAATATGGGTTTGTAGTGCTGCCTCAAATAGATCTTTTTTTAGGATAATGGGTTATGAGGGGTGGAGGGTAGACAGAAATCATTTTAGCAGTGACAGTTGCGTTGATAAAAATGGGTCGAAAATGTTCTGAATTACTTTGTAAATGTAAGAGCTGCTGGTCAAAGCTATAATCATTTGTCAAAAAGCATATAAAAGATGCACTAAAGGTTTGGAAATGGACAATATCCTTTTAATCTCTTAATTCCTGTCCATTAATACAGCATTATTTGCATAACATTGTAATTTTACTTGTACTGGTGTAACAATTATCATTTATTTAGATTTTCGGTCACTTGAAAACAATAATTTGAACATGCTGTATCATTATCTTGCTTCTTGGTGCAGAAACTCTCTGAATCTGTTGTGATGGAAAAGAAAAGAATAAAATGTTTGCTCTTCTCTCGACTTCGTACCAAACGAGTTGAATCATGCCATTTTGTAAATGTCATGCCTCTGGACTGTCATTAGTTGATCCCTCCCTGTTTGTGAGCTGTTGGTATCCCATTGACTTTTACAGGACATTTCAACAAAGGGCAGCTCCACATGTGGCGCAGGTGTTGAAGGAAGCGCATGCGAGGCTTCTGAAGTCGTGTTATTCTGTGAAGCTGGTTTTCAGAGAATGATCGTCTGTGTGACTTTCAAAAAGCGAATGATGGAGAAGTCTGACCAACTTGATAGATTGTGCAGGAAGTAAAGTACGACTCAACTTGAATACTAACTTTCAGGTGTCACCTTCAGGTATCGCTCTATTTTGAGATATTGAGGTTTAAAAGGTTCACAGGTCATCTTCACACTGGTGGTTGAGAAAATGAGGCAGAGGAAATTGCACAAACGTGTCCAGTATCATTCTATCCATTCGTTCTCGCTCTCTCTGGCACCTTGACCCCTGCTGTCCCCGGTGCGGATGAGTGCCTCCTCGCACCGGGGACCCTGGAGATGGAGGAGATTGTCCAGAGAAGCAAGAGCATGAAACCAACCGATAATGAAATATGGGCAGTTTTCTTCAAGAACAAGATAAGACCTGCTTCTCATCTCTCCCCTGACTATCAGGATTTAGAGGTTATATGTATTCACAGGTGGACGTAGAAACAAACCAGATCAACGTCATTATGAGCTGTGCTACAGCAGTAAAAGATTCTACTACAAATATATTTAGATATATTCTCATCTTAACTCCAGAACTATGCATTAAACGTTGACTTTGTTTTTCAATTAAACATTCAGAGGTAAATATAGGTCCTTTAAATTAAAGGCATCTTCACTGCATTAGCTGAGACACTGATTTGTTGCAGCCAAACCATGTTCACATGCAGCTCGGAGGCAGCTCTCTGTGTCTATATTTCAAATGTGAAACCCTACAAACTCCCATAAAAATGCTAATCGGGATTACGGAGGAAGCCTGCAGCACTTTCGATCAACTGAACAAAGCCATTATCTGGAAATTTAGTCGACATTAGTCCTGATGGGGTTCTTACACTGATGCTTCTCACCTCACGAGGTGAAGGGAATTAATGCATTTCAGTCGTATGCGAGAGGTTCTGCAGGCTGAACGGAGGATTCATGCCCCAGTTGCAGTCAGTCTGGTGATTGGCATGTTGAATCATCATGAGTATGTGTATGTGTGTGTGTAGGAAGTAGACACCCGCCGCTGTCACATTACATTACCAACTCAGTGGCACAGTATCATCACATCAAATTAGTCTTAATGAACACAAGCGAGTCGAGTGAGGAGAGAGATAATCAAACTTTTATTAAATGACTTAATCTTCTGTACATGCATAATGTAATGGAAGGAGAGATGGGTCTGTGATGTTCTGTCTGCGACGGGTTTAAACTTCACCCGCAAAAAACGTGAGCGCATGTGGAAGCAGAGTCGTCTATTGATCGTCTATCGATGATTTGCCACAGTGCAGGAGCTCAGCGAGCGGCTCCTCGCTGGAATAAACATGATCTAAGTACAGAAAATAAAATGCCTCAACCAGCCGAACCTGTTCCCTTGAGTAAACGAAAGAGATGCACTTCAAATATCCTTTAGTTCATTTGGTTATCATACGAAGATGCACTGTAGCTCACTCCACACATCGCAGATGCCATAAAAGAGAGCAGCTAACTCACTACCACATATTGCAAAAGACCATAACTTGTAAACAAGAGCAAATTTAAAAAAAAAAGAGAATCCACATACAGTTTATACTAGACGAGGGTTTCACCCTAAAACATCTCATCGCAGACACTTATAATACTCAGACGCTAACATTAAAAAAGCATAAAGGATATAAATTTATATAAATTCTTGCTTGTGCCGACTGGAAATAATTAAAACGTAGATTTTCTTCATTGGGGTTTGTGGAGGCTCCAGTGGGATGTGTAATGTGAAATGTACCAAGAAATAATTGTTGGAAAAAGGTAAATCTGGCACCGGATAACCAGATTTTAGTTTTATATTAAAAGAATTGATAAAAACAAAAGTCTCACATGCATTGCAAGGCGCTAAGCCCACTTTGGCTGATGGTACTGAAGCAGTAATTATGTTGAGTTTGGTCCAAATGTCCAACTATAGAAGAGGATTAGGGACAGGCTCAAAAAATGAGGAAGATTTTTTTTACTGAGTGAATAAAGTCTGAATGTTTAGAATAAAGGAATTAAATCTGAGGAAATATATAACCTCCTTGGCAGATTTCTTTGAGTGAGCCCGTGTGGTTTCACCAATTCATATACACAAGGTGTTTTGTTTTAGCGTTAGTAATTTTATAGTCTTAAAAAGTGCAGAATAATTGAAATAAAATCGTCTCCTCCTTATTTTTTCTTATGCCTGACCTTAAGAATCATCCATAGTCCCAGAGACAGCACAACACTGGAGATCTGCTGCGTGCAAAGACGTGGAAATGTCTAAAATACGAGACTTTCTTTTTAGCCTCTAAAAAAGTTTTACAAGACTTAGTGTGCGCTTGTTCTTGCACATACATTCATTCACTTTTGCTTTTTAAGACCTTATCAAAAATCAAAACAATGAACAGATCTAAATGGCCTATATACAATACATTTACATTAAATATGTATATATCTTGTCGGGATAGGAGCACGTCAGCCCCCCCGCTTCACTCAGCTTTCACAACGACGACGATGCATTTAAGGCTGCGAGGACTTTACAGTTTCACCTCTAACACAGAAGTAGAGACAGAATCAAACAGATAAAAATGCCACAATGAAGGACTTGACCCGGGGCAGGAGGTGGGAGGAGAAAAGGGAGGCTCCGCTCATCATCAGGGGGGAGGCTGGTGTTTTGATAAAGTGTCGGGTCCGGGCAGAGCCGTTCTACCTGGTCAGCTGACCCACCACCTTCAGCAGAGTCTTGTTCTCCTGTTTGAGCTGCTCATTCTCATCTTCAATGTCGTCCAGGTCCTGCAGGAGGGAGAAACACACACATCTCGGTGGTTATCACAGATTTACCTGCATGCACTGCACTCCTCTACCTCTGCCTGGTCACGTGGTGGAATATTACACCGAGTTGAAGCGAACGTTTCTCGCTGACAGCTCCTCTAGCTGCTTTAATAGCAACAAATTAGACACTAACACTTTCCATTCCTGCCCTGCCCGCCTCCTCATTCTCAGCTTCATCACTGGTCGTATGAATGTTGGGTGTGAAACCCAGAGCACAGGGAGGAAAGTCAAACTGAGGAGGTCACAGGTTTCTACAGAGAAATGTCATCTTTGCTAGGAAGTGATAAAAAAAACACTTTTAACATCAAACTGCAGGATTTATGTACAAAATGGATTCTGGCTTATTTCTCTAAAAATGTCTATCAACACACACACACAGAATTCTGTGGATATGTTCTTCTGGAAAACAAAAGCTAACGAGTAAAAGCAATCATTTATTTCCAAAGCGAATCAGTTGACACAGATTTAACATTTGAAAATGGAAAATCTACAACTTTCTGTATCATTACATTTACAATCGCTTTAGTTGTTTGGCTCAGTTTCTGTTTTTTAGAGATCTCATCTCTGTCTTCAAATATCAAGAGGCTGATGCTTTATCTTCTCTTCCTCCCACAAATAAACTTCTACAGTGGCCGAGGCTTCTATCGTTCTCCACCGAGACGCTACACTGGATCAGCTGTTATCTCCTGCCTTCCCATCAGCCCTTGCAGGAGCCTCTCGGGGACATTTCTGATGGCTATCGACACGTCCACCGTCCTTACATGAAGCAGCTTCCATGAGATGTTATCTGCAAGGTGCCTCCTGGAATGTTGGACTCTTTGTGTTTGCTTATGGTTTTTGGAGTGTCCAGATAATAACAACATCTATTCCACTTGTTTCTGAAAATGTACACGTGTGATCTCTCGTTTAGATCCGACTGGACTCTGCAGAGGACAGGTGAGATCTATTTTCTCTGAATATTTAACAGAATAACAGAGTCTTTAAGATCCGTCTCCACCCGCTGCTTTTCCCTTCAGAGGTATATTCTACCTCTGACCCAGAAAACACAACTACACACGGGGAGAAGGATGTGAGGTTTAAACTCAGAACCTGCTTGCCGCCCCTTATCAGATCGCAGAAGAAGAATTTAGCCTCAGTGTGGATCGATTCACAATAAAGATCAGTCGATAATCAACAAACTGAATCAGCTCATGTGCAGTGAACCTCAAATCACTGTTTTTTGGGAAGAAACCCGACTGTGAAATGAAGCCGCTCCTCTGAACGAAGCTGACAGAAAATCTTTCTCTTGCAGCAGAGGCAGACCGACCGGCTGGAGACGGCAGGGTTGTAATTCAGCGATCATTTCATTTTGGCCCGTGGCTCGACTGAATGTGAAAGGACACAGTGAGTATGATGTTAAAATTCACTTTGAGACTTTTAATTGGAGGCTTTTTGAAATTTGAAGGATGAACACAGACCAAACTTCTTCGAGGGGGAAAACAGAACGTAGAGCGAGACACACAACCCGGCTGAGAAAAACTGAGGAGGATGTTTGTGGTTCTTTCAGCCACTGCACAATTTATTTCTTATTGATTTCTTCGTTTGGTTTTATTCTATAAAACTATTCTTACAAACCCCATTAGACGAGGATTATATCAGGACTGCAGTTTTTTGAAGTGTTTGCCCAATGTGAGTGAAAATACCCTTCAATTTACGTGGGGCAAAAACTCAAAAATAATCTTTCTCAATTTTCTTGAGACACACAATCATGTTCTTATCCAGCAGGCAGCAAACTTGAGCTCAGGTGGTAAATCAATAAGACATAACTGCCACCATCTGCACTGCCCGACAACTTTTCAGGCTCAAATGTCACCGAACCACTGGTGAGTTTTTGTACCGTGTATAAAATGCAAATTGCTCCGACTGTGCCTGTGAGCCAAATATATATGATTAACTTGTAACTCGTGTGTAAACCCGAAAACAGGTTTGTTGACGTCCAAACCCTAATGGACTGCAGGGGAAAAAAATCACTGTAGTGAAACACATAGCTATTATACACGACTCCACTAAAATGCCAGATGATGATTTACAGCCCCCTCGAGCCGCCAACGCGTGAAAAAAACACAAAGTGTCGCTCAGAACATCAGACATGAGAGCGGGCTGCACTCACTCTGTTCAGCAAGTCGATTTCCTCCTTCAGCTTCCCGATGAGGTCGTCTTTGTCCTGGTGGGCCTTCAGCAGCCGGGCGGTCTCCTGACGCTCTCTGGCCAGCTCCTACAACCACACACACTCAAGATTACCAACGTGTTCACATGGAGGACAACAGTTAATTGAAAATGAAAAATGAAAAACAAGGCACAGAATTTGTATTCGACCAGAACCATAATGTTTGTTGGTCTGTTTTCTGTGTGTGTTGTTTCTTTAAGGGTTTTAATGAAAGCCCAGTTTGGGTCGCCTCAGGTTTTTCCCTCATATTTCTTCACCTCGCCCTCAATCCAATGACCCCCAGCTTGTTTCTTTTGTAAGGATCTAGAATGATGGACTGGATTATCAGAGATGTACCTGACCTGAGTCACACTCACCTCTCCCTGTATAAAAGTGAAATAAACAATGAGCAGAAACACCATTTGAAATGTGTTTCTGCTCATTTGACCCAGAGCAGCACCTCTCTCTGAAGTCTCTGAGGTCACAGCAGCACTTACTGACTTTAAAAAGCTTTTTGGAAATCCACCCTGAGTGACATTTGATTCGGGGCAGAGTTTCTGCCGTGGCAGCAGTCGGAGGGTTGAGAGTCTGATAGGAGCGCTGAGCGAAGGAAAAGACATATCTGCACCGTAAAATGTCATCGCTTCAACAACACTGAGGAGAATTTCAGAAGATCAGACCCCGAGCTGCCACTCAAAGAAAGGAGGGTGTGGAAATCCATCTGAACAAAAAGCTGCTGACAGAGACCGAAAAACTTTGAAATGGAAGCTTGTAAACCTCAGAGTGCTGCAGGAGTCAGTGATTTTACACTTCTACTGCTCAGGTCAATTTAGCTTTAGATATATTGAGGGGAACAGAGATTAAGATTTACACTTTCTGACATATATACTATACATACACTGCACTACTACTAATACTACATACACTACGCTACACATATACTCCAGAATTCACGTCCTATTTCCAGGGTGTAGGTCGGAGCTCTACTTGAGCAGCGAATAAACCTGTTTACTGAAACTATTAATTCTAAAAACACAATAAAAAGAAAGAGGTAGTGAGAAACCGAAATTAAACTGACTCTTCGACTCACTATGTAATTAGCTCCTCATGTTGTAGCGGGTATGAAGCTAATTCAAGGAAGTAGCAGGAATTAGTGGTGAATTAGTCAGAGTGAGACATCATCTGTAAAATGTTTTCCAGTCTCGCTCCAAATATTGTTGCACCCTCACGAACAACAGCCTCTGTGACCTTTTCACAGCAGGAGGCGATAAAACCGACAAGTATCCTCACGTCTTAAAGCAGATGTTAGATTTACTCACCTGTGTTTTAGGTTTTAATTAACTCTATGTTAACCTTTACGTGGGAACAACAATCATGCGTTATGATAGTCGTGCCATTAAAGGACCGGGTCAGTGAACGCACCCTCTCCAGCTCCTCCATCCTTTTCTCCAGACTTCCCCCGGCTGCAGCTCCTCCTTCTCTGCCGTGACGGTTGTGTCGTTGTCGGCTGTTCCCGCCCACCTCCTCCTCAGACCCTGGTCCTGCAGAGCTGTTACACACAAACACAAATAAACCTTGTACAACCACGACAAACTTTATTTTTCTTTTTACATTTCAAATTCATCACGAGAAAGAAAAAGTTTGGAGTGACAGTTATGTCCAATTTCCACTATTCAAAGTGCTCGGCGCAGCATTCGCTCCGTTTGAAGTTATGAATCATAGCCGCGTTATTAAAATTCAATGGGAGGACACATCCATCATCAAAAGAACAGGTGGGAATATCTTCTGTGTGCTTGCCCTTTCAATTAGCCATGCATTATTAACACCCCCCCCGTCCTTTTATTCCACTAATGGAGGAAAGGGTCGGGAGTGGTTTGCAACTACGCTGCAAAAAAACGCTGATAAAGAAAAACAATTTACGCCACACGTTACTTCAAATGGGCTCCAGAATGGCAGCGGTGACATGTGTGGAAAAAAAGGTTGCAAAGGTTTTTGTCTGAGCCCGAGCGGAACATTAACTTCATCTCTGGTTCACTTCCTCGCTGCACATATGGATTCTGAGGCTGCTGCTGGGAAGGAATATTCATGTGCAATTTATTTTCTTTCTGATCTTATTTCAATAATTATTAACGCCGAAGCTTGGAATGAGTGGCTGGCTCTGTACACACACCCCCCACCCTGTACTCCCACAGAATGTTCTTGCATGGGAATCAAACTGTTGAGGAGGCAGAGTAGTCTGAAGGAGGCTGTCAGCGTTTTCCTGCAGCTGAAACAGGAAAGCTGCTGGAAACACAAAGGACAGATAGAACTCCTTTGTACCGTCTGCACTCTTTTCAGGATCTGACAAATATGATGTTTATGATATGTGATTTCAAACAGTATGAAGACAAGCTACAGACATGATCTCTATGACGTTATCACAGGATTTAAATCATAAATTAAACTCAATTCTCCATTTATAGGTCAGGGTCATGGTGCCGTTTCTCAAACACACACATGGGGAAGCAGTATTTTTCTGTTTCTTGACATTTACAGAACCAGCCTCTTATTTTTGCTCGTCCTCATTGAGACAAACGCAGCAGCGGACATGGCTTCTGATCAGGAAGCCTTTGAAAACGCTCTGAGCTTGCATACACCAAGATGAAGTGCATTTCATTTGTCTCTCTCAGCGTGGCTCTCCACATACAGACACACACAAAATGCTTGTGCATGCACACAAACATGAATATGTTAGAAAAACATGATGCTGAATGCATCCCTTCATCACAACATGCAAAAAAAAGCACTTGTTTCGAGAGATATCTCTATTGTTGCACCCACGGATGAATGCAAACAACACACACTCACAGGAGCTCAGCATGTGATGGGACTCGAGCCCAAACATCTGTGGCCTCAGTACTAAATTTCACGCCGCGGCCCATTAGCGCCCTGCAGACTGAGGTCTGGGGGAGAGAGAGTCTGAGCCAATCACACGCTCTTAGGGGCCTCAGCAGGTGGGAGGGCGAACGCACAGAAGGAGAGCCAATGAGAGCAGCAGCCACAGGTATAACTACGTCTCGCACAAACTCAAGTGTGAATGTGGAATAAGTCCAAACACACAGAACTCTGTGAACCAGCACCCTGCCTCGCTCCGACATGTGCTACTCCTCCGAATGGAAAGAAAACAGTCCAGAGTTTGCATGATGTTTTGGCGGAGGTCTTTCTGGTGCAGCTGATTAATTCCAGTCATTTATTTTTAATCTCACTGGCTGCTGAGAGTTCAAGCTTTGTAAAAAAAAAAGGTAGAGCTGGCTCGGCTGTGCTTTGGTTTTGAATAGAACCTGACCAATGTGTGTTTTGTATGTATTTGACGTGTACTTTGACTTATTGGTTTGGTCCATGTCCCATCAACTTACATGAAGGAGACGGGGTTTCTGACCTTCACATATTTCAGAGCTGCTCCTAGTGATATCTTCTTTCTTTCCAAGCAAACAGGAAACGTTGATAAACTTAATCTGCTCTGCCCTTTAAACGTCAGTAGCGAGTGGGCGGTTCATCATAATGACTGACGAGTGCAGCAATTAGAATCTGACAAACTGAGGGGTCGGAGGCTGAGACTTAAAATACACTCAACGCTTTAAGACAAAAAGCTGAACGCCGCTAACACTGGTGCCACTTTCATATATACGACAGAACATCATGAATCCTGGATTTGTGGATTGAAAAGAGTTGACAGAAGATAAAATCAGCTGGACACTTGTATAAAGTTGCTCTTTCAGCCACCTTGTGCAGCCAGCCCACCTGGTGGGTTATAATCCGCTGGAGAGCGGCGAAGCGTCCAAGTGCAGCCAGGCCAGCTGATGAGAGCGGCCGCCATAATTAGGCGGCCAGATTGAGTGTCAGCTGGTGAACTCGGCTGCTGGCGTTGGCCCCAACTTCTTGATTTGGTTGCAAATAACGCAAAATAAAAAACATGCAGGACGCACACAGAGGCTCAGAGGACCTGTGGTGATGCAGGCTGTGTTGATCCAGAGTTAATCCAATAAATGAAACAATTTACTTTATAATCATGTAAAATCAAATGTGCAAACGGGAAAAAGCATCATCTTTAAGAGAGTGTCATGAATTCACATTCAGACCAACGTTTAACTGTGGTTTAAATTACAAGATAAAAGAACCACACTGGTGTTTCTCTCCCTCATAATAAATTGAATACAAGTTTCCCTGTAGCTCCAATTTTTCTCTACCCTAAGGTCACGAGCCCGTATTTGCAGGACTGTGTCATCAACTTATTGCTGTACGTGTTTTATAGAGTCATCGCTTCACTGGTGATGATTCCAGATTAAATTTACAATCACTCTGATTCTGGATAAAACGTTTGACTTTAAAGAAAACTAAATTGAATGTGAATAACCTGGAAAAAAAACTGAAATGCAAAGTTCCTGGCTTACAATGGGAAAGGAGGTTTTTTTTACCCTCGCTTGAAAAACCTGCTTATTCCGGTCAACTTTGTTAGTTTAGTCGATGAAATGACGTCCTCCTGCCTCTTTCACACTTTAAATACACCAAACCAATCCTGACCCAACTGAACACACTCGAATCTTAGACTTTAAACCCCTCAAAGCAAACGATTTGCTTTCACCGCTCTCTGCAGCGAAGCGATAGCCTCAACGACGTGTTCAGGGTGCAGATGGTGTCCTGTCAACCACTTTTCAAAACAGTCATCAACCGTCGTCCCTCCTCAGCCACAGAGGCATGAAAGGAGCGGCGCTGAGGGGAAAATAATCAACAGTGACGCAGCAGGCCCTCGGACCGGTTCAGGAGAAATCTCCTCTTGTAGTTAATGACTCAAACTGCGGTTTCTCATTCCCGCCTCTGTTCCTCCTCTTGACATATTACTCGTGATGCTGCAGCAGATAAGCTCCACTCTCGGTGGCAGGATAATACAACGGGTCTCACCTCTTGTGCCGGCTGCTTCCGCATCTCGGGCTGTCCTGGAAAAACAAACAGAAGAGAGAGAAAAAGGAATGAAGAGGAATGCCTTCAGACAGAAAACAATAACTTTAGAGTCTAAACTACATCCCTGGTGCTTTGAGAGATTTGAAATGTGCCGAGTGAAGCTGCCAAGTCTTCAATTTCATCTCTCAAAAACATCGCAGGGAGGTTTTAGGTGTCATCTGTTGTGCTCTTGTGCCTTGGGTTGTGTTGGTTCACCAAAGAGGAAAAACACAAAATTCCATCTACAGGATAAGAGACATTTATCAGGAGCAGCATTTAATGAAAGCCTCTAGGTCGCTTCTGAACTCCTGTGAATCGCAGCCGCTGAGCTGATATATCGACGAGATGCTTTGCTGCATTTAATAGTTCTGCAGGAGCCCTATAGCCCCCAGATGAGAAATCTTGTTTTGCAACACGGATGAGCATGTTTATCTTCTTTTCCCATTATTGTGTGATCTAAAGGTTGTTTAGATGTATAGAGCAGTGACGCCATCACCGTCGGTAAAATAGCGCTTCCCCCGAAAACAAGGAGGTGTGTGTCAGAGACGCTGTGAGATGAATACGAATCCGCTCTTTCCTCAGGTCTTGTGCAGTGAAGGGTCCCGGCTTTGATTGAGGAGCCTTGGGTCGGCTGCAATCTATCAGTCAGAGCTCGGCTTAAAGCAGACGGAGGGAAACAACCAGCGGCCGACTCTTAGCATGCACCACGGTCTCTGTCTCGGTGACATGTCGTTCATTACCTGTGGATGAAATCCTGACCCTCATCTGTTCCCCGGCTCAGGCCCCCGATAGATTTACTAAGACGGAGCGCAGTAAGAGATCAGATTTGCTGCAGCAGCAGGTTGAAGCAACACTTGGGTTTAAAAGCAATTTGACAAATTTTAGAAACTGTCATTTTACAACATATTGTTTAATTTAAATTCAAACTCATTTCCTGAATTAGTAATCTAGTCTAAGGCCAATAGATGGCGCTATCTAACAAGTTCCTTGTACTTCAAATCTACGCTGAAACAAAAACCTCAAACCACCAAATCGTCATCAGAGACGTCCTCTATCCTGTCCTCCTGTGCAGACGCGTCTTAGCATTTTCTTTTCTCTGGCGTTTCATATCGTTTTTTTGAGGTGGTCCTTAAAGAGACAGGAGCTAAAACCAAGTGTTTCAGACAGAGGCTGAAAAGAGGAGCTGCAGCAGCCGACAGTCTGTTATATGTGTATGATGAATCTGAATATGAGCAGAATACGTCTCCTCTAAGGACCAAGACAAGTTCATTAGGTCAGTGTCTCACTTGTAAGTCTGAAAATAAGATTAACTTTCATTGCAGAGTAATATTATATTCAGACTAAACCGATTAGTCAATAAAATGTCACAAAATAGAGAAAAGCATCCGTCACAGTTTTCCCAAATTGCTTCTTTATATCTGGTTTTAGACGCTGGCATCACAACGACAAGGAAATAAATAAAAAATCAAATCTGTCAACGTTGGAGGCTTAGCTCCGTCCCAAAGTAAACAGTTAGATAAGACAGACCCAGACCAGTGAAGAAATGAGGAAGAAAGAAAACTTTTTAGTTGAGATATGGTTCATATAGTTTTCAAAGCCAGGTTCCTCAAAAACAGCCAGAGTCAATTCAGATCAGAGTGTAGAAATAAAAAATGCTGTCTAAATGTAAATGTGTGTATTGCTTTCAAAGTCCAGTATAAATTGAGACCCAGAAAACCAGTCTGCTGCTGGTTTCCAATATGCACCTGAAAACTAATTATCTGCTTCATCATAGTTTCATATTCTACGGCTTTTGGCAGGAAGACGAAGGTCAGTAAAGTGGGTCGATGAGTTTTCTGAGGTGAAAAGGGTTGAAATCTGAGTCACGACCACAATATAAGAGAAGGTCAGCATGGTGAGCAGATGTGTGAATCTGTGCCAGTCATCATTTAGACGTTATGATATGAAGAGGAAAAACAAAAGAGAACAGACGGTGACGCTCCAGCAGAGGAGCTTTATCCTCAAATCAGCAAATACAAACTAAAACCTGCTGTTTGCTGAGAGCACGTCTCCACAACCACGTCACGATAAGACTCTGACAGATCAAATGTCCCCACAGGTCATCACACACACTGACCCTGTGACTTAAACACGAGGAAGCCTCAGTGATCTCTTCTGATGAACACAGACGACACGTTTTACCTGCTCAGTTGTTACAGAGGAGATGTTCTGCATTTCTCTCACACAGCGTTTTAATTAAGACGCTAACCTCCCCGAGCTGCCTGAGCCTTTACTCCCGGCTGAGGAAACAAGACGACAAACTGAAACACACGAAGGACCGGAGCCGAAAACAACATTAACTGCAGAGAATTAAATTGGTGTTTTTGTGACTGACGCACCTTCTGCACACGTGTTAATCACAGGTGGATTTCTGCCCGTCAAAGAAAAACCTTAGTGTTTTGATTAGTTTGATAAATAATAATGAGGATGTGTGAACGCGACAAAATGAAATCCAGTTTCCTGCTACCTCCTGGTTAGAAATGTCGTGTGACGTGCGGTTAACGTTTTGCTGCTGCTCAGACGAGACGCTCTGCACCAGCGCCGCTCTTTTTGGACTCAGAGGTGCTAATTAAAAATGCAAATGAGTCTCATTATAAAGTGTGAGATGGAGGCCGTCGGCAGAACGAGTCTTACAGGTGAGGAGGAGAGAAACACAAAGTGAGATGGAACGCTCTGCTGCGGACACGGCGCCACATTAAAAGCAGATGATGGCGAGGAATGTTCCGTAGGCTTCTGGCTGCTGGATCAGTGAAGCAGGTTTCCATGTCGGACTCGCACACACGAGGCAGGCGAGGCTTGATAAACCAGGCGCACATGTACTCCGACCGGGCCACACATGTCAGTTATGTGTGTACTGCCACAAATATGCATAAAGACCGTGAATCAAACTAGTTACATGTATCCCAGGAAAGACGTTGCAGAATTTAAAACATCTGATGAAAAGCGTCGTCCTCTCTGGAGTTTCCATCATGTCCTCGGCATCGAACACACGAGTTACAGCTCGTCTTGGTTGTGAACGCCTCTGAGACCTGGGGACATGCAGCTCTGAAAACAAGCAGAACCAAGCTCTGTCTTTAAAACTTTTTTCACCCACATGCTGTGTCTTGATAACAGCTGAGAGGCCGGACAGGACGCTCTACATCACATCGTCCCCGACATGGCAATTACCCCCCCCCCTGTGATAAATGGGGCCTGAGACGAGGAGCACATTTTTGGGATGCTCTGTCTTCACAGATGACGGCTCTGTAGTAAATCCTCTGACCACACTGGAACTGAGCCGCTCTCGTCTGCCTCCTCAGGAGCGGAGCTGGCACAGGACCCCCAGCAGCAACATGGACGTCAGAGACACAGAGACGTCTAATGGTTTTGTGCATCTGGTCCGAGTTAGGCCTCGTGTTGTAACAATAGAATCGGCAGAGACGAGTGAACGTATTCTGTTTCAAATGATCTCTGCACAGACAGATCTGAGGCCAAGCTGCTGAGAGATCATTCTGCTGAAGTCCTCGTTGTTTGTTTATGCGTAGACGTCTTTGTGTAAATAATCAAATCCTTTGCTTTTAAGCGTTTTATTTCTGCGGGGCAGATCTCAGCAGGTGCTGTCACAATCTTCCTGTTAGTGCGGCGTTTGTGTACATACTTCGTACACAAGCATTCGTTCTGAGTAAGCAGCCGCAGCCTCGAAACAGAATAAGCCTCCTGATGCAGAACAGCCGATCCGTCTGGAACGCGGCTCTCGGCTACATCCACAGGAACCGTCAGCAACGCAGCAAATCTGATTTATTCTGTTTCACTCAATTTTCATATCAGCCGGATTATTTTCTTAGAGAAACACACACAGGGTGGAGGTTTCAGTCGTTGTCACACAGTTGGATGCTTTTCATTCCCTCGATGTTCTCAGAGTCTTATTGAAAATCGCTGTGTGCGACTCGATCAGGGTTTGAAATTACAGACGCGATATGAACTGCTCTTCAAAAATAATGAGGGCTGAAATTCTGAGTGGGTCGATTCCGGTTTGGTTTCATTTCCAACAATTAATTTATCGCCTCTGTTCTTCAGAAACTCTCCTGGACGAGAAGCCGATCTCTGCGCGGCTTCACTTTTTATTACATAAACACTGAGCGACTTGCCAAACTTGTAAGAGTCACTTTGCGGTAATCACCGGTGTCTGGTTCATGTCGTTGCGAAGCAGACGTTATTCACAGAACAGATCCAGACGCTGATGAACGGAGCTCTTCACTTTGTTTTGTCATGTTTTAGGGCTGCAACTAATTCTGAAAATCGAAATGATCCTTAATCAAGCAGTTAAAAAGCAAACTCAAGGTGATGTCACTTGTTATGGCCGTAGACTCCGCCCCCTCTCCCTCTGTGCAGCTGGAGATATACTTTAAACTACACATGTGCATCTGTGTCGCCATGTTTTCTAATTTACAGAATGTCATTTCTATACGATGTGAAATCTGTGCCCTCTAGTGGACTACTCCAGGAACATGCTCACGTAGCACACAGCAAGTATGGGTTCTGTGATGCATCTCGTCGTCTACACCAACATTTGGCTAAACAGGAAGTTTATCTCCGATCAAACCGTTTCTTTGTAATGTGACGATGTGAATCTTGCACAGGATTGGTTCCGGCTACTGGAGGTGTGATTTAAGCGTCCGGCTGAAACCTGAAGCTTGAATGGAGCAGCTCCTGATGTCTGAGGAGGCGAGGAGCTGGATCAGCTTGTAAACGTTTGTTAATCTCATATTTAATTTAAATTTTAACTGTGACTAATTATCTGAAAACACCTTCTAGGTTTAAGTTTAGCCTCATTAGAAACAGGGTCTCTGTTTCTTTGGCTTGTTGAAATATAGAGTAGACATTTTAGGACATTTCTTTTTGGTTTTAACGGATTTCACAGTGATGATGAAATGCAAAGACACATCTGAATCAGCTTCTCACACTCAGCTCCTGAAACCTCCTGGTGTCTCCCTGAGCAACACTGCCTCCGTTTGGCAGCATGGATGCATCAGCCCGATGACAGACAGACACTTCAGCCTGGAAAACTATTATATTTGCTTGGTCTGAGTGAAGAGTTCAGTGTGTGTATCTCTCTCCTGCTTCATGTCACATCTCACCAGTAAGTGGCCGGTGGCGGGGTCAGCAGCCATGGACTCATTCTGGAACGTGTTGGCCTGAACCAGCTCCTCCTCCTCCTTCCTGTCCTTCTCCCCTGCGTCGTCGTCGTCCAGCTCATCCAGACTCTGAGAGAAAAAGAGTTGGAAGAAAACTCATGAGATCAGCCTCTGGTTAGAGAGCGAGAATAATATGTTTATATACACAGGAGAAACAACCTGAGGTCAGTTTCGCCAAATTTGAAAACTGACACTTAGTTTTATTAATAGTTCTTAATAAATATCACGCCTCATTTCTTTGTCATAAGGGTTTGATAACGACATCTTTCCAAATATATCAGTTAATTTATCGTATTGGAAATCGTCTCCCTGATACTGTCTCGGAATCCCTGAAGAAAACCCCAAATAACTTTCACTGGTGACAGATGCCTGGTGACAAGCGAGGTCATTCCCACCATCACAGTGAGGTCGACCTCTGCCTCGTCTGCTCTTAATCCTCTCAAGACGTGATCACATCCACTTCCAGGAATCCCAGAGGAGCTGCAGCTCAAACACAACTCAAACACTACCCAGAGTCCACTCAGGACACAGGATGACGCCTGCTCCGAGGCCTTTCACCTCCTGAGGACGGTCAGAGGGGATTTTTCTGACCAGAGGAATGTCCCTTGAAAACACAAAAGACACGAGCAAACAAACGGAGCGCAAACATCCCTTTGACGGACGAGGAGCAGGGAGATTTCTTTCATTATTTCTGGATTGATCTCGGACTTTGCCTGGGAACACCTCCAGCTTCTGGCTTCTTCACTTCATCATGAAATATGTGCTCTGTCCCAGCTTCCTATTTGCATTACTTTAGAGCAAACAGAGCGGCAGAGTTAGCGGGTTCAGCTGTCGAGAGCGGCGAAGATGCATGGCGTAAACAGAGCTGGACATTAGGATGGATGGTTGGATCGTGACGAGAGACAGAGACCGGGGCCAAACTCCCAGAGGGACACAATGCAAACCAGTCTTTCCTGTTTCATGCGACAGGGCGAACAAAAGTTACCCACTCAACAGGCCCTTTATTGGTAAAAATAGCTCGGCAAGGTTAAGAAGGAATGCAGTTGTTTCTAAAGCCTTTCCTGCCAAATGCTTTATCAGTCGTCCTGAGGGAAAACACCAACTCTCGCTGAGCTGAATGTTTAGTTCTCTCCTCCTCCTCACAGCGGCTCTGCCTTCATCTCTGACATGCATGTGCAGAAAAAAGTCACCACTATTGTCTCCGCCAAGGAGCTGATGTTGTCATCTGTGTTTGTTTGTCTTTTTGCAAGATTGTGCAAAAAATGATTCCACACATTACCATGAAACTTGGTGGAAAAACAAAATACATTTCAAACGATTTCTCTGCGAAACGTTCATGGATCTTGAAAAATAAATCCAGCGTGTTTAGGGGACTCTTTAGGGGACATTTTCTGGAATGGCTGTATGCCAGTAAAATGTCAAGTTGGGGTTTTTAGAGAATAGAATAGAAGATAACAACAATGGGCAGTTATGAAAACAGACACACGCCAGCTGGACTCAACACATGTATGCAGCACTGACACCATTTTTCACCGCTGCAGTAAAGCGAGCTGAAGTCATACTGTGTCACTTAAGACATAAATATCATCTTCCCCTGCAGAAAGCAACAATAAAATTAAAATGACTTGAGAGTCGGCCAAAAGAAATAGTTAAGAAATTGAATTAAAGTCTGTGCATGTCGGCAAACAGCTTATGTCAGAGCGGTTTGTGGTTTTGCACTGTTTGCATTATGTTCTACTTTCAATGTCTCCCTGCAGCAGAGTGTGAGTGCCGGCTTCACATGGCACCATCTCAGGATTTGGACGAAACAATACGTTCTGAGTTAAAAACGACATAAAACAGAAGTCAGTCTGTGGACTGAGCAGTGACTAACCTCTCTGCTATGCACAAACTCTCCCGAAATGTGGAATTGGGAATCTGAAGGTTTATTTTGGATTGAGACGCGGCACATTTCGCTGTAGTATTCCAAACTGCTGAGTGTTTTATTCTCTTCCAAATGAAGGGAGATGCATGTGCAGCCATATAAGGGTCGTTTCTGCTCCTGACATCACCAAACTCTAAGTTCCTTGGCCACTGTATTACCTCGGACCTCGGAATCAAACGTGCAGATTGATGAATGTGCAACAAACGGACTGATGGTTTGACTTAGTTTGTTATGAGCAGTGTGGTTCATGTTTCATCACAAAAATGAGCCCAGAAGCAAAACTATTGTTTAATATCATTCACCAGAAGTTATTCAATGAGAGTTGAGCTGAACTGCTGGATATTTGATATGTGATAGCTGAATTATTTCCATATTCGGACCTCACATGGTTTTATTAGTGTAAATTACAGGTTTAGTTTGACTGAGATTTATTTTGATGTGTCTTTACTTGTGGTTTTTTATTTGTGCGGCATTTTGGAACTTCATCCGGAGAACTGCGATACAAATATAGAGATTATCATTATCAATATTGACATGAAAGATATTTAAGATAAAAACATCTGAATCAAATTAATGATATGCTCTCAACAAACTCGATGAAGCAGGCCCAGGAGGTTTCAAGAATTAACCTGCACACTCCTACTCTCAATCTTACTTCTGCTTTGCTTATGCTGCTCAGATGCAGCAGATAAGAGAATGTATGATGGAAGACTGTGAGATTAAAAAAAGAAATGCACGAGGGGAACGAGAACATTTCCTTGGAATTAGGAAAGCGGAGGACCGAGGTAAACAGAGTCAACGCTGTCCTGAGGGAGACGGTGAAAAACCAATGAGATATCATAAAAAGAAATTAGTGACATTGATAAGCAGCTGCCGCGACTTTCAGGTTAATTAATAATAAACTAAAAAGTTCAATAATGTTCAATTATGTGATTAGTAATCCTGGAAAATAACAAACTCCTGATTTCTCACATAACTGCATCAACATTCATTTCTGTGATGATGACACGTGCAAAA
Organism: Paralichthys olivaceus; assembly: GCF_024713975.1. Taxonomy (NCBI): domain Eukaryota; kingdom Metazoa; phylum Chordata; class Actinopteri; order Pleuronectiformes; family Paralichthyidae; genus Paralichthys; species Paralichthys olivaceus. Next base: position 3,536,588 of record NC_091115.1, read on the forward strand.
CTTTAAAGCAAAATCATTTAACTTATACTGAGTCAGTGAGGCGTCAAACTCATTCTATACCATCATGTTGATTCAAGAGAATAAAAACTAAAAAAGAGTGAGCTGAGAAGAAGCAGCCAGTTTTCCCAGAATCCTCTCTGCTTCCTGTTTACAGCCACAGAGAGTGTCGGGGCCTCATGAGAGTGTTTACTCAATGTGAAACATGTCAAACACGTATCCTCATGTGCTCCAGCGTCAGTACCCATGTCCGTCACTCTGAATGGAACGAGCGACATCTGGAGCTGCAGTCGATTGGAATGTCTGGAAAACTGGCTCCCAGTCATTTCTGCCGACGCTCTGCGAGAAGCTGAGTGCATC